>NW_009952259.1:2256210-2274084 GCF_000747805.2 Chaetura pelagica
GGGGTCATCCAGTCCAGCCGCTAAGTTAGCACACTGCCAAGCCCACCACTAAACCATGTCCCTCAGCGCCACATCTGTACATCTTTTAATTTAATTCCTCCAGGTGTGGTGACCCCGCTGCTTCCCTGGGCAGCCGGTGCCAGGGCCTGACGACGCTTTCAGTGAAGAATTTTCTTCTAGTATGCAACCTGAACCACCACTGGCACAACTTGGGGCAATATGACTTACTACTTGAGAGAAGAGACCAACCACCCCCCAGCTCCCACCTCCAGGGAGTTGTAGAGAGGGAGAAGGTCTCCCCTCAACCTCCTTTGCTCCAGGCTGAACACCCCCAGTTCCCTCAGCTGCTCCTTTTAAGTTTTCCAAACCCTTCTTGTGCTCCAGCCCCTTCCCCAGCTCCATCCCCTTCTTTGCACACTCTCCAGCACCTCAGTGTCCTTCTTATACTGAGGGGCACACAGCTGAACACAGGATTTGAGGTGCTGAGCACAGGGGGACAATTCCTGCCCTGGTCCTGCTGGCCACACTATTGCTGGTACAAGTCAGGATGCTGGTGGCCTCCTTGGCCACCTGGGCATGCTGCTGGCTCATATTCAACCAGCTATTGACTAATATCCCAAAATATATTAGTTGTAGGTGACAAGGATCTGGCACAGAGACTGAAGGTCGCCAAGCATCCACTTGGTTAACACCCAACCTCATGTCACTCCTCCGTACAGGAACCTGCTGTGACTGCAAGTATCTGTCATTTAGCATATGTCAGACATTGATTTTTCAACAGCTTTCTTCCTTACACACAGTGTTTTCTTTCTTTTCTGTAAAATACATAAAAGTTCTGCTCCTTTCCTCTCTAAAGTTACATTAGATATTTAAAATCTATGGAAGAAAACCTCCATCAGAAATTTCAGCACTCTAACCTAAACCACAACTGCCATGGCTTGCACAAAGCAGCAGTTCTCTCCACCTTTGCCTAGTCAGTATATTTCTTGTGTTCCTCCAGAAGACACACATTTTCTTCGTTCTTCAGACTAAACAGATTTCAATCAAAATGCCAAGTGTCATCTGCTGTTGCCTTCAGTTGCATGAGGCCAAAAGGTTCCACTTAGAAGTAGTCTAAATTTGTACCAGCAGGCTGACCACCATGGCATCCACTTCACAGGCAAGAACAGACACATCAAATGCTTCAATGTCTTCATTTGGTTTAAAAAGTGCCTAGAAAGGTACATTTAAATCTCTAAAAGGTCCGTATTTTACAGTTACACTCATGGAGCAGCATCTATTCTCAGTCTGTGTCACTTTCCCTTCATGCCTGCTTGCCACAGAAGAAGCAAAATGGTTGTATTTGCATACAGTCTGACCTGGAGAGCAGTGCTTTCCTGCTGTAGCTGCTAAGTACTTTGAGCATGGTTGCTGTTGACCAGCTATTAGCATGGCTGGCCAGTCACTGGTCCACAGAATTTTGTGCTATCTGGGATACAAGAGATTTCCTCCTTCAAAAGCAGAATGCTTTTGTATTTGTGAGGGTTCAGAGCAGCCATCTTTAAGCCAGTTATGACTGCTGACCTAAAGGGCATGTTATGTTCATGTGAGGAAATATCTGGTCCTTCACAGTCTTGTTGTACTGCATTATGCACATTGCTTAGTGTCCATAAAATATGTATCAGAACAACTATTAGATTCTAATTAAATACTTGAAAAACTGGTATCTTTTACTTGTGTACTTCTGCTCACAGGAGCAAGCAGTTTCCATATACCAAAAGAAAAATTATTTAACAGAACATTCCAGCTTCTCATTAGTTGACCCTCAAACCTGCTTTTTAAAAACCTTGTATCTCCTTTTATCTTTCTTACATCTCAGCCCATCTATAATTCAGCATTTTCACAGCTTCTTTCCATAATGGCATGAACATGAAGCATAAGTTGTCTAATAAAACCAGACATAATTCTCTCAAAGTTGTTCCAACTTATTTAAAGATCTGAACACCTCAGCACTTTGTTTGTACTCCACCATCAGCTCAGAAATAGAACTATGTAATAAAAATACCTAATACCTCACTCAGTTGACATATTACAGATCAAAGCTAACTCTGCTATTCTGTCATATTTTTCAGGCTGGAGCACTATTTTTAAGACGTGAGAGCCCAAAAAAGACAACATAGCTGACTGTGCACATGGTAAAATAGGTACCTGAATGTAAGACAAGGCATTATTGACTGAAAGAACAGCTTTAAGTCACATACATCCACTGCATTCAATCAATACGCTTCCTTTAAAATACTATCTTTCCACTTTTACATCTGTATTTCATCCTATCTATTAGGTACCAAGGACTAATGTAGACTTCTTAACCTTGATTTTTGGTAGCTTACCATGGTGTCTGTCCCTCATCTCCTTCCATCTCTCCACTGCCTCCTCAAAACAAGGGTACTATGTTAGTTCCTCATCCACATCTCTACGATAATATACAGAAACATCTTTTTTTCCCCCCACTTTTGTCTCCATACTGAACTCTACACAAATGGGAAGCAGACATTAAGAGCCATCTCCATCACCTTTCTTACTAAAAAGCGTTTGTGCTTTGTGATGGCCCTTTGCAAAGCTTTCTCCAAAATTAATCCTCTTTTGTCTACTTAGGGTTAATTTCAATCATAAAAACAGGCATAAATGGCCACTGATGATCACTACATAGTTGGCCAACAGGAACTCACATTATTTGGAAAAAAATTCAGCTGTGCAAGTACTGTATTTCTACAAATCATTTCTATTCTTTCCCTTTATCCTACTTCTCCAATACTCCCACTCTGTTATTCCTACCATTCCAACTGATTTAACAATACAAAAATCAACCAGCTTAACAGCAGCATCTGCTTTCTTACTTCCCTCGTGAAGTGTTTTCTCCTTGTTAAGTCACACTAGTTTCCATTTTTAGAATTTCACATGTAGTATTTCCTTATACAATAACACTGCCTGATAAATCCTTCTCCCCCTTCACTGCAAAGGTTCCATCAGCCTTTTCCAAAAGCAAATCAACCGTGGAACAAAAGCCCTTAAGTATGGAAAGGATATTCCTTACTGAAGATTTAAACCTCAAGCTCCAATATATCCATCACAATAAAACCAAAACTGAGGTAGAAGGAAGTAGACCAGATAAATATGGGTTCTCTACTAGCACTTCTCAATTTCATGGGTGTTACTTATCCATGACAGGACAAGTTTGTTACATGAACTGTGCTTCTCAATGCTAATTCATTATCTCTACAAACCAACTAGAAATAGGCAATTTTGCAACAGATTTCCAAGAACAGCTAATAGAAGGATGAAGTGTGGAAGGAAATAACCAAGTAACTTAATTTATATGAAGAAGAAAATAGTTCATTTTCAGGCCAGATGCATATATTTGTAACAAAACTATAGACCATGTTATGAAAACTAAGGTGCACGTTTGGAAAGCAATTACTATACTGGACTGACACAAAATTGCCAACCCAAACAATCAAGATTACAAGTTATACATCAAAACACTGATAAGAACAACTTTACTTTCCTTGATTCGTTATAAGGCACAATAAGCACTGGGCTTTTTTGTGTATGTTTCAACTGGAGCCATAAGAGACTGCAAATTGTTTTAATACAACAAGAATCAGCTTTCTATAGCCTGATTTTTCTCATAGCAATTTCTTCCTAAAATTAAAGTGTTAAGAAAGTAGAAGGTATCAGAATACTTTCAGGAACATAGGATAAAGGAAGCCTCACCATAAACAAAAACCTGGCACTCTAGAACCCTGCTCTTCCTTCACGATAAGAGCTCAGATCCAAGTGTTCTTCTAGCTCTGATACACTACAGACTTTGACATAGTTTTAAAACTCTATCTTAAAAGTACAACAGAATTAATTAGAAAGCATCACCATTTCCTGATACACAAATAGCAACTAGACAAATAACAAACCTATTTTTAAATAGTCACTTGTTTTAACTTTTTAAGGAAACAACAATCAAAGCAAAAGTTAAACCCCCATAAACTTGACTCCAAATCAACACTTTAAAAAGTAACCAGTCACAAAATCACAGACTGGTTTGGATTGGAAGGGACCTTAAAGATCATCCAGTTCCAACCCCCCTGCATGGGCAGGGACACCTCCCACTAGACCAGGTTGCTCCAAGCCCCATCCAAATAGCTAGAGTAATATGCTGCTTGTTCAAACATTCACATACACACTGCTGAGCAGCACAAACATCCCTTACCATGAGGTTGCATTTTATTCACTTGTAGTAAAGAAGACTGAAGCTTTTCCACCAGGGGAAAAAAAAACAAATCAAGAAACAAAACAAACAAAAAAAACCCCCAAACAAAACAAAAAACTCACCCCAAAACAACAAACCACACACCAAAATAACACAAATATCCTCAGCAGAGCAGTCCAAAAAGCTGTTTGAATGGTGCAGCCAAAGCCCTGTGGTAGTACCTACAGAGCACCTTATACAGGAGTCATTTCCAAGCTTTATTTAGTGCAGCTGGGGGTGTAAGGGGAAATCAGAGATGAAGCATGACTAGAGCAGGTGAATCACATATCAGGTCTAAATTAAATTTAAAAAAACCCCAAAGTTTACTACAGTTAAGAGAGTACATTTTGCATACTTTCAAAGCAACACTGGTGAAGACAGTTTGGTGTGAACGTATCTGGTGTGTTTTCTACAGTAAAGCAAACCCCCCATCCAGCACAGGCCCCAGTTTATTGTCTAACTGGTCTTGAGGGTCCAGTCCAGCAAGTTAGCAAATACTCACTGTTGACCCTACCAACACCAAGTATTTATTACTGGAGGGACCAGCTATATCTTCCCAGCTGAAGAGAGACTTTTTTCTCCAGTATGTAATAAGTCTTTCCCCTTCATTCTGTGCAGAATGATCTTCTCAAAGGTTACAGCACTTAGATTTTGGAACGTGTTAATTGGCGTTTCATAGGTAAATTTAGTCAATAGCACTAATTAAAATTTAAAAAGAGAACACAGAATCTCACGAGTGTAGAATTTCAGAGCAAGCCTTTGTTCTTCAGAATCCTCAGAAACATCCCTTGTGTAAAATTTTTCAGCTAGTTAGAACTCAGGGAAATCTTCTGCAGAAGAAATCTTTCTGAAGAAATCTTTAGGCTTATTGGCAATAAATGGCAATCTTACCTTCTCCCCGTGTCAGTTTTATCTGTCATTTAGCATGGACTAAAACTACATTTTGCTATTAACAATTCCACAAAAATGCTCCTGCCTAGAAAATCCTGCCTACTTTTTCTCCTGTACCAGTAGTCTAATAAATGACATTACCTGTCCTTACAGAACTTGCCCCACCTTAAGATATCAGCTGAAACAGAGTTCCTATTATAAAAAAGACCACTCCTCTTTTTATTTTTCTTTTTTTTTTTTCAGTAAGTTTGCTTAGCACTGAATGATCTTCTCAAAGGTTACAGCACTTAGATTTTGGAACGTGTTAATTGGCGTTTCATAGGTAAATTTAGTCAATAGCACTAATTAAAATTTAAAAAGAGAACACAGAATCTCACGAGTGTAGAATTTCAGAGCAAGCCTTTGTTCTTCAGAATCCTCAGAAACATCCCTTGTGTAAAATTTTTCAGCTAGTTAGAACTCAGGGAAATCTTCTGCAGAAGAAATCTTTCTGAAGAAATCTTTAGGCTTATTGGCAATAAATGGCAATCTTACCTTCTCCCCGTGTCAGTTTTATCTGTCATTTAGCATGGACTAAAACTACATTTTGCTATTAACAATTCCACAAAAATGCTCCTGCCTAGAAAATCCTGCCTACTTTTTCTCCTGTACCAGTAGTCTAATAAATGACATTACCTGTCCTTACAGAACTTGCCCCACCTTAAGATATCAGCTGAAACAGAGTTCCTATTATAAAAAAGACCACTCCTCTTTTTTTTTTTCTTTTTTTTTTTTTTCAGTAAGTTTGCTTAGCACAGGAAATCAGCACAGATCAGCCCTTCTGTTATTTGTAATGATAGACAAGGTACTACTTCTCAAAATTATTCCTAACTGAGGGGAAAAAAAGAGGTCACATCTTATTATGACTACTAGTGACTGTTACGCAAGTGCATTAAAAAAACTTCAATTCATGAAGATTTTATAGGAGAGACTGCTTGACACATTTTTAGATGTGAAAAGCAAAAGAAACATTGAGAATTAATTTAAAAAAAAATCTTTCTACTTTCAAAAGCTGCTTTTTGTAGCAGATATAAATAGAAAGATAAAGAACTTGGAGTGAAATCTCTGTGCACGTGTACATCATATCCTGAGATGAACAACAAAGTGGTCTTCTGCTGGTGCTGTATGGACAGCTTTGGCTGTCCTGTGCTCCTCCAGAAGTCATTCAAAGCAACCAGCTACAAACTGGTCAGCCTAACCTATATCCTTGGGAAGGAGGTGGAACAAATAATCCTGAAAACCATTTGCAAACACATTAAGGACAAAAAAGCTATTTAGAGGAGTCAGCACTGATTTATGAAAGGGAAATGATGCCTGACTAACCTGACAGCCTTCTGTGATGAAATCACAACCATGATGGATGATGAGCAGTTGATATTGTTTATCTTCACTTCAGCAAGGCTTTCAACACTCACTCCCATAACATCCTAATCGGCAAATTGATGAATTATGGCCTAGACAAGGGGTCAGGAAGGTGGACTGACCGGTGGACTGAAAGCTGCCTGAGCTGCTGGGCTTGAAGTGTAGTGACCAGCATCACCAAGTCGAGTTGGAGGGCAATCAGCAAGTCTGCAGGTGACAAAAAAAAATGGGAGGAGAGATTGATACAGCAGGTGTTGCCATTCGGGCAATGCTCAACAGGCTGAAGAAATGGTCGTGGAAGCTTTTGAAGTTCAGCAAAGGGAAGCACCAAGTTCTGCATCTAGGGAGGAATAACCCCACCGGTCACGACACGCTAGGGGCTGACCAGCTGGAAAACAACTTTGCATAAAAAGACCCGAGGGTAGCGGTGGAAAACAAGTTGAACATGAACTAGCAGTACATCCTTGTGGCAAAGGCAGGCAACAGCACCCTGCACTGCGTCAGGAAAAACATGGCCAGCAGGTGGAGGGAGAGGAGCCCTTGTTAGATGTAGCCTCCTTCCTCAGTAGTTGTTTCACATATAATGCGTTTATTCCATGCTTGTTTTCAAAACAGTTTAAAGTCGGAAAAGGAAGGTGGTCTGTGAAATAACCGACGAGATTTCACCTCATTAAAAATGTAATTCTCAACAAATAAACAAAATTTCTGTCCAGGAATTCAGAATGTATAAAGATAAGACATGATATAAAAATACTTGTTACTTCTAAATGCATCAGACAACTGCAAAGTGTTATAGTTGGCCTTATTTGGGAAGATGGATTTAAGTTTGCCCTATGAATAACGCAAATTATTGTAATGACAAAGGGTGGGGAAAACTGTCAGAAGGAGAGAGACTAGCATCTGAAAAATGCAGTAAATTCCTGGATGATAACTGGGTAAAGTATCAGAGTTTCTTGATCACCAGCAGTAAGATCTTACCAGTGAGGGCTGATTGGAGGAATAACATGATACCATCTGGAATCAGATCAAATGAAGGGGATAGAAGAGTATTTTCTTCCTCACGTGACACTATTCAAGGCAAGTGGTGTACTGAAACTCACTGAGGCCTGTTTCCCCACCACTTCTTATTTAATCTCTTACTGTTGATTAAAATTTCAGTGCCTGTATTTTCTTTCTTATGCAAGGATGAAGCAACTAGAACATCCATAAAGTCATTAGGCATTACCAAAGTAGCTCCAAATAATGATGTTGTTCTTCAGCATTTAACAGCTATTCATTTATAACATACAGCTGTAAAGTTATAGCAGGATAAGCTTCCCTAGTCACCTAGATATCTAGGTCTGATATAACAACAGCTCTGACAGATGATTAGCAACTAGGGTAAAATAATTCTTTGGAGGCACTTGCAATAATCTCAGTTATTTGGTCATAATGGGGTTTGTTCCCAGTGAGCACAATGTTTTCTGATCTGCACAGAAAAGATTCCAAGGAGACATACAGAGGCATGGAGATGCATGGATGCCTGTCAGAGTGACTTCTTGCCAGGAAATACATGCATGCTACTGTGTTTAATGCACTCACGTGCTCTCCTTCACATATATTTTCATTTTCTGAAGCTTAAGATGGCCCTGCTCACCACTAGGGACAGATTTCAAGAGTGTCAGGCTGTCTTAAGACTTGATAACAGCATGTTAGGCTGGTGGTGCTGGAAGTGACACCTCCAGTCTAGGCCATCTCCAGGCATCACAGAGCTATGTCCAAGTCTTCTCATGAACCCAGGCCAAAATGCTATAAAGCCTCAACAGTTTTGTGTTCAGAATTATTGGGTTGTGTTTAAGATTACACTGAGCAGTGGCAAGGTTACCTGGCAACCTTCCAAAAAAAGCCATTCTGCTTTAGAAGGAGACAGACAGAGTGCTGCAGTATCACCCCAGTACTCACCTAGAAGGTAGGAAAGTTCAAACGTGTTTGTGGGAAATAACTATAATGAATCCCTACTTCCAGCAACAAAATAATTACTGAAAGAGTGCCAAATGTGTTAGAATAAGGGAGAAAAAACCCACAACAAACCAATATGTTAATTTGCAGATTTCTGTCCTCACTAAGAGCTTCCTATACTTTTACTTTGTGACCCCTGATTTTCTTTTATCTGATTTCTCTGATAAACTCAAGAGATTTTAGCTATTTCCGGTATATACTGAAAAACCTTGCCTACCTGCACATAAACCTAGAGTAAAATCTTACCAATTTTTCAGTTTGAGGTGTACTTCATATGGTTTAAATACCTCACAAACAATATCAGATAATGCTGATTTAGTAAACTAATTGGTTAACTGTTCAAAAATTAGGCTGAATTTTAAAGGAAATTATAACAAAAATGTAAAAGGTATGTGTAAGAAGTGCTATAACTCACTTAGCATGAGAATTAACATTGGCATTTTATGAAAAACAAAACAGAAGACAAAGTTTGTAACACGAGTAGGCCACTGAAACATGAGAATTTGAAATAGAGGTAAAGTCTTTGTTTCTCTCCCAAAGATTCTGTAACAAGAAAATTTCTTTATTCCATATAACATTATAACATCACAGTACCTGTTATTCTAGTATTCATCACCAAATTATACTGCCCATACTAAAAGCTTTAAGAAAACTTCTTCAATGGTAATATTTAATCTCAGTATGTTGGAGGAGTGATTTGTGGTTTGAAACTTAATGCCTGAGTGAACTAATTAATGAAAACTTTCTGCTTTATGGCAGTCAAAAAGTACCTTACGTTATGCACTCTTCCTAATTTTTCAGTGTCCTTGTTCCTAGGTTTTATGTGAATGATCATTATTTTACTATCTCACTACTCTTGTGAAGATAGTGAATGTGTGTACCACCATGTTTTTGTTCTAAAATTCATACTTACAACTCAAAAAGTAAAATTCTGTGAAACGCAGCAGGGAAACAATGACATAATAAGGTTTCAAAACTCATTGTCAGTCAGTACGTGCAAATGTAGGTGAGTTCTTAATTAGTACTATTGGCTGAAGAACCACCTAGTCAACACATAGTCTTCATAAAAGTAATGCTGTTCACCTTCTTATGTACCTCATTTCAGTTATGACACAGGGTTGCTTGTTAATATATAACCCAGGAATATTTTTCCAACAAGGAGGCTGCTGACATGGGCCAAGTTGTCATTGCCCCTCAGGAATAAACATATGATGTAAGCATAGGGTAGATAATGACAACTCCCTTTTTTTTCCACCTACATCACTGGGAAGGCTGACCTGTGACACCTCATCTGTAATGGAAGTATCACTGGTCCTGAAAAAATATAAGAATGGTCTTTATGATTTAGTAAAAATTGAGCTCCTGCCAGGATCATGAAGTACAGGATCCCCCAGCACTCAAGAAAATGATGAATCAGAGATGGATCAGAGGTTGACAAAATAAATGAATTAAATGGTAGGTGAATGTCATAGGAGAAGTCATTAGAACTGGATCACAACAAAAACCTCCTTGTTCAAATGCATTAAAATACAGGAGGATAGACCAAGGTCTATGTCCAATTCTTAGGAGAATAATTTGCATTAACTTTCAAGTACAATGGGGCCTTTTGTCAATAGGATATACTGGTTACAATATCAAACAGAAGGGATATTAGCACAGTATAAAAACAAAAAGAGAGCCCCTCTACCATGCTAATAACAAAGTAGTCAGCACTACAGAAAAATAGCTGTTTTCACTGTTAATCATAGAATGGTTTGAGTTGGAAGGAGCCTTAAAGATCATCCAGTTCAAACCCCCCTGCCATGGGCAGGGACACCTCCCACCAGACCAGGGTGCTCCAAGCCCCATCCAACCTGCCATTCAACATTTCCAGGGATGGGGCATCCACAGCTTCTCTGGGCAACCTGTTCCAGTGTCTCACCACCCTCACAGTGAAGAATTTCTTCCTGATCTCTAACCTAAATCTCTCTTCTTTCAGTTTAAATACACTACCCCATGCACTGCTGGTGAATCCAAAGTACTTGGTGGTCAACAACTGGCCTAATTTACATGGCTGTTATAGAACTCTTTCTGGTAGCTGTAAAAAAGTACCAAACATTTTCAGACTATAAGTATTGAAAGAAAATGAAGGCAGCATTTTCAGTGGAAAACGTGGATTTGTCTGAAAATTGTTTAGAAGTGCACATTATGGATCAAGACCCAACTGTGCTACTCAAACACAGAACAAACAGTGCACTTCACCCAACAAAAATAGGAAATGCACATCAACAAAGCTGGGTAGGAATGCTGGTAGATCACTGGAGATCTGTTTAGAAGGTTTTAACCTGTTTATAAATGTGATGGTCTGATATGACTGGTATTTCTTCTTATCCTGACATCATAAGTTTTTTGGCAATGTAATGGCTTGTAAGCCTCTTGTAAATAACTTGTGAATGGCCAGCCATGGGTGCAAGGGACTATTAGTAGCTAGAAAGAAATACATCAATGTAATTAACCTGGTAGCTTTATGTCAACCTCCAGAAAAAAAACAACAACAAACTCAGCAAACTAATGATATGTTACAGTTTCCAGGTAACTTTCACCATTTCTTGCTTGTCATGAAACAGTGAAGTGCTGTGCTGATATGTCAAAATAACCACTGTCTCTTACAGCAACTTTTAGAAAGCAGTCACACATTCTAAAAACATAGGTCTCCATACATACCAAAACCAGAGACTTTTTAGGAGGTCTATTACTGATCCCAATGTCTAATTAAATGCTGTAGAGACTACCATAGTTAGAGAATTATTTTCCTTTTTTAAATGTATATTAGATGCTTCTGTCATTCCAGCTCCCCTATTTCTGGCAATTCATTTTCTATCAACAGAAAAAAAATTAGGTCTGTTTATTTTCCACGCATCTACCTGTGGTCAAAACAGTCAAGGGCTTGTCCAGGCCTTTTACTCTGCTTCAGCAGAAACCAGAAGTAGTCCCTGGCAATCGTGTAAATCTTAAACAAAATAGTGGTCATCTTTGCAACCTAGAATGATACATAACTAGTCAGTGTGGAAACCTGTTTTTATCAGAGGGACTGGAACAACAGCTCAAATGCTGCTGGGACACCAGACAGCTGGGGCAAAGGGCATCAGCAAGCTGCTGGCCAGATGGCAAGCACTGTGCTGAACCAATTACACCAGGCTAAAAGAGCTATTTTATATCTCTCTGATATGCTACTGACAGTGCTGTATTTCTCTCTGACCCTTGCTTCTTATCCTGGAAATTTTTTTCTAGACTTTCTTTTGTCAAAATTAAGATATGTAAGCAGATGGTAAACAGACTTTTTTTGCTAATATTCCAGCCTTAGATGCTTCCTATTATGATGTAAAATATACTGAGAATGACAGATATTTAAAGTGAAAAAAAAAAAAAAAGGCTAAGACATTCACATCAAAATAAAAACAGATTTTCAAAGGTATTGAAAGCCTACAACTCCTATCAATTCAAACAATACTAATTAGTGTGCTGGCACCCTAGGATTAATTATTCGCTTGGTTGTATTTGTGACCATCTCAAGGGACACACCTCAAGTCTTGCATCTATTGCTCTTAGGCAACAAAAGAGATAGCCACATTTCTTGTTCTATAATAAAGCAGATGTATAAAACTGCATTTATTTCACAATTCATTGAAATGATCTTTTAAAATCTGGGTTATGTTCAGCATCTATTAATAAGCTACTTTAAAGTCAATGAAAATGAATCAGTGACAAGATAGTTTCCATTAAATAAAGTGTATTTGTATTTTCAGGACAAAAAAAAAGTGAAAGAGAAAACACATTAAACTACATGTGGATTATAAACTCAGAAAATACCATCATCTTAATGGGATTCTGGCAGGCAATCTGTGCACTGGGAATTTGCAATAATCACCTCCAGGTGATTCCATGGGAAACTGACCCATCAAGTCAGCACACTAGATAGTTATTATATATGTAAAATGCTCACTGATATTCCAGCATCCAGCTATCACGTGTACCTATTACAACTGTCACATGCAATTTAATAGTCTTTGAGGTATCTCTGCTTGCAGAGTCACATCTTTCATAACTTATTTAAATAGATCAATCCAGCCTTTCTTTTGATGATACCTAAACATTACTTAGGTGCCTAACTTGCCCATGCAGGGTGGTTGGAACTAGATGATCCCTTCCAACTCAAACCATTCTATGATTCTGTGAAAAATCCCACAGGTTTGACAGTTCTGACTTAGTGTCTAGATCATGTATGGAGAATCTCCAGCTACTTGCCTATTAGTTTAAAAGACAGTGACACATTCTTACATATGCAACATACCTTCTTCTTTGTCCTTCTTTTCCCAGTGTCCACATTTGCTGTGGTCATGGCAACTCCATCTTGTTCAATGTCATTCCACTAGTTGGTTTCTTTGCTGTTTTCCCTCATAAGCTTCCTATGATCCCATTATTGTCTCTTCCAGTGGTAACTGTGATACTATATTCATAGAAAAAATACAGAAACGACTGCTGTAAAGAACAATGTGTGATCAGATGACCAAGTTTAACATGGTTTTAGTAACAAACCATGCCTAAATTAATAATTAGTTGTGTTATTCACCTCACATCTTAACTGTCAGTCAAATGCCACTAATTAGGGTTTTCCTTTCAAAATGAGATGCCCAGCTGATAAAGCAGTGTTGATATTGTCGGGCAGATCTGCAATCTCTTTTGTTCACTGCACATTCTGTAGACCTCTAACAAAGTCTCTACCACACACACCTTCCCACTTGCAGCATGGAATCCTACATTTTAATCTGAAATATTACACTGGTATTTTTCAGCACAGCATCAAACTGTTCTTCTGCTTTGAGATCATAGAACATATATAATGGGCAGACAAATTTTGTGCATCCATCCAAGTAGCAGCTTCAGTTTAGTTCATTTCACTGGCATGTTAATGAATTGCATGACTAGTCTCTGTGTATCAGTCCAGAGACATACTGATGCATTCAGCTACAGACATAGATCCAAAATTTTCAAAAGCATATATGTAATTTTTTTCTGGCAATGAAATAATACCCTGATTTTCCAGTCCTGCTGGACAGCTAACATTTTGAATTGCTTTTATGTTTTTGAAAACTTAATTGGTTTGGAAAAACACTTCACTTAGGATTCTCTTCTTCCTACAGAATTGTACCAAGGTATCTCTTGGATCAAACATCTATATTTATACATGCAAACATTCAGCCAGCCAATTAAGCACGTGACTAATTGAAAGCACAATGTGACTAAGTCATGCTGGATGTCTGACCCATTTAAAAGTTTAAGAGCTTCTGATTCTAACAACAGAAAAACATATTGCTGTGCCTCATTTTTTTCTTATGCAGGGTGAAGCAATAATAGACAAAATCATGTTTCAAAATAGAGGCTTTATTAACTGCTATTAGGTAAATGCTTCAGACGATGCTGCTAATAATACAGAAATGCAGAAAAACATTAATAAGCTGACTTATTGGTGCTCTAATTTGAAATAAAATCAAATGCAATAACAAAAGAAAATTGTATTTCTTTGATATGACGTATTTTTAATAATTTAGTTTCTAGGAATAAAACCACAAAACTAAGATAACCAGAATGCTAAATACATGTTTGGATACCTTACCACCTGAATAGTGCTGCATTTCTTATTCTATTATTCTTCTTTCAGTTATCTCCAGAAGTACATTGCATCTGTCTTTCCAGCAAGAAATATGAAACACATCTTGATGATGATGATCAGAAGTAATGTCTATGAAAATTAATAAATTATTGCAGAACATTAATATAAATGAACAATATTATCTTTTTTTTTTTTTTTTTGTAAAAATACTGCCAAATTTCTTTTACTCTAGGACTGGTGTATCCATTGACATTTATTACTCACAAACAGTATTGACATTTGAAAACATGTCTGCTTCAGAATCACTGAAGTGATTAATAAAAGAAGCAGAATGGAAGAAGTATATGTTGTTTGTAACATATGAACTCTCATTATTCTAACATGCTTTTCAATCTCTTAGATTGGTCTTTTTCTCTAGTGTTTTAATTCAAACCTTGCCCTACTAACTACATCAGAGGATGTCAGAAAACTTCAAACCCAGAGTTTTCCTGCATGCCTTTTTCTGGTTTTCTTTTACATGTGTTTTCCTAGAAGCCCACGTTTTCTCTCTGCTGAGCACTCTCTGTCTTGTGTTTCTCTTTTCTAATATTTTAGAATAGAAGTCATGGTGGGATGACCTACTCAAGAGTTGTAAAGAACATGAGAACATTTATGAATCTGATTAATCATAAGAACAAGGTAGGTACCAAGTCAGCCAGCTGAGATGGCTGCAGCATGGAAGCTTTCTTCTCATGTAACTTAATTAGCAAAGCAACAGACCTATTAACATTCTGCTTGACTCATTCTAGCTCATTCCCTTGGGTGTAAAAGACTGAGCTATGCATAAACTTTACATACAGCACAATTGTGTGTGAGAGTGAAACTGACCTTGTAGTTTATGTTTAAACTACTTTAAATACAGAAAACAAAACACAAATGCTAAGCATTATGACTTTTAATCTCTCAAAATCTGAACTGAGGGTGAAGTGTGGTTTGGGTTGTGCCTCAGAAACACACACAGCAACGTAGAGCCAGTCTCCCCAGGTAAATAGAGATGATTAAATTGTGATTGTTTGAAGTTTGTTTACTTAATGCATATTGAACAGGAGGCTTATGCAGGCAAATAAGATGCTGCAGGAAACAAATATCAAAATAGAAGGAAGGAAAAAGGAAATAAAGATACCCACAGCAAGGTACCTGTGAAATTCAAACTTGTATTCACCGTTTCCTTCACTGAAAAGCTACAAGATCATGGCAAGATGAGAGGAAAAAAAAAAATCATAGTTCTTTTACACTTAGCTTTGTATATGACCTTTCTTATTAAAAGCAGTTGCTTAAGTGCAAGCAGTAAAGCTAAAGTGCCAACGTTTTTGCAAGATGCTTGATAGTGGTGTTGGCACCTGCTCTCTCTTTGAACTTTTTTTGCTTATTTTTTTAGGCAATATTTAATCCCCTCTTGTTTTTTTAGGCATATTTAGAACTGCCTTTATAGACATGTATCTTTTCCTCTAGCATTAGACTTATACTAGCAGCGTCCTCAGGAAATGAAAAAGAAGCAGTTTATGCAAGTTACTCTTACTTTGAAGTAGATTTGTGACAATGAAGTTTATCTACAGACTTTTGTTGACAGAAGTGTTAAACTTTAAAGGAAAAGCAAACAGTCGCTCTTCATGAAAATGTCCACATTCCCCTCATTCTGCTGGTCAAGCAAACTGAAATATCAATGACATGATTAAAAAAATAAAAGGGGGTGTGTGCACTCCTAATATTAAGTCCATAGGATGTGTCAATCATTCTTTTCTTATGCAAAGACCATTGTGTTACAACCCAGTCATCTTAAAAAAATATAACCTGTGTGGAAGAACAGCACATAAGCCTGAATGAGCATCTGAAAAGATCATGAAATGTTCTCAGAGAAGGCTGATGGTGAGGCCTACAAGGAGTTTGCAGAATGGGAGCTAGCAGCTTGAAAGCAAAGTTTTCTGTGGTTTAGGCTTGTTGTGAAGCTTGGAGACTTTTTTTTTTTGGCTGACATTGTAGAGGGTTTCTTGCTCTGTACAAAGACTGTTTGGATCTTTGTGGATTTAATCCTGTTTAGCTTTACCAAGGATCATCTGAGTGCATTAGAAGTCTGGGACATGGAAGTGATCAGTGGTTGCACAGAAGATGCAGTAGTAGGTGTATAGTAGTAGATGATGTATATTTAGTATAAAAAATATTATAAATTGATATTTCTTGATTGTGATTTAAATTTCTTGCTCATCTTTATGATGTTGGCTAACCTGTTAAAAACAAAAAGATATGAGACCTGGAGACATGCAAGAAATGTCCCAAATAAGGCTCAAGCTAGAAAAAGGGAGTTTGCTCTTCTTACCACAGAGGAAAAGTGTTATTCTCTACGCAATGCAGATGTGAATTTGGGAGTTTTAGCACTCTAATACATAATAACAAATAATAGATAAAGAAATTGTGTGATTGAAGTAACAAGCTAGACTATTCTTTGTACCTGTTAAAAAAAATGAAGCCATAAACTTGCAGCTAAACATTTCCCCCATTTCATTCATTTCTGACTGGATAAGGGTAAACAGAGCTGCTTTGCTCCATTGTTGTAGTATCTATTCTGTAAAGAACCATACTGGGATTCTTATCAAGAATGATAGTGGTGGGAAACCAAACCCACACACATTTGAAACTTGCTGGCTCACTTGCTTTTATAAACTGTTACTCCTTCAAGCCCATTTGGGTAATTTTATCTTGTTCAGAGAAGTCTCCTATCTGCTAGGATTACCCCCAGTCACTGTCATTAGGGAAGAGCTAACAAGGGGAAAGATATATTTTAGTTTTCTAACCTTCATGTGCCATGAAGTGCAAGTCCACAGAATTATTGGTAGGTGGAGATCTTAATCTATGTTTCCAGTGCCCTGTGTCACACAACCTAAAGTAGATTATTCTCGTTGCTGAAAGGTTTTGCCTCGGAAATTGGAAAAATAATTGCCTGTCAACCACTTTTATCAGTTGTAAGTACATCCTTCAGGCACAAAGCCATGGGATGTGCCCCAGTATCATTCATGTTACAGGACTGGGCCATGGTGCTGAGCACTCAGCACATGCCAGTGCTTTAAGGAGCAGAACTACAGCTGCCTAACAGGACAGCTGTACTTACCTCATAATTTGTAAGAATAAACCCAGGGAGTTTTCTCATTAATTCAGGACTGAGCTTTCCTTAAGGTTACCAACCCAGGCCTCCAAAGAAACACCGTTTACAACCGGGTGCGTACGGATGACGAACAACGTCAGTAAGGGCCTCATTCTGAGGTACAGACACAAGGAGGAACATTTAACCGTACCCTTGGCCGCTCTGAATTTGCAGTTTGAATTTGCGGCTGCGCCTTTTTCACGCTGAAAACTCCCTCTCAGGAATAATCAGGATTCCTCTCAGGAATCGCAGTTTCCACAGCGCCCTCACCCTCTTGTCACTTCCGACGCCGGTCATTCCTCCCTCGTCAGCAGCTCGAGAGAAAGTTCTGACATCTCAAAAAAAAACCCCAAAACAAACAAACTGAAAACGGGAACCAAATAATTAAGCCGCTTACGCGCTCCCACAACTAATTACGCTGAAACCCGAGGAACCGCCTGAGGCGCCAAGCGACCGCGGGCACCGCCCCCCCCGCCA
>NW_009952259.1:2274607-2309716 GCF_000747805.2 Chaetura pelagica
GAGGACGGGGCAGGGCGCGGGGAGAGGACCAGCAGGGCAGGGGGGAAGCTGGGCCGCGAGCCGCCCTTGGGTGGTCCCGTAGGACCGCGACGGAGGGCGAGGCGGAGCTCGGCTTGATTCCGTGCCCGGGAAAAGCGAAGCACGAAGGGGCTGCCAGCTGGCCAGGGGTGATCAGGGCGGTCAGCGTTCCTGGCACTGCTGCTCGGTAACTCTTCCTCGTCCGTAGCCTCTCCTTTTTGGCTGGGAATGGAGCTTGCCTGCGCCCAAGCTGGCAGGTGCTTGGGCAGAGACGTTACTGGGTTTTATGCCTTTTCAAGTCAGATGTTCGCATTTGGAGTCCTGCCGTTGCACTGATAGAACCCGGTGACAATGTAGATAGGGAGCAGTATGAAAGATGAGGTACACTCAGCAACACGTGGAGACTTGTTCACCAGCTGGGATTTGGGCAAGTGCTTGGCTGAAGTCATGAGAACATGTAGATGTAGAATATACCCCAAAATACTTAGGTAAATATGTAAATGCTGCAGGAGTTGTTTTCCATTCTTTTTCATCAAATCCCTGTGACGTTTTCTATGTATTTTCTGTCAGAAGTGTGCATTTTACAGTAAATACTTCTTCAGCTGGTTATACTGAACAGCAGCCTTACAAGACATAAGTGGATGTCTCAGTTCCCACTGTTTGTAGTTGTTATGTCATCTTGATTATGGTTTTTTCCTCTTGGTTCTAAAAGATACTGTATAAAAGCTACCTTCCAGTAATGAATTGTGACTTGATCATATTCTGGCATATTTTCCCCTTGTACCATGAGTAGTAGTTTTCATATATGAATGTTGGCTTTTCTGTAGCAAAGCAATGTTTGAACCCAGGCCAAGGTTAATTTAGAAGACTGGGAGGCAACCCAAAGTCTGTGTTGCATAAGGAGTCATGAGACCTTAAGATAAAAAGTAGAGAGGACTTACTAGAATTTTTAAAGTGATTTGTATAAGGTGCAAAGTATCAGTAATGCCTGGAAGTATGTACTTTGGTGTATGGTGTGTATAACAACTGTGAATATAATTCTCCTGCCTTTGTTTCCCTTCTTTCTGTCATGGCAGGTTAGTGCTGTAATGAAATACATAAGCAGATTGGACAGTTCTTATATTTTAAGGTTTTGACTGTATGCAGCTTCTAGCTGTATGAAAATATAGGCATCAAACAAATTCAAGTCCAGAAGTAGTATGAGAATTCTTCTTGCAATTGCTGTGTTTCTTTTTCCTCTCCCTTCATACTGATGGAACTTGTTTTTTATGCCCTGTGTACCATTATCCTGAAACTAAAGCAAATATATCCTACCATTAAAAAAAGTAAAACAGCTTGTATCTCTAATGTAAATGTCAGAAAGAACCTTTCCAAAAGTCTGTGTGCTCAAAGGAGTCTCAAAAAATGTAACAGTCAAAGCTGTTAATTTTTCTTATAGGTGTCATTTGAAAAAGTTCTGGGTTTTGCTGCTACTTCTAGTAGTCTTAAATGTTAGCATGGGGGAAGAGATTTTCAGGCAACAGTGTAGCCTGTTGGATTGAGAAAAGGTTTGCAAAGGTAACACAACCTTGTTCTTTGTTGGATGCATAGTTTACAAATAATTACCTCAAGGGTAGAAAAAACCTTGCATGTCTCATGAAGGGTATTATAATGGTATAGGTGAAGCAAAAGAGCTCAGAAAGTCTCGTTAAGACTGAAATTTCACTTTCCCCCCCCTTCTGTCTTTTTCCAATCTCTTGCAAGGGCTTTCTAGAGAAGAAGATCATAGGTGTAGGTATATGAATTGTATTCTTACAACTGCATGGTTAAACCTACTGGCCTTGTCAGAATTAATGAAGAGCTCCAGGGTAAACAGGGCTCTGATTCAACAGAATCAGTTTCTCCCTAAGTTTCTCAATAGGCTGAGTGAAACTTGGTTGCAAGTTCAAGATGACATAAATGTTGGTGACTTCAAGAAGTCACTGTATGGATTGAAGGGGTGTTAAGAGCTATGCCTCTTGTTAAAACAGCATTACCAGAATCCAGTCCCCAAGTTTGCTTTTCTTAGAATTATAGTATTCAAAATTCATAAATGTTGCTGGAGCTGTACACAGGATTTTTGTGTAGCAGTGGGGTGAAGTGGAAGTCTGTGTGTACACAGAACACATGGGAAGGATAGAAATATCTTCAATGATAGTAACACAGGAAGACTGGAGAGGAAAATACAGAAGCTTAGAATGCCATTCATAGGATCTGTTCCTTTCCATCACATTACAGTGATCTTGCCTGTCTTAAATGAGTGTGACAGACACCAATTACCAAAAAAATCAACAAATTTCTGGTTAGGAAAACTATGGGGTTTAGCTCGAGAAATCTGAAAGTTTTAATTGACAAAACTAATGAAGAGAAAATTAAAATACAGGCAGTTCTGGAAGCTGGATTAAAAAAAGTAAAGTAGCTCTACCTAAGCAAATTCTGAAAAAAATGTCTTGATCAAAAAGTTGAGTTAAAAATGTGGTGTATGAGCATTTCATATTCTCCTCATCTGTGGGCTGTATGACTTTCTAAGAAATGTCAAAGTAGAGGCTTAAAATGGGTTTTGAGATGGGTAGATTATAACTTTCATAATGAGCAAATGATTGTTAATTTGTGAGCAAAATACAAGGCAGGAAGCATGCAATGTATAAGCAGGGGAAAGAATACTGAGAACAGTTTCTGCTCTTGCATATTTCCCTTGACAAACTGTTAGTAATGTTTTGATTTAGGCAGATGTTCCTTTGACTTAAAATACTTCAAATAAAGCTGAAATGGTAACTTTCCTGTGAGTTTCTGAACATCGTGTTACTGTTTGTAACCAGATATATCTTGTGTCTTTAAAGCATTTGTACATATTTCAGTGTAGGTCAGGGTTTCAGGCATCCTGAAGGAGTTTAATTTGTGCTTATAGATCTTTAGCTTTATGATAGTGAAGTGGTGAATGAAGAATAAAGAACCTAGATATTTTGGGAAATGGAGCCAGCTAGACTAGTAGATGTTGCATATTTAGTGAAAACACATTGGAAATGCAGTTATCCTGTCAAATGTCTTTTATGTTGTTATTCATGTACCTGAGTTAAACAAAGTTGTATATATGTTGATGTGAATAATTGTTCTTTTCCCTTTGTGGGGTGGCTCTTGAAAAAGTAAAACCCTGGAGGCTAGTCCACTTCTGTATAATCTTCCATGAGATACAGATGGGAATGTTACCAGTTTACCATAGTTAAAACATCTAAAGTAGAACCTAAACTGTCAGTATAAACATTGGAACCTGGTAAAGTTGCTGATGTAAGAATGAAGGCTTTCTCATCAAGAGTTACTTTTTCCTTCTCTTCAGCATCCCTCTTCATTTATAGAACTTTGAAAGAAGAAGTAGTCAAGAGGGAATGAGTAAGTGCATGGTGCATTTACCCATGGTTCAGATGTGTGGGTGCTACTGGCAGAAGACGGTAGGGTGGCGTGGGTAGAGAGCCTATATGGCAGTTTAGTGCAGCAGGTTACTGTGGATTTAGTGTTAACTGGTTGTAATCTGTGACTCAAGTATTGGAGCTCACCTGTTGTGAACTTTTTCATCTTTTTATTTTTTACGTGTACTAACCTCTATTCTGTTCTTCTGAAGCCTTTACAAGAATCACCTTGGCTCCTTGCAACCATGAGGTCTCTGGAGCTGATGTACCTTTCGTACAGCATTTTATACAGTACCAAGTAAAACAGAAGTGTCATCTTAGAGGAAGGAATATGTGACCCCCATATGTAATGCAGGCACTATCTTTTTTACAGGGATTTTTTTGTTGTTGTTGTTTCTTGAAGTTGTTTTGGAGTGGCTGTTTTTTTCAGGTACAGGGTCATTCCTCCTGTACAAGTAGCCTACAAGAGTGGTTAACTTAGACTTGATAGGGAAGTGGAGGATTATGGGCTGTATCAAGCAGTTTCTTTAAAGTCAATAATGATGCTAGTAAAAAAAAGTGTTCTGGTTTGCTGTCTTTTTGGCAGAGCATTTTTTAACAGTAGGGCTGCTTGGGGCTTCTGGTACTTCCATAGTTCAAGGGTCAAGAATGATGATTCTTCAGATGCTTTTGCTTATGTTATTTTCCATGACTCTTCCAGACAAATGGTAATCACGGATACCCTCTTTTAGTCTTTATTCTTTCCTTACACCTTTATCCCTGTACTGACATTACCACCTTCCTCTCCTTTCTCTGTTATCACTCTCCAGCAGCCACAGCTTTTCTAGCTTGCCCTCTTCCCATCCTCTCCTGTTGAGGTGGGGGGCAAACTGACCCTTAACTTAAGGTTGATGTCATATTTTTCTTGAAGCAAGATAGATTGTCTTAAGTAATGTTTCTGAACCATTGAATACATTTTTGCACTATGCATGACTTGAACTCTGCTTCTTAAATAGCCCCGGACATGATGGTGTGCTGATGTAGTTAGACATCTGTATTTTCTGTAACTAGTTCCAGACTCCTATGTAATGTTGCTATATACTTGTTAGTATATCCTGCGACATATAATGGTTGAACAGGCATTTGACTTAAAGACAGAGGGTGTTTAATTTCTGGTGTTGTAATATTGACTGTCTCTTGCTTTCAGAAACCAGATGTCTTGACAACAGGTGCTGGAAACCCAGTAGGGGATAAGCTTAATGTTCTGACAGTAGGGCCACGTGGACCTCTTCTTGTTCAAGATGTTGTTTTCACTGATGAGATGGCTCATTTTGACAGAGAGAGGATTCCTGAAAGAGTTGTGCATGCAAAAGGGGCAGGTATGTTTAAAAGCACGTCCTTTTTCTCTGTGTACAGTTAGACTTTAAAAAGCTTTGGGGTTAACACAGATTGTGGCAGATAAATTGCATCATTTTATCTATAATTTAGTATTATGTAGATAATTATATATCAACACTGGTGATAAGGCCTGGTTTAAAAGAACTCAATGCCAAAACTTGAAGCCCTGAAAAGCTGTTAGAAAGCAAAACCGGAGAGAAAGTGTAGTTACAGCCCTCAGATTTTTAACTGAATGTGCTGTAATCTCTGCTATCTCGTATCTGTTCCTCCATAGTACTTCATTCCTCTGGAAGGAAAGATTTATTTACTCTATTTTAATGTCTGTTTGCATGTTGATAGAGATTCTTTGTCATCGAATGTATCTGTCTGCCAAAGCAAGATGATGGTGTAATACTTAATTACAAATTAAAAAAACAACTAATTTAAATATTTGATACTGCTCCTAGTAGAGTAGAACTGGCAGCTCTGGTTTTTATTGCATGTTGCTCTAGAAGAAGAAAGTATGGGACTGAATTTTATATAACATGGATATAAATGGAAAAAATTATTCTGTGGGGGTGGGAAGAATTTGTTGCTTCATCCAGCTTAAAGGTGGACCAAAAATTCAGGAACACATCAGATTAAACTGATGAGATTGACCTGAGATAAGCATGCTTGGCAGAAGAGCTTCCAAACAGCTACTGATTATTATTTTGCACAATAGAAATTAGGACTGTGTTGCTGCTGGGGGCTGTTAATCAATTAAGGAGGGGGAGAGTGAGCACTATGCAAATACTGTTTTGTCTTAAGTTTATTTAATTTGTGAAAATGAATTGTTTTAGTGCATAGATACAAACTGTTTAAAACAAACTGGTGTATTTCCATGTTTCTTTTTGACTTCAAGTTGTGTGTTGGACCATAATGGACTGAGTGGAAGGAAGGTATCTAGAGCTGATCTTTTGAAATTACTTTTTTTCCAGGAGCCTTTGGCTATTTTGAAGTTACTCATGATATTACCAAGTATTGTAAGGCAAAAGTATTTGAACACATTGGGAAAAGAACTCCCATTGCTATACGGTTCTCCACTGTTGGTAAGGCTCTGAATTTATTGTCTGTCTTCTTAAGTGTGTACTGTAGTTACACTGATAGCAATGTGCATTGTGCAGCATTTAAGGTAGTTTGAAATGCTTTCGGTCAACCAATTCCTCTTCCATGAATTTAATTTAAATTGTAAGACGTTAAGCAGCTCCTGTATCTTTCTGCCAGAGCTCTCTGTAGACACTTTTTTTCTACTGGAATGTGAGAAGAAAAGGATAGGCTGAACTGTTTTGTTGGTTTTTTTACTGACAGAAGCCTTGCTTTGTTTCTGGCTGGATTATAATCAGCACTTTCATGCTGTGGTTTAACACTTGGAAGTTAAATACCTACATTATTTTAACACTGTAGCAGTGTTTTAGGACTGAATGCTGTATACTAAGTACTAGGCAACAAAGAATAGACAATCTTATGTAAATTCTTATTTTTTGAAGAGCTGAATGCATAAACTAACAATCTTAAAGCATATTAATTATATCTGTGGACCACGTGTGGAAGTGGGTTGTGGCACCTTTCCTTTCCCTGCTCTGTTTGAACATGTTTCTCCCTAGTTGTTCTGTAGTATACAATTTTTTTTAATGAGAGAATGAATGTTTTTCTTATTTCAACATGATTCTGAGCATTAGCTATTCCTGAATACTTCTGGAACACTTTTACTCAGGTAATGTGTCAGGCACTTTTTCCTCTGGTATAGTTACCCATTGAAAGGGCTGTTTTGGATAAAGCAGAAGGGAAATTAAAAGGCTTGCAGTTCTTCTATTATAAATTCTCTTTTAATTAGGCACGCTAGTAAGATTGCTGCCTTCCCAGTGAGAGCTTTCAAACTGGGATTTGATGCACAGAAACTAATGTGGTGTTGAGCTGATTCAACCTTATAATTTGGTGTTGTCTGTGTTAGTGATGATGCAGGTTCCACTGTTAATTGGTTCAAGTGGATATACTTGGCTTTTCTGTATTTTAACTGTGTCCCAAATGCTTGGGTGAGTGTCTGTTCACACTTTGGAAGTATAGAAACTGCTTAAATTAATAAACCCTGATTTTTTAGGATTTTATGGCATATTCTCAACATCTGTGTTTTTATGCTTAACATTTCTATGTATTTCTTATCATAACACTTCTATATGTTCATGTGTTTCTTCAAGCTGGAGAATCTGGGTCAGCTGATACAGTTCGTGACCCTCGAGGCTTTGCAATGAAATTCTATACAGAAGAGGGGAACTGGGATCTTGTGGGAAATAATACTCCTATCTTCTTTATTCGGGATGCAATGTTGGTGAGTAAGCACAGAAAGATGGGGGTACTTTGTGAAAGAGTCCCAAAGTTCTTGCTTTGCTGAGAAGCAAAAGCTTTTTTTTTATCCACTTAAACTTTGTTGTTAGATTGTCTGAATATTTTTTACTTGAAAAGGTATTATTTAAAAATAAATAAAGGACTAATGCTTCGTTACTTGATTACATTAAGTTATGAAGTTGTATTTGCTAGTGCATATGCCACTGGATAATAGCCAGCAATTAAGTATATTATCATGTTTTTAACTCAGTTCTGATAATTTTCTTTGGTGCTCAAATTAGCTGGTTTACTCTGGACAGGTTTTTCATTGTGAGGCTGTTTGCAGGGGGGAGACTTCACTTTAAAAGCTTACTGGTCTGTGGGTGAATCTGATTGCAGGAGGGGTATGACAATATAAGTTTTTTTTTCTGTTATCTTACAATTTTGTCTTGTCTCTATGCTATTCCTTTCACAGTGAAGTGTCTCATTAACTTTTTTTTCCTTCCTTTCTCTTCCACTTCTGGACAATTCAAGTTTCCATCCTTCATTCATAGCCAAAAGAGGAACCCTCAGACTCACTTAAGGGATCCTGACATGATGTGGGACTTCTGGAGTCTTCGCCCTGAGTCTTTGCATCAAGTAAGGTTCTCCTTTTGACTGATTTAGCATGATGAAGAAAATCACATTACGACAGCAGATTATTTTTTAACTCTCTCTTTTTCCATTTTTTACCTAGAAGTCTATGTAGACTTCAAGGAGCAGTAAAGGTGAAAAGCCTACAGTAACTTTTAAGGCTATTAGCATGTGTATCAAGTCTTTTTTCTTTTAAGGACTTTATGAAATGAGTGGGATTCTTCTGTTTTCATAATCATATTTTATATAGTGATGAAGGGAAAGTTGCTGGGTTTTGTAATACTAAAGCAGTGGTGATACTGATGAACAACAAACAATGTTTGAGAACACTAAGTACTGCGAAATTAGTTCTATCACGTATAAGCTTATTTAAAGCTTGTTATTTAATTAAATAAGAATGTACATGCATTACACTGAAATGTATTTGTATCTAAAAATATTATGCAAAAAAGCTAACACAGAATTTAAAAATGCAGGGTTTTTTTTAAGAAAATGGGTTCATACAGAAGCCTTCCAGGAATTACTAGTTGGAAAAAGAAGTACCACAAGCAGTATTTGTGAACATAAACCTAAAGAAAGCAGCATTCTTACCATGTTTGCATGGTCGTATGTTTACTGCTTGAGGACTGAAGTTAAGACAAAAAACTGAAAACTAAAGTTCCTTTACCTGGAAAAAAATTCTTATTTATATTTACAACTTAAATTATCCATGTGTAACTGCTCTGTTCTTACAGGGGAAATCATAACATTATGATTTACTGATTGTTTCAGGTGGGCCTAAAACTTCATGTAGGTTTAATTCCCAATTGTTCTTCGTGCAAAACCAAAGAATGTTTTGTTAACACTCTTAAAACTTGAACTAGAAACTCCTCAAGGAATTCATAACACGAAGATAGCTTCCAGTGGTACATATTAGTGTAATAAATTACCTTTGTCTGGAGTGGTCACTTTATCCTTGATCTGGTGAGTCCATTAATGTTGTTTGATCCTTCTCTTTAGGTGTCTTTCCTGTTCAGTGACAGTGGCAGCGTTTTCAAGCTTAATTCAGACAAGTTACTGCATAGACTGAATCAAAAAGAGGTTTTTTTAGATCAGCTACATACCTTTAACTAATATCATGGGCACCATTGTTCCTGCTATGAGACAGTAGGTATTTACTAGGCTGTAATGAACTCTTCTTTGGGGAACTGTCTTGTGTTATCATGGAGAGCTTGGTCTACTGTGTGGTGAGCTCTGAACATCTAGCTCAGCCTACTGCATTTCAGCCTCGCAGCATAAGGTGTTTTGGGTGTAAAGCTGTGCAAGAACTTCCTATAGACTCCCTTGCTGTCATTCAGTGCAGATGCAAGAGTTCTCTAGCCCTTTGGAAATATGTTCTATTAAGTGTGTGATGTGTTCCTCTTTCGTGGTCATGGCTACAAAGTAGTTTGGATTCAAAAGGTGCTTCTTCAGGTACAAGTTCCCTCTTTATCACTCTGAGATGGTATGTCATCTGTAGGAAAGGGTGGGATGATGGGACAATAAAGGAGCACTCTGTCCTATAAGGGAAGAGGGGAAACCTCTCTACTTGATGTGCTGCAGGGATCGTACCTTCAAGTTTGATATCTTGTGTTCTGCAGTGTAGCATTACACACTTAGTTAATTTCTATCAGAACTGATTTTTATCTGTGGATAGCTGTGGAATGTACTATTATTCTGAACTCGAATTATTGGAAATTGGAACATGGACAATCACATCTCTGGGTTCTAGGTCTTCTTAAAGTACATTTATTAATGGTTTCTGTAATACTCTCTGCATGTTGTAACTGGTGCCACTGCTTTTGTTGCTTTCAGACTGACCAGGGCATCAAAAATCTTTCTGTTGAAGAAGCAGGAAGATTGGCTTCTACTGACCCAGACTATGCAATCCGTGATCTTTATAATGCCATTGCTAAGGGGGACTATCCATCGTGGTCTTTCTACATTCAAGTCATGACATTTGAAGAAGCAGAGAAGTTTCCATTTAATCCTTTTGATTTAACTAAGGTATTTCTCATACTGCTGCAAGTATTCAGTTTCAGGTAGTTAAAGATCAAAAGGCAACAAATGCCAGAACTGAGATTATCTGTAAAGTAAGTATAGCAGTTTCCATGGAGTAACACTGTTTTCTTACTAGTCCCTGTCAATAAAGTGTTCTCTTTATTTATATGGTCATGAAGAATTGGCAATTCTGGAGATAAAATCCTGTTGATGTATCTGGTGTTACTCTTCTTTAGTGAAATATGGATAGAGCTTGATTCCAGGCCTGCAAATGCACTGAATTTCCAAAGTGTGATCTTGGATCATATAGACACAACCCTGAGCTCACTAGTTTTAGATGTTGTTGATGATGTAGCTTCAGATTGTTGATCTGATTTTTGTCTTCCATCTGCTGTTCCAAGGAATAGCCTGTTGAAAGATACTAATGGAAACTTGAATTACTTTTTTTGTGCTCTAATATTGCTGTGCTAAAATGACTTAAGACTTTTGAAATTGGAAGTAGACGCTAAGGTGGCAAAGAAGAGGCTAGTTCAGCTGGTTGTGCTTTGAAGTAGCTGAAAACAATCATACTACCAGTTCCACCCACAATATTGCATTCCCAGAGAGTTTTTCAGGCATCTGTGGGCCTTTAATTCAAGTAGTCAAGGGCAGAGGTTCTGCAGGGATGATGAAATAAGTTCTAAAATCAAAAAGAGTTCTTAAAAAATATTTTGAGAAATGTCTTATTTTAGCAAAAAATACATTTCTTCAGTAGTGTATTTTAAATTGGGCACATGTTGCCTAATAATTACTTAAGCTGCATAATACTGTAATCATGTTGATTGTAATGTGTGTGTGTTATGTCTTACAGATTTGGCCACATGGTGACTACCCTCTCATCCCTGTGGGAAAGCTTGTCTTGAACAGGAATCCTGTAAATTACTTTGCAGAGGTAGAACAGATGGCATATGATCCCAGCAACATGCCCCCTGGTATTGAACCTAGCCCGGATAAAATGCTGCAGGTAAACTGCAATGCACGTAAGACTTTATCTGAAGAGCATTCTTGTTTGTGTTTCTGTTTAGGAAAGCATTCCTAACCTGACCAGTGGAAAGCAACTGATAATTTAATTTTTTTTTGTGGTTATTTTTTAATGAATCACCATTTGTTTCACTCACCCAAAATTTGACTGTAAAGAGAACAGGCCGGAACTAAAGGAATAGATAATTAGAATGTAGAGGGCATCTGCAACAACTATCAAAGGGGATGTGGAGATCTGTCAGTCTGGCAAGAAGTGTGGGATAAAACCAAAGCAGTAATGCATTATTTTTTCATGCTTTTACAGTATAACTTAGAATTCTAAACTCTTTAAGTATGTGAGGAGTGGATTTCAAGTGCTGTAAAATACAAGTGTAACTAATCCCTGATACAAACAGCAAGCCTATTCTTTAGAAGTGGTGTCAGATTTTATTACAGGTGAAAGTATCTGATAAGATTGGCAGCAGTAAAATGTTCTGTCTGCAGGGTCATAGGTGCTTGTGTTCTGTTTTTTCAGATTAAAATCAGATTGCTCTTTGAAATTATGTCTGTGACAACAGAAAGGTATTTTGACAGTTTTAACTGGATAAACTCTTGAACCATCATGCAGTTCTTTTGTTTTGCCTCTCATTTGCTGCCACAGGCTTCATGGTCAGAAGCAGTCTATCTTCTCGACATCTTTATGTCTCTAGAACTGCTTCAGATTCAGTTTAGTAAATAAATAAAGGACTCCCATATTTCAGATGTAATCAATTTTTAAATCTAACATTGATAATGAGTAGGAAGAAGAAAACATCCCACCTGCATAAATGCAACTTCACCTGATATTCTTCCCTGGTATTCCAGCAAAGTTACTTTGTGGCTGAGTGTTACTTTGAGCATTGTTTGAAGTATGTCAGGCCTATATATGCAAAGGAAACAGTCTTCTCCCTTTTCCTACTTCATGCATAGTGCTTTCAATTGGCATATGCCACTTAAGTGATTTCTTTCAGCAAGTAGCAGTTAATGTCTGTGATAAATGTTTTAGGGTCGTCTTTTTTCGTATCCTGACACTCACAGACACCGTCTGGGACCTAATTATCTACAAATTCCTGTCAACTGCCCCTTCAGAACTCGTGTGGCCAATTACCAGAGGGATGGACCAATGTGCGTTTCTGATAACCAAGGTAGTAATGAAAATATCTTTTAAAATAATGACACTTATGCATGTACTGCAGAATTCATTTCTGTTTACGGGGGATTTAAGATACCTGCTAAACAGATGGGGTTTTTTTGGATATTAATAACATAGCAGACTGTAAGAAATGCTACTTTTTCTCCTCAATCCTTCAATGTCTCTTGTGACTTTTCCCCCCAGCTCAAACATTATTGTGTAACTTCCTGAGCTTCAGACTTCCCAGTCTTTTTTTTTTTTCATTTCATGTGAAAACTGTTCTTTATATCTCAATCTTTTTCAACCATTTAGTACTTTTCCTTATATTACTAGATCCTTTTGGGATTAATTGGCCTTGCCTGCAGTTCATAGGAATCCACCATGTGCTCTTTTCTGCAGAGTGCCCTAAATTTGTCCATGTTGCTAATGCTTCAACTCAGCACTTGCCAGCAATCATGAAGTAATTAACTTCAAACTATCCAAATAAATACAAGATCTATGTTGTGATTGGTAATGACATGTCTGAGAACCCTTGATTGTGCATGTATAAAGTTGTGTGCATTTCTGTTTCCCCGTGTGAATTACATGGTAAAATATTTTCAGAAAAGCAGTTTTCACCTGCTGTTTTGTTAGAATGAAATTGTGTCAGTATAAATAACTAGCTTTGATTTTGACTAAGTTTAAGTTTTTAGAGTCAAAGCTGTCAGTTTGCTCCATTCTCAGGTAACTTTATGAATGTGTTGAGTAGTACTGTCCTCACACAGATCCTTGAGGAAGGTCTACCTGATTCTTACTAAAAAAAAGTCACCTTCTTTCTTATGTTCTTGATCTGATGCTGACTGACGAGATACAGACTTTTACCCTGTTAGCCCTCCTGTTTGAGGGATCTTGTTGAAAGCATTCTTAAATCTGAATGTTTTATTGTCCTCATCACTCTTCTTCGTGTGTCCACCCACTGTATATGTTTTATTATTCTTAAGACTTTAAAATGAGCATATGGATGTACCTTAGACAACTTCGGCCTGTTTAAAGTGGTTGATAGTTTGTTGTTTGTATGTGTTTTCAGTTCTGTCTGTGTAGTGCTGACTTGCTAGAAATACTCATTTTTTATTTTGTAAATGTGGGGTGGTGGTGGTTCTTTGTTCCTGAAAAGTAGAATGTTTGTCATCTTTACATACTTGTTTAGAACGGATGTACAACTCTTATTTATCCAAGAAAGGAGACTTTAGATATTTGGATAGGTGTGGGGTGTTTGTTTAAAAGTGTAAAAAACATGTGAAGCTTCAGATGGGTTTAAAAAGTTGCAAATAGGCCTTTAAGAGAAAGGAGGTTTACAGGAGAACACCCCCAGTCAAATGAATTCAGTAATGTCCCTATCTTATGTTCCTTTAAAGACTTCTAGAAACATGTTTTTCGAAGGGGACTTAGTAGGAAAAAGATCTGAAATCTCAATTCTCTAGAATTAAATATGCCAGGGAAATTGTTTCACATAAGTTAATTACTACCTCTCTGTTTCTACTTCTAGGCAAAAATCTATTCTAAAATAACAGAGGTGCCCTAAATGCCTTTGAGAAATCTGTGTTTGCATTTTTTAAATGTAGAGCCTGGCTTTCATTGCCTCAGTCCTCTTTGTTAAACTGCTTTGCTTTCTGATTTCTGAGAGATTGTGAAAGCCAAGAGTGTAAATGCCAAGCCTAGAGCTTTGCCTCCACTCAGCACGTTCTGTTCTGTCAGCATTTTCCCAAAAGTGACTGGTTTATGCCCAAGAGCAAACAAGAATATACTTAAGCTGTGCCTTGTGCCAAAGACACTGTAGTCCTCTGGGCTATGAATTCTGAGACTTGCTGAGGAAGGAGAGAGAAACACTTGTAACATGAAAACTTCAGAACAGCTGCCTCTCTCTGAGAACAGAGAAGTAGTTTATTTTTATGCAGTTCTGGAAGTTCATTATGTATTTAAAATAAAGCTTCTACATAGTGAAGATTAACAGTACTGCAAATACGTGGATAAAAGTGTATTTTTATGCTGTGGACTAAAACTTTGAACTACTTTCATGACTTTAGCTGCTAAAGTTGTCTGAGCTGTTGACTTTTTAGCTACTGAAGTTGTCTAGTGTTGTGAGAATGGCCAGACCTCCTTATTTCTGAAACAAATCAAATTTTTTCCCCAGGAAAACCTATTGAAATTCTCTTTGTAATAAGTACTATTAGTTACTGGCTTGAAGACACAGGTCCTGATGTCCAGCTGTGTGTGACAGAAAAGTGCTGATAACTGGTTTTAATAACATGAATCATAATTGGGCATTTGATTTAGAATCTTCTGGGCAAAGATGATTTTCAGTCTTCTGACTTGATCTGAGGGAGCTGGCATCTGATTGTTTTTGGGGGGCTGTTTGCTGTCTTCAGGTGGTGCCCCAAACTATTACCCAAATAGTTTTACTGGTCCAGAAGATCAGCCCATGTTGAAGGAGAGTCGTGTGTGTGTTTCGGGAGATGTGCAGCGCTTCAACAGTGCAAATGAAGACAATGTGACTCAGGTATGAGATCTGAAAAACCTTTATAGTGCCTTCTACATCAGGTGAGTTTGTAGGATAAATCTAGAGAATAATAACAAGACTCACTCAAACATGACTTTTCTCTGAAGCTAACCTGAAGCTAAGGTCTTGTGAGAGCTTGGATGATCTCCTTACAGTTTAATTTCATGAATAAGTGAATTTTTGCTGACAGGGCAGTTGGTGAATTCTCACAGCCCTTTGCCCTCCATACACTGAACACAAATTACCTAGAGCTTGTGACTTGATCTTCTGATTATTGTCTCCAGATATGCAGGCTGAAGTATGCATGCAATGTCACAGTCATCAATTCCTGAATGGGACACCAAGAGCAGTGTTTGTTTTCATTAATTCATTGATAAACAGTTAGTTCAAGCTAAACATATGAGTTTTTAGTAGGTTTGCAAAAAAGACCAAAACCAAACAACAAACTGGTTGTCTTTTGAGTTCAAGTACTTTGAGTATTTTAATTGTTGCCTGACTAGTAAGTAAAGGCTATTATTTTTCTATAATATGAACCCTGAAAGTCTAGTAAGTGTTGCTGACTGTCCCAGTTATAATGACTTGCTTTTGGGAATTTCAAAATAAATCTTTGCTTCCTATTTTGAGGTGAGAGAATTTTATCTCAAAGTGCTGAAGGAGGATGAACGCCAGAGGCTGTGTCAAAATATTGCTGATCATCTGAAAGATGCCCAGCTCTTCATTCAGAAGAGAGCTGTAAGTGACCTGTTTGGTTTTTAGCCTTTGCTCTTTATTCCAGGCTTTTTTGCAGTCTAGTAAGCTTGTCCAAATGGCAATATACTTACGGAAAGGAGGATCAGGAATTCTTCTCTGAGAAGGCAGTTTCTAGATTTTCCTTGTGCAGAAATTCTCAATACAGAACTCACCAGTATGTATATTTACATAATGTAATATACATAATGCATAACATGTTAAAGTAACTTTTTCCTGATGTGAAGAATGGGGTTGATGTTGAGCATTCAGGGAGGGCCAGGGGAGGATTTGATCTTTATCCTTCCCATGGAAACTTTGTTTACATCAGGAAAGAGTTCTGTGTGAAACAACAGAATTAATGTTTGAAGATGTTCATAGCTCCTTTAATTTCAGAAAAGGGTTTTTCTCCTTATCATAATAAGAACTGCATGCAGACTGTAGAGCAGGAAATGTGTTGGAGAATACTTTTGAAGTGGAGAAAAAACATTCTTTTTGCTTTTTCTGTTCTGTCTTCCTCTTTAGGTGAAAAACTTCACTGATGTTCATCCTGACTATGGTGCCCGTATCCAGGCTTTGCTGGACAAATACAATGCTGACAGTGGGAAAAAAGTATGCTGATGTTTTCTGTAGTTGCATTTTGAGTGGTGATGAATGATTTCTAACTTTTGCAAATCCAACAAAGTGAGAAATTGGTCTTGATTCCTACTTGATTAAAATAGCAAAATCAAGTGCATGTAGAATTGCAAAATGAGGAAACATCACTAATTACATTTGATTAAGTGCTGATTAACCAATGATGTGCAATTACTTTGTTTCAGTTGGGTTTTTTTAAGGCTTCTGGAAGATAACTCTGTGTGATATGCAGTGTGTTGGTTCTTCAGACCAAATTATTACCCACTCTTTGTAATGGTAATGAAACACTTCCACAAGCCTTTCCTGGGCTTCCTGCTTACTACACAGAACAACAAACTTGTTGCTGCAAGTACTAATTCTTTTCTGAAGTTGCCCTAATTACTTTTAATGGAACTTGCTCTGAATGTTTCTTTTGTATTATTTTTAGGATGTAATTAGGACATATACACAGTCCACATCTCGTGTGTCTGCCAAAGAAAGATCCAACTTGTAAAGCATGCTGCAGAGATTCACTCTGAGTTTTGCATCTTTTCAAGCACAGGACAACCTGATGAAGATGTTAATGAGTGTAGCAGATTTCCACACAAATACAGAAGTGTTTTACAGGCCTGATAAATTAAGCTTTCAAGTGCCTGTGTCTGCATTGGAAACTAGGTAATACAAGCTAACGATTCTAGTGCCTTTCATCACTAGTGCTTTACTGCTTGTTAACAACACATGGTCTTTTAAAGGAATTACTAAAATTGTCTTCATTTTTAGAAGTGAATGTAAATTTCATCAAAATATTTGATTTTTTTACTGTAAAACTTTTCTGACTAAATCGCACAATAGAGCTTCTGTAATGATACTGTGACTATCCTTATGGATAAACTTGTTCATGTTAAAAAAGTTGTTATGCTCAGTATTTCTAATAAAATAGTTATCTGGATGTATGTAGACACTTCCTTGGAATTTCATTCTTGGCCTTCCAGAAATACAATTATATGCAAGTAAAATACTGGTGATGTCTCATTTGTTATGTTTGAAGTGAAGCTAACTAGAAGGTTCAGGCTTAAATATATGTATTTTATTCCCAATATATATTTTAAGATAATCTTTGCTTAGTAATGCTAGGTTGGAATACAGCTGACCTAAGGGAGATAAGAAAATAGCTTTTCCTGTTACATACACTTCACAACTAAATTGATTACATCTTAGAGTTCTTTAGGGGGGAAATGGTTCTTTCTAACCTGTAAGAATTTAAATAGAAAAATATTTTCCAAGTGTTTGAGAAATTAATCTCCCAATGCATTAATATTTCTATCTTAGCCAAATTCAAGATTAAGCACTTTGAAAACTAGCTCTGACTTGATCAATAGATGCAATATCAAATTATGGCAGTAATTTCAATAACAGAATTTCGAGAACTACTAACCTGTTGTGAAAAATCAGCTGTGATATAGATGCAATATAATAATATTAACTGATACCCCACTCTGATCTGGGATTCTGTGGGATTTTTAGCTGATGAAGCAGGTGGGAGCTGAAAGAGCTTCAGGAAAGCTGGGGAGGTGCTTATATATTTTTTTTTTTTTTATTATTTTTTTTTACCAGGGCAGTGATAGGACCAGGGGCAATGGTTTTAAACTGTAAGAGGGGAAATTTAAGTTAGACATCAGGAAGAAATTCTTCACGATGAGGGTAGGAAGGCACTGGAGTAGGTTGCCCAGGGAGGTTGTGGAAGCCCCATCCCTGAAGGTGTTCAAGGGCAGGTTGGATGAGGCTTGTGCAGCAGGGAGGTTGGAACCTGATGAACTTTAAGGTCCCTTCCAACCTTCACCACTCTATGATTCTATGAATGGGTGGGAATTTCCTTGCTGAAGCTTAGAATCCTAATGAATTTTGGAAAATAATAAGCAAGGCTAAACCTTTAATTTTGAAACGAATTGTATTGTCTTCCTCTTTTACTTCTGAAATAAAACTGAATTTAAAATCCTTTGGTGAGATGTTGTCTGTCTTCTGTGCCATGTTTTCAAATAGTTTCTTTTCATCTAAGTAGTTCGTACCTTCATCTCTTTGGAGATCATGCAGAAACTGTTGAAGTTCTGGGTAATGGTATCTACTTCAGAACTTAGTCATTTGGTCTGCTTTTCTTATTGCAGTTACTTTTGTCCTAAACCCCTGCCTTATTTCCCAGAGGTGAGGAAGTGTGGGCCTCATGCCTCATTGTACTTTTACAAAACAGTAGATAAACGCACCTACTGATCACAGGGGGAAAAGGGCTCTGTGATGTGGCCTTGTGGAGGTTTTAGTGGAGTGTTCAACATGGACAGGTATTTTATTAACTTCAGATGGCCTTTGTCTCCCCATGCCCACAAATGATTATCACTAATAAATTCTAATGTAAGCTATACTAATTTAGAGTAGTAGGTAGGCTAAAATGTGGATGGTGTCAAAACAGAAAAAATCAAGCAGTAGAAAATGAGGAAGAGAGAGGAAACTTTCCTCTGCTGCTGTAATGTTGAGAGGACATAGAATGGGGTAGGTAGTAGGAACCTTCTGCAGCTACCTTTGCTTTGAAAGCTATTCTAAAGATTCTTGGGGTGCCCTACACAGGGACAGGAGTTAGAAGGGACCCATCAGGATCACCAATTCCAACTCAGCGTATTCTGTTATGCTATTAACTCATTTCAATGGAGTTGTGCTTGGGAGACTGACCTATGTACTGTGCTGCTAAACTGACCATGACGAGTACAGTAAAACTCGCCTTGCTCAAAAGGTGTCGAGAGGGTTTGCCAACACATGAACAATAATACTGTTCCTTAAAACAAACAAGATGATAAATTCATTTATGGCTACTTACCATGAAAATAGAGAGACTGTGTCATGTCATGTGGACAATCTCATTTGTGTTTGGATTTGCTGTTCTGCTCAAGAAAAATCAAACACTGCTTTGGCAAGTGGTTGCAATACCATTTTCAGTAGTTTACAAAGGAGAATTGTTGAACATGTTGTTATTTTAGGTGTACATCTATAACACTGAAAATTAATCTGAAGCTTATGTTTTGAAATTCCAGCTTCTCCAGGAGCACCTCTCCTTCTCATGGGTGTGTACCCTTTATTCCTAGATTGTTTTTTCCAAAGTGTTTGGACTTGAGTAGACAAAAGCAACAGCAACTCTGCTGTTGCAGAAAAGCAAAAACAACTCTGCAACAGCAGAGTTCAGAATCTAAATGGACATTTGTTGAAGTGGGCTGTGCCAGGAGGTAACTGAGTACATGGAGTTGCTAAATCTCTGGGATATAAAAGGGGTGAGGTAGATTTGAATCAGATTGTTAGTGCTTTAAGTATGTTGGAGAAAATAAGCCCTGAATTCCTTTCTTGAACTCAACTACCTCATTGCTTGCTGAAAGCTACTGAGGGCAAATCATGTACTAAGCAGTGTGTAGGTGGCCATGATTTTAAACTCCACCAAGTTAGTTGTCCTTTGCCAAATAATGTGCACATTACTCCTGTTGTGTTTTCTCCATTTGGAGATCTGATCCCTGATTTCTTGGGCAGACAGGCTTGTGAGTCCCCAGTTTCCCACAAAATCATATTAGGGCATGAGCCTTTTCTGACCTGATGCCAAAGGAGGAGGTGGTTACAGGTTTGTGGTTTGTTTGTCAGTAATTGCTAGGTTCCTGCTTAGCTCTTGAATCCAAACTAAGAACTAAAGACCTTCATAATCTGTGCTGTAGCATCTTCTCACAAATAACTGTATAAGGTACCTGCAACTCATCTGTCCCATTCCCTTTCTCTTCTGTCCCATTAAGGAAATACCAACATACTTCCCTGATGAAAAGTTCTCAACTGTAAGAAGTTGATTGAGATTCTTTTCTAGTTCAGGATGATTTTTTCAGTTGTGGGGACAGATCATTTAGACTGAAGAAGATTCCTGGAAAAGCCCTATGTTTGCAAAAGGTCATAAAGGGCTACATATTTATGTAGTCTAGGAAAGCTAATCGAAGCTAATCAAGGAGGCAGTGGTGTAAAAATAACAAATGAAGTAGCTTGATGCTCAGTTTGCTGGTAATGTTGACATTTTTACAGCCTGGGTTGCTGTGCAGAGCCTGTGTGATTTCATTGTGTAACAAAAGCTTGAACTTTGTCCTCATGGAGTTTGACCCAAAATCAAACTTTCATCCCAGCACAGCTGGAAATCAAACTGCATTGAAGTCTGAGAGTAAACAGGTCCTTAAGAGCTGTGCTAAAATTTATTTTCAGGTTACACAGAAAGCTGGGCAAAGTTGTCTTGTTTTTTAAATAAAAAAGTAAAATACATTTCTGCATCCTGCTTAACAGAGCAAAGTAGCAGGGCCAAGGAGGTCTAGTACAGTTACCTGATTAATGGTGACATTTTTCAGCCTGACCTGTTTCATTAAGTGATGATATGTTGCTCTTTACCTTGAGAGAAAACATTAGACACCATGTTACTTTATTTATTTTTTAGAAGCACTTGAACACAGTGTTTTCATCGTTTCTTGAAAACCTCAAAAACATTCACCTTGATCTGAATTGACCTCAATCAAATCATGAGAGTACAAAAGGAGTTTTGCTGGGTTGCTGTAACCAAAGTTGGAACCAATTACCCAGTTCTGATATTGTAAAGATATAATGGAACCAGTCAGATGAAGAACTTCATCTCTTGTTCCTGCAATAACTTAGAAAAATGTTTTATATAGATTTGTTAACTATATAATACGGTTTTTTAGATATGTCTGTTTTAACTTTGGTGTTTATTCTTTGCTCATTCCTCTCAGATTTCACCATTTAAAAACTTTGACCAATATTGGGAACCTTGTTATCTTGCCTTGATTATTATTTTTTTTTTCAGAGCAATAAATCCTTGTCTCACAGTGACTGTTGATTCAGGATTGACAGCAACAGCATTGACACACAAGTGGATAAGACTCCTACAAACAAATGCAAGGGGAAGAAGAATCTTCTTTCTATGCTTAAGACTCAGGAGTCTTTCCTGGGCCTTGTGGATGTAAGTAATAAGGATGATGGGAGACACTCCTTACAGACTAAGTTGCAGGTGCAACACCACCCCAAAAGGGAAGGAAAACATAAAATGCCTGAGGGCAGCCTTCCCTGAGCTGCTGACTGGGCAAGTTGTCAGCTTTAGGTCTGGCTTTCCCTCTCAGATGCTCCTGAGGTTGCCACTGAAAGTGTGTGAAGAAGCAGGTAACTGAGTTCCTGAGGAAGTCGGTACCTCTCCCTCACCCTTAGGGAACAACTCCATTCAATGTGTTTTGGCTTTGCAGTAGCCTTGTCTTGACAGAACAGGTCAGAGGAAAACATGCAGAGCATGTAGCCTGTTGGACCAAACAGCATCTTTTGTCAACTGCTGCAGCCAAGCTCTGCCCAGATGGAGCAGGACTGACCCCAGCCCCAGCCAAGGTCTGCACGACCTGTTCCAACCTGCTCTGCTCAGGTAAGAAGGGCCAGACCCTCGCAGGCAAGCTGGCCAAACCAGTGCTGCTTTAAATGCCACACTACTTGCTCTGCCCAAAGCTGTCATCTTTAACAGAAGTGTAACGTATTTTTCCCTGACTTGCATTTTTTCTTCTCTCTTGCTGTTAAACCCACTTAAATAAGGCAATAAGGCTGGTGTTCCTTCTTGGGTAGCTTGAGATGAGGGGTGAAAAATCAAAATTAGCACATATAAAGGAGATAAAATTGTGTAGCTCTGCCTAATCACAGCTCCCATGTTGTTTGTGGGCTCCTGACAATGATCTTGACTTTGTGGAGGGAAGCTGGAAAAGTGAAAGGGAAGAAATCTCTGGTCATTTTCCCTGCTTTACTTATTGTGTATGTGCAGAGTCAAAGGTGCTTTGGACACTCAGTGCTTTTCCCAGATGCTTTAGATTCAAAACAGATAAGTTACATCTTATTTTTAAGTAGAAGTTATGCATCTGATATGCATACATGTACAAGTTTGAGAAGACTACAGCATGAGGAACTGTTTCAGATAAACAGTGTCATTATACTATTAAAAGTTTGGCTAAGATCTGTCAGCCTTTTACCAGATACAGCTTTTTCTTTAAATATTAAAATCTATTTACCATTCAGCTTTATAATAGAGAAGACGCCGAATGTGCTTGTTTTGTTTACTTAATATTTAGCCTAATAATTAAAGGTGCTCTATTTGTCAAGCACATTATTTCTGAAAACATACTTTTTTTTTTTCTTTTTTTTTTTTCAGAGAGAATATATCAGAAAAAAACTACTTTGTTTTAAAGTCAAATTTTAAATATGATTTCCAGTGGAAACCATCTGTCCTGGACTTCCAATTTCAAGGTATGACGATTGGAAAAGAATAGAATTTACACTTCTGAGCTGCAGGAATAAATGTTGTATTTTATAATAAGTCAGTTAATATTTTGTATGATTTCCACCATTCTTCACATTTAGAGAAGATACTGTAGGGGTGATACTAATTTTACTTCCACTCTGTGTTCATGTACCATAAGTTCTTTACATAAAGTAATTTTTTTTTATGCTCTCCTGTTGGGTTGTGTAACTAATTTGTATGTGTTTCCTTCCCTGGACCTCTCAATGATATCTTCTATGTAAAATCTCACTAAGCCATTAAGTATTTTTCTCAGGTAATGAGGCAGCCTTTCATCCCAACCTATGCTGTCTGCCATCCTGATAAGATTGGTCAGAGATACCTGGGGAAAATTTGGCAGCTCCTCCTGTTTGCTCTGGCATCAACCCAAATTGCTTGGGCTTTATTCCACATTAATCCACAGCCCTTCATCTCTGTCTTGCTCAACCTTCTGGCACACCTTTCCTCCCTTGCACACTGTTGGCTCCTCAGCTGAAATATTTGCAGCTCTTTTTATCTACTGCATTTTGACTCCCAGGGCTCCTGAAAATTGCACTAGAAGCCCAGTCATATCAAAGGTCCAAAAATCAAATGCTGTTCTTCAAAATCAGGCTTCTCATCTATCCAAGGAAATAATTTTAAAACACTACTGAAAGTCATTTTTAAAAGCTTTTAAAACCAGTGGAAATGTGTGAATGGCTGATAGCATTCTGAGTCCTGCCTCACTCCTTCTCCCACAGAGTTTTCAGGAATTACTTCTTTTACTCTCATGGTTTGGGAATGGTACTTTGTGCTGTTAACCTCTAAACATAATTGCAGACTTTACAGGGTAGAAAATGGTTTAATAACAAATCTTTTGTATGTTCTGGCTGACTGTACCAGGTTAAAGGTTTTTAAGTAACAATCAGTGCTGAGCATGGTGTGTATAATTCAGAAAATCATTGCACAAATAATATAAAGTCCATTTATTATCTAATCAGAGGCTTTCTTATATCCTTTAACCAGGTGAAATCTCTATTTACTAACCTCATCAATTTAATTATTGTAAGAAAATTATCTTAACTGTGGATACTCACATGATTTATTTTTTTTTGGTAGCTGGGACAAAGTCTGGAGCACGAGCAGCTCTGGCTCACCTCAAGTTCACACAGCATGATGCAGAGTTTGCATAACTCTCCAGACTTGCCTTAACTATCCAACTCTCCCCTTTTCCTTGCTTTCTTATCCCACCTTCCCCACCTGATTTTATTTGTAATCCCATCTCTCAGGTTCATTTCCATTTCTGTAAATCTCAGCAGGAAGCAAGGAAGGTAACTGAGCTCCAGAAATTGTCATTTTCTCCTGCTCTGTATCAAAGACATAGTAAGTAAAAAAAGCATTTTGCTTCATTTAGTGAAAAAATAATCAGATCTGTTTGTCTGAATGGATTAGGGTTGGGGTTGATGTTAGAGCTGTTGGGGTCAAGGCTGGGGTTAGGGTCTATGGCTAATTTATTTCACATTTGGTTTATCTTGCTATAGGACAAGAACAGTCTTATGTAGATAGTAATGAGCAGTTACTTGATGTAGAATGAGGTATGGTGTCAACATAATGAAATACAGGTATAATAGGTACAGCTTTGAGAAACAAAGACAAAGGATGAGGCAGGAAGGATTACAGGCAGGAAAGATTACAGGCAGGCAGTGTTTAAGAGCACTTTAGGGCATAGACTTGACAGTGGGGACCTCATGGTTGTCAAAAACAGCTCAGCCAGACCAGCAGGAGGAGTGTACACATGGCTCAGCACAAACAATGAATAGAGAAACTGTGAAGAGTGCAGTGGGCTTGAACTGGTTTCAACCCATGTATTCCTTCCAGACAACTGGGAATGCCTGGAATTGTGACCATGAGGATGCTCTAGAGATGGGAAACACATTTATATTGTTATTCAACTGCACACTGCAATACTCTGAGTGCAATACATAGTTTATATAATTTATTATGATTTAAGCACATTGCTGGACCACCACATTAATTAAAAATCCTGTACAATTTGAAATGCCTTCAAATAAGCAAATGTTGTATTAAGCATTGTGAGGACTACCTAAAAAAGTAAGAGGGCTCTGACATAGAGTTAAGTGTAGCCACACCAGCCTGTAATCTGAAATGAACCCATGCTCAGGCTCAGAAATGCTCTTGGCCATGTTTACTCAGACAATTGCCAAAGAGTTTCTCCTGTTCTAACCATTTATCTCCTGCTTGTTCCATCCCCTCCTAATATATCAGAACCAAAGCACCAGAAAAGACCAGAAATAAAACTCAGGTAACTTCATATCTATTGGAATCACGTTCTTTGGTTCTCATCCATTTTCTTCTGCCACCAAGTCCCTGTGGTCACTGCTTCTCAGCTTGCTGGGGATGCAAAGAGTTGACAGGTTGTGAGTGGTACCATCAAGTTTTGTCTTCTTATTTGTGTAGGTAGGCATCAAGCCAGAGCTCTCCTGAATTCTTCAGAGAGCTGAGAGAGAGAAAGAGAGAGCACAAGAGGCCACATTATGCAGGGCTGCTCACCATGGTGTTGGTGAGGACATGGGAAATGAGGGTTTCTGTGTGTTGATTTGGGAGAGAACAAGCAGACTGCTGTTCTTAGGCTTCCATTCTCTCCTCCATCCTCCTGTCATGTGTTGCCATGTGTTGTTACTTACTGTACAATGTCTGCAAAAGCTGTGAGCAGAGGCTTGCACTGGTACTCGATGCCGTGTTTGGCACACAGGGACTTCACCAGAGGAGCCACCTTCCAGTAGTTGTGCCTTGGCATCGTGGGGAAGAGGCTGTGAACAGGAGACAAATCTCTTCCAGTGCTCCATAAGAAATACTACCTTTCAGATGTTCACATTCATTGTTATTTCCCAGGAATCACACTGAATAGCTTCTTTAGCTGCTCCTGGCTCTTTGCTCTTGAGTGCTTCTAGCACAAGTGACTCAAAAGCCCTTCCTGCTTTCCCCCTCTGTTGTTTTCCACTGTTGTCTCTAGCATCTACGAAGTGACATTTCTCCAAATTAAGTGATGCCTTAAACTGGAAGATGCTGCTTCTTTCTCCAGCAGTAACCATCTCCATAGCCCAGAAAAGATGAGCCCGTCCTCCAGCTGCAAATCTCAGTCTCTAAAGTACTAGTGTAAGTAGTCAGGTGGGCTTAACTACTGTCAGCCCATGAACAGGGTGTCTTAGCATGTACATTTTCACTAATGCTTATGAGCTACTACTTTGGATAGACCCTGTTGCTCTCTGTATGGTTTCCTAGATCCTGCCCACATTCAATTGTTGCTACTAATTCTCACCTTCCTGTGGGTTCAGTGAAGGCTTTGAATTACAATACAAATCTCATTAGGGTTTTTGGTCTTTTTAAAGACAAACTCATTGGTGCTTCACAACTATTTGTAGAACTCAGAGCAAAGGGAAAAAGGAAAAGAAAGAAAAAGGAAGCAATATTTTAAAAAGGAAGAATATTCTCTCTCAGGGTGCATACTCACTGATGTTCAATCTGGAAGTTCAGGTGCCCAGTGAACCAGTCATTGAACAGAGACTGCTCAACGTTGCATGTTGCCTGGAGCTAGAGAAGGGGAAAGGAAAGCAAAACCAGTACATGTTAGTGCCTGCAGCCTCTCTCATTTGTCTAAAGAGCCCAGTATGCTGTGCCACTCTGCTCTAGTGTTTTCTTTTAGCCTAAGCTGAGCTACCTCAATCCAGAGATCATAATCCTCCTTCAGCTTTGTGGACCAGCAGAGGTACATAGACTGGCAAATATGAGGCATGGTAAAACTAGAGTTTGGTTTTGTCCTCCTGTGAGTGCACGTGACCAGTCAAAAGTTCCTCCTGGGTCTTCTCAAACCTACTTCTGCAGAAAAAGCAGAGGTGGCAGGGTGCTCCTGTGATGGTCAGACTTTACTGCTGGACTCCAGGAAATCTCTCTGCAAAGAGGGGACACCACACTGACCTTCTGCTAGTGTGGAATTACCCAACAAGACCAGGACACAAACTTCCATCTCTGCATTATCAGTAAAGGTCCAAGACAGAATGATGCAATAAGTGGGGAGGTGGGTTTCTTTAGGAAATAGAGCTGGGACCTAGCTTTGATTTTTAGGTTGACTGTGACCATGCCATTGCTGCCCTCCTCTGCTGTCACCATAACTCAATCCCATATCCTACTAACCTTTACTTCCCTGTTACTGACAGGTTGTCACCCTTGAAGCAACAGAGGAGTCATTTTGCCTTACAGTTGGAATTTGTACCTGAATGGCCACAATTCTTAAGAATGGAAAATGTTTTACCTGAGTAGACACCCAGTCCAAATTCTTGTCATAGTAAATATCCATGGGGATATGGTTCATTTGTGAAACCCAGACAAACCAGATGCTCCCCAACATCCTGTGCAATCAGATAAGAGACCAGAATTCAGTAACAGGGCAGCAAGTCAACAATGAGCCACTGACATAATAGCATCACCAGCTTAACACCAGCCTTGCTAACCCAGCACCTGGAAGAACTTTCAAAGCCTGGAAGTTTCATGCTTCCTTGTGAAACTCATGACTATTTAATATGTTTTGTTATGAAACTGAGGTAGCCTGGCACTCCTCTTGTTTTATCTGTAGCCAAGGATTGAACTGGTTAGAATCAGTAAAATGATTGAAGTGTAAAGTGAATTGTCCACTCAAGACAATGCTGCTGGATAATGTCTGGATATTTGCAAGCCCAAGCTAAGCTGTTTCTGTTAAATGTTCTCTTTTTCTAGCTAGTAGCACACCAAAAGGACTGAATTTTATGGAAGGCAAGTATTTCTCCTGGTCAACACTTTGTGAAGTCCATTTGCTGCAGAGCCAACGAGACAACATAAAACTTGAACTAGCAGTTAAGCAGAAAAGTCTCAGTTTAACTTGACAGAATTAAAAAAACTAAGGAAAAATGAGATGGTGAAGGAGAGCATGGGAGGATGAGCAAAGGCAGAGAAAAGCAGGCAGGCACAGATGGAAAGAATATGTAGAGGATGGCTGAAGAATCTTCTAAAGAGATATCACCTGAATATAAAATAATATGCCAGGAGACTCTTTATTTCTAGTAATGATCCATACATCAAAAAGAATCTGATATAGAAGGTCAGCATCCAGGCCAAGTCCTACCAAAACCAGAGACAACACAAAGAAAATAATTATAAATTACATTTCCTTCAATCCTTTTCTAAGCTTCATGTTATATGTACAAGAGAACAATTTATAGTCACCTTTTATAGGTTTCTGCTGAATTGGATCATCTGGAGCAACCCAAGTTAACACAAGGTAATAATACTTTTTCATGGCTTGCTAGAACAGAGGTGAGTCTGAGCTTTCATGCCTACTAAGTAGGTTAATATGCAAACGGCTATGCAATCAGAAATATGAGTTGAACACTTGTATCAAATCATTGCCCAGGACTCCAAAATGAGCCAAGTGCAAGACCAACCATCTCATTTTGGCTGGAAGTTGCTCTGTCCTCCTATGCACGTGCAAGAGAAGGAAGAACAAAGCACCTAATTCTGGCTACCTGGCATAGGAAGTAACACCAAATATACACAAATCAAGGACAACAATTCCTATAAATCCACATCCTCCCTTTCCTGACCACTGGGGACCTTCCAGTGTCACACAGCAGTGACTGAGCTCTGGGCAGAAGCTGGCTCCATGTTCAGAAGAAAGGTTGAAGGCCCACAACTGTCCCATCTTGGTTGCACAGGTAGCAGTACTTACCACCCAATACCTTTTGGTGTAGGCAATGTAAAACGTGTGGTAGTTGAAGTAGGTGGGAAACAGGAGCGGAGGAAGAGCTGTAATGGAGAATTCATTGTCACTAGGCACATCATGGACAGAATGACATCATCAAACAGGAGGCAAAGAATCCCTGGAGAGCTGGGAAGTTTTGGGGCTGCAGAGTTTTCTGGCTGATAGCAGTGTGCATCGACACAGACTGGCAGGAAGCAATCTGGGAGCCTGCTGACCTCAAGAGGTGAAACAAAGCTAAGACAAGAAGCTCTCTGAAGCTTGGTGGACAGTTCTTGCTCTTCAGCTGGGCAGCCTGCCACTGCTTATGGCACCTGTCAGCACAGGCGCTATTGCCTTCCGTCCCCTCATGGGGAGCTATGACCATGCCTTCTTTGAGAAAAGAGTGAGAACAAATCAAAAAGAGGTGTGGAGATCCTGAAAAAATAAGGAGGACAAGACCCCAGAAGTTTAATAATCCTTTTTGATTACCAGCGTAACCCCTTTGCAAGAAAGCAAGTGTCTGATACTGGTTAGGATGCTGTGTTAGTGCCTCTAAACATTTCTAGGACTAGTGCTTACAAACCTGGGGTTTCATTTTAGGCCTTTAATTGAGGAACAGCCACAGAGGAGCATTTCAAGATATGGCTTCCACAGCCCCAGAGCTTATCTGGTTCCCCAGTCAGTTGTTCAAAGCAGGACAACCACAGGAATAGGTATGAAATGCCTGTCTACCTGGGAATTTGAGTTGCCAGAACTCAACCTTCTGAAGGGGCATCTCATTTGTACTTAAAAAACCAAACCAAACAACAAAAAAAACCATTAGCTATGGAGTCAGACCAGGTTACTTGGGGTTTTATCCAGTCAGGTTTTCAACTCCTCCAAAAATGAGATACAAACTGGTTGTTATGTTCTTTGAATCAGGCACCTTGGTTCTGGTCAAGTCCTACAGGTCCCAGGTAAGATCTACAAGCCCTATTATTACCCCTCCTGGTATGGCAGGAGCGTGGAGATACTCACTGATGAAGAAGTATTTGTGCTGGTGGTTGTATGGCATGTATTTTGTCTTTTTGATCCCAAGCTGTGAAAAGAAACAGCAAAAAAAAAAATATCCTGAGTGGAAACTAAGCAGCCTGCCCAGGTCACTTGCTGTTTTCCATTCTTTCTTCCCAACAAACTTCTTCCCAAGACAAGAAGGTTGTTCTTTCACACTTCCCACAATTCTCATTCCTACTGTCCTCCTCTTGTGTACCAGTCCTATTAATTTATATACATAATATAAATGTCTATAAATCCTCATGCCATTAATGTAAGGCTTTAATTTAAAAAGTGAATTCCCTTGTTTTCCTTTTCTTACCAAATTCATAGTTCATTTGGTGAATTATTAGATATTCCAAGGCCAAGTTGTATTATTGGTCAAAACAGTCATATGTATTTTCTTTCTTTACCTCCTACTTTTTTCTCTTATTCTATATGAGAAGTTTCCTGATGGCAAAGGTCTTCCAAGGAGAAAAATATTTCACTTTTGTAGCTACTTTGGTGGGGTTTCAAGGACTGATGAAGTTGTACAACAAAAGGGGTTCAGCATTTCCTTAGGTTGTTACTCCTAGAAGTTTTTCTACTGGGTCATGAAGTTGCTATAACCATTAACTTTTTGCTGATGGGTTTTCCACCCTCTATATGAGACAGATACACCATGTCTCATTTATTTACAACTACAAGTTCACTTGTTTTCTTCCAGCTATTTTTAAGGGAACTTCTTGTGAACTGTGACCTGCTGAAGGAAGCAGACAGCAGGATATCCTTCCCAGTTCCTGGTAGCAGGAGCACATACACACAGACACACTGACCTCCACGGATAATTTCTTCCCCAAAGTAAACAAGAAAGGGTGCATATCAATATCAGGATCTTTCTGGAAGCAGTTGGGTTTGGCATGGTGCTGGGAGTGCAGAAGAGTCCACCATCTGGCTGATGCTCCCTGTTTTAGTGAAGGACAAAGGATGGAAAATACAATGCTTGCAAGGTCTCTCTGACTCCCCCACCCTTCACCCAAAGCTGAAGGACACTGTTACCCTCCACAGTCTCCCAAACACACAATCTGACAGGAAAGCCATCAGATCTAAGGAGTCTTTCCAGGGTCAGGTACTTACTACCAAATGGCACATCACAAACTTATGCAGCAAGTGGTTCCACTTGCTCTGCCTGAATACTGAAAGATGTCCTAAATCATGTTGTAACCATGAAGCCTGGACCTGAAAGAGGTAAAAAAAAATAAAATAGGAAGTGGGAGGGAAGAGGAATTGAGACCTAGACAGTGTCCCACCCAACTTTTACTTTGGAAGATCAAGATCTATTTCTTGGACAGTGCTCCAAAGTCACAATCAGAAAGGATCTATGAATTCCTGGTATTCTTGAGGCTTTCCCTAGAAGCTGAAAGAATCCCAGAATTAGTGGGAGCTCCCCACATGCAGAATTTATACATCTGCTGTAAACATGTGCCACATGGGAGGTGAGGGACTTCTGGTGAGGGACTTTTTAGGATATCAGGTAGTGGTAGGACAAGGAGGAATGGATCAGAACTAGGTGTGGGCAGATTCAGATTAGACGTTAGGATGAAGTTTTTCACCATGAGGGTGGTGAGACACTGGAACAGGTTGCCCAGAGAGGTAGTGGAAGCTCCATCCCTGGAAGTGTTGAAGGGCAGGTTGGATGAAGCTCTGAGCAACCTGGTCTGGTGGGAGGTGTCCCTGCCCATGCAGGGCAGATGATCTTTAAGGTCCCTTCCAACCCAAACAATTCTATAATTCTGTGTTTGTTTTCTTATAACAGAGGAGAACTGTGCCAGGTAAGGAAACTGAGGACTACAAAACAGCAACAGTGTGATCTGTATGAAAGCTAACTCAGGTCCACGTGTACGTGCTGTGGACTTAGATGCTTACCTGGGCAATGGTCAGCACCACCAGAGAGACAATAAAGGGCACGAGGGATGTCCCAAAGTAGAAGAGAATGAGCCAAGCAGCAGCATCCAACAGGAGGATGTGAGCCAGGTGCAGGAAGAAGAAGAGTTGGTTTGGCTTCAGAAGTCCCATCTTCTGGACAGCAGCACGCAGCTCACGGAAGTCTTCCACCAGCATTTTCTGTGGGAAGCACCAGTGTCACGTGTGCCCTGCTTCTGGAGTGCAGAGCTGCAGCCTCCAAACCCAAGCACCACTTTAATGGAAGGAAGAAAGAGCAAAGGATCTGGCCAAATGGGCAAGAGCTGGGCTCGCACACAGGTAAACTGTATCTGCTCCTACAGCTTCTCTGTTTCTTTGCCTGGTGAGGCAGGTGGAGCAGAAGAGCAAGCAGTACCCATCACAGATCACAATGTCTGTACCCCCAACTCCTAAGGCTAGATCTTTGGTGCTTCTTCCATCATCTTGGCAGGTAGCACAGGGCTCAGATGGAAGGTGTGTCTAGTGGAGGCTGCACTGTGTGTGGATGAGCATAGCGTGCCATCTTGTGGTGGGCCTTTGGGATTAAATTATTCATCCTCTGCCAGCAGTTGCAATAGACCATTCTATGTCTTCACTTTAGCCTTCCCAAGGTTAACAGGGGAGGTTGAAAAAAAAATAATGAAAAAAACCTCATTCTCAACCATGTAATGTGGATTTAGACTAATATCCATATATTTTTTTCTGAGTACTAGCACAAAAAAAAATTGGAAGAACCTGGATTCCATTGTTCCTGGAACCATTCTGATACAGAAGAACAAGGTTTAATCTCAGAACATTTCCCTTTGGTCTGATTTACAAGGATAGACTTACATTTTTAGTGGGCTCAATGCTGGGTTGATCTGGTGCCAGCTCCCCAATCTGCAGTGGCTTCAAGTACTTGCTCACCAGCACCTTGTCAACATGGAATGCTGCAAAGGCATCCTGCAAATGCACAGGAGTAAAGGAAGAGGTAAGAAAATCAGATTCTAGGTACTACCCTCATTCTGCTGTGCACAGCAAGACATTCACTGTGGAAGCACCACAGTGGCAAAGATGGTTAGTTTATCTTTCTGTGTCCTCCAGCTTTTGTTGACCTTTTTCTCCTTGTGTCTGTCCTGTGCTCTCCTTAAATCTGATCTTATTTCAGTGGCAAACAGAAGAGTTCTGACTTCCACTACTGCAATGACTACAGATATGCAAGGTCCATAATATAAAATTTAATAAATGTCCATCATACACCTAAAGCAGAGTCTTGGTTCCCTTGCCTTTTGTCTTCTCCCTCTTCTCTAACCCAATATTAGTGACTTCTCCATCTCCCTGGATATCCAAGTGCTCCACAGAGCTTTCTTCTCAGCAGACTGAAATCTTCTTTGTTGTGCAATGTGTCAAAAGAGAAAATTGCCCATTCAATCTGACAGTTTAAGAGAAAAAGATGGTTCCTCTTATTCACAGAGAGGAAAGATTTTAATCTTTCAGAAACATGTCACTTTCAGAGGCTGCCTTCTTACTTCCCATGACCAAGTTCTGTTATATTAAGGACATTTAATTACAGGAAACAAAACTGCAAAAAGCAATTAAAGCTCTAGAGGAGAAGGATGGGCTGCAGCAATGAGAAGCCTGCTCTGGGAGAGGAATCTGAACAATATTCCAACCAGCTCTGGGTAGAGAACTCTACTGAATTACCTGAGGCAGGAAGCATTTCATCAAGGACCAAGTGGTCCAGAGAACTTGCTGTTTCCTCTATGACTTGGAGGTACTCAGAAGGAAAGGATGCAAGGACACACCTCACATGCCCAGGCCTGGTTAGATGTTACTGACCTCTCAAAGATACCAGCATGAATAAGCAATAAATAATCAAAAAAATCAGCAAGCAGTTTCTCTGCAAAGTAATCTGCTGCAGGTGCTTGGTTATTTTGTGACGTTGCAGCACCAGTTGTTTTTACAATCTCCAAAATTCAACCAAATTGTGCCAAATCCAGCCAAAATTTCCAGACTCAAGATTGTTGCTCCTGTTTTCTAGGTCACCTCATTCCTTAACTCTGCTCTTCTATCCTTTGTGAGAGAACACCATGACAAAAAGCAGCAATAAAAGGACTCCACCGTTTTGTTCAGTGTCACCCTTACTAATACTGTGGTATTAATTATACTCATTTTTCCATTCCAAGTTTTCTTGCCTTACTGAGAGCCTTCCATGATCTTCATCCTCTCAAGTTATCATCTCTCAAGGCTATATGGTCTAGGTACAATCTTCCAGTCAAACCAAGATAATGATTTAATTTGTCCTGCTATACACCCAAAAGATTAAGCAATTAACCTCTTCTGAGATGCAAAGATCTCAGAGGTCCTTTCCAACCACAATTATTCTGTGATTCTGTGGGGCCTCTCTAAAGTCTTAGGGATTTTCTTAATAAAAACTCCTTCCCATTGATTTCACTTGCGGCTCTCAAGCTGGACTTTTATCATATGTGCTTAAAAAGAGAGAGCGGGGAAATAACCAGGCATTTTTCCATCATGGTGCTAAGTCCATTTAAAGTGCTTCACACTGGTGTGTGAAGACAGTTGAGCTGGTGTCACACAAAACTGGCTGAAGCCTTGCAAGGCTTCATGATTTGGGCATGGAACCAACTCAGAAGAACCAGCTCAGATCCCAGAAACAAGGTACCTGTGTTTTCCAAGTTCATCCATTGTCTGGGGTACTTCAGCTAAAATGAAAAGAATCTGACTTTACTAAGTAGAGCAAAACAACTGATGGAAAACAAGAAATGCAAAGTGCAGCTAATACAGAATTTGAAATTTCAAACTTAGTAGACTGAAAATTGTTGGTATTTCCATGAACCTCAAACATCCCTTACAGACAGAAGGTAGGGAACTCTGCCTTGGGCTTTTTTCTTTCAAAGGACACAGCAAGGAAGCAATCACATCTGTCCCATCTCTGTAGAGATGTTAATTCACCATTATTTTCCTTCTTGCATATCCCAGAAGGCTGAACGTTTTAGTTTGTATTACCACAGGTTTCCATGGCATTAAAACAACAGTCAGGCAAGGAAGCATGATGAGCAGAAGTCTTTTTGCCCACACACTGACTCGCCAGCACTTGGACACTTGTTACCTGACTGGTTCAATTTTGTTCATCTCCAGGGTCAGAAGGACCATATGCAATAACTACAGGAACTTTTCTGCAAGTCTGGGAAAGCAGGCTGGCTTTGCTTTCCCTTCAAGTCATCCCAGGTGGCATTTAGGAGGGATTTATTTTCTGAAGGTAGGTTTCTGGAAGTAGCTCCTGTTGTTGCCACAGGGCTTCTGGCAGCTTCCCCACCTTATCCTGCCCCTGAGCAATCACTGCATTTTGCAATAGCTGCAAGAGCAAGATGAGGTGATAAGAGTGATCCTGAAGACTTCAGCTAGATAAACACTTACCATGTGGTTGCCCCACAGGGTAAGACTCTTCATTTGCCTCCCTCCACAGCGTGATGCTGGGAAGTTTGCAGAGAGTAGACCCTGGTACTACCCTGGTAGTAGAACCTGGACCCTGCTCTCTCTCCCCAAGCCCCTCTTTTAGCTCAAGACTGTTCCCTCCCTGCCCTTGTCCCAAGCCCCTCCCCAGCTTTCCTGTAGCCCCTTCAGGCACTGGAAGCTGCTCTAAGGTCTCCCTGGAGCTTTCTCCTCTCTAGGCTGAACACCCCAACCCTCCCAGCTTGTCTCCAGAGCAGAGCTGCTCCAGCCCTCAGAGCATCTTTGTGGCCTCCTCTGGACTTGCTTCAACAGCTGTAGGTGTCCTTCTTTTCTTGGGGACCCCAGAACTGGACCCAGCCCTGCAGGGGACTCTCACCAGAACAGAGCAGAGAGGACAATCCCCTCCCTCTACCTGCTGGTCACTCTGCTGGTGCTGCAGCCCAGGACACGGGTGGTTTCTGGGCTGCCAACACACACATGGCGAGCTTCTCATCAACCCACATCCCCAGGTACCAGCCTCCTCCATCCCTCATCTCAAAGCCAGGCACTGGCAAACCCCTCCCCACCATCCCCCCCAGCCCCTCACCGTGGCGTCCTGCCCGGCGTGGCTGCTGATGAGCCGGGCTCCCCCCGGGTGCCTGCGGCAGAAGCGGCTGGTGTTGTAACACCTTCCCCCCG
>NW_009952259.1:2310306-2318377 GCF_000747805.2 Chaetura pelagica
CTCCTTCTCCTCCTTCTCTTCTTCCTCTCCCTCTCCTTCTCCTCCTTCTCTTCTTCCTCTCCCTCTCCTTCTCCTCCTTCTCTTCTTCCTCTCCCTCTCCTTCTCCTCCTTCTCTTCTTCCTCTCCCTCTTCTTCCTCTCCCTCTCCTCCTTCTCTTCCTCTTCTCCCTCTCCTCCTTCTCTCGCTCTCCTCTTCTTCTTCTTCTTCTCCTCCTCCCCCCTCTTCTCCCTCTCCTCTTCTTCCTCTCCTCCCTCTCCTTCTTCTCTTCTCTTCCCTCTCCCCCTTGTCCCGCACCCCGCTCCTCACACCACATATAAGGGTGGGACAAACCCCCGCCCACCCCCCGCCCACGCTCCCTCCTCCTTTCCCTTTCCTTGGGATTTTCGGGACAGGGAGGGATGCTGGGCTGAAAGCAGCTCCTGCTGCAACTCCAGCTGCTCAACCCCCCTTGTTCCTTCACTGCCCCGGCAAATCCCGACAGTTACTTCCAGGTAAGGAACTGCCTGAAAGGCTTTGGGTTTTTCGGTTTGTTTTGGCTTTGTTTGTTTGGATGGTTGCTTTGTTCGTTTGTTTGTTTTCCCTCAGGTGGCTCATTCTGTTCCCAAGACAGGTTTCCTGGGCTCTGACAAGTCAGGAAAAACTTCCCTTAAAACCCACCTCTGACAAACTTGTTGCTAACCAGAAAAACAACATTACTCTCTAGCCCAGTTTAGGTATCGACAGTCCATGAACCTCTCTGTAAAAACCATGAGTTATGCACATTCTTATGCTAAATTAAAAATGATAATCATTAAAAAAACCCAAACAACCAGAAACCCAACGTGTCAACCTCCTAAAAACTTGGTGTTGTTTCCAAAGTACAACATTTTTATGAGGGCAGGTAGTGACAGGACAAGGGGGAATGGCTTTAAAGTGGAAGAGGGAAGGTTTAGGTGAGACATGAGGAGGAAATTCTTCCCTATGAGGGTGGTGAGACCCTGGCCCAGGTTGCCCAGGGAAGCTGTGGCTGCCCCATCCCTGGAAGTGCTGAAGGGCAGGTTGGATGGGGCTTGGAGCAACCTGGTCTGGTGGGAGGTGTCCCTGCCCATGCAGGGGGTTGGATCTAGATGATCTCTAAGGTCCCTTTCCAACCCATTCCATGATTCTATTCACAATGTATTTCCAGTTCTCCAGCACACAGAGCTGGTCACAATCTGATGAAAACCCGTATTTCTGTATTTCCAGTTCTCCAGCACACAGAGCTGGAAAGGAGCAGGTGGAGGAGCTTCCACAGTGTCCTTCACACCAGCAATGCTCTTGGAGCTCTGCACTCCATGCTGCTGTTGCCTTGGATGAGCCTGGGGTTGCAGACACCAAGTGCTGTACCACTCTTCTGCTGGTAGGTTGTGAAACTGCTTTTTCTTCTCTGCCACCTTCTTGTTTGTAAAATTTCTAAGCAAACTCTTGACTTGGGGACTCCAGGAAATTAATATCAATTGCAAAACAAGGCTTGGTTCAGCTTTCCCTATAGTTCTAAGGCAAACATAGCATTCACATAATTTTCTCTTTTCAAAACAGACCACAAAGTCTTGAAAATATTATAAAACCACAACTGAGTCCATGATTTTATTTTATTTTTTAATATTCCATAAAAAACCACATTTACAGGCCTTATCAACATCAACCCAGATAGAGGAGCACACCATTAGGGCAGAGTTTTCCAAGCATGTGACCAAAGCTGCAACTGATTTGTCTGAGTTTGTGTCTTTTGGTGGTTTGTAGGATTTAATCTGAATTAATTCCTGGACATTTGTAACACTTCTCACACATCTACTTGCATTATTTATTTATTTATTTCCCTCAGTGCTCATTGGCTTTTGAGGCTGCTTGAGCTAGTGAAGTTCTCACTTGGTACTAATTCTGCCATCTATATGTCAAGTTAGAAATGCTGATCCAAAGATCCAGGAGAAATCTCACCTATATATCACAGCCAAGCTGTTGAAATAGTTTTTATGGCTCTTGGCCTTTCTAAGAAGGTGTGAAAAGACTAAAGCTGATTTCTCAACCCACCTGCCAATGATTGAGAATGCAGTGAGATGTCTTAAGAAGAAGTTCAATAGTCATTGTAATTGATATGTTTCTTTGCTTCTCCTCTGTCACAGCAGATAGTCAGGTAACATTTTTCCTTCTCACACCCAGGCTTTGCCTTCCCTTAGGCTCTTGTCATTTTTTTACAGAATATGTTGGTATAATATCTGAGATAAGCCATCTCCAGTGCAGCAGCACACACCTTTGGCAGCACAGCAGAACTTGTTCCTTGTAGCTTCCCTCCTACACCAAATACTCAACACTGACTGTTCAGAAAAAAAAAAAAAAAAAAAAAAAAAAAAAAAAAAAAAGGAGGAATTCAGCCCCCCTTGTCCTGTGTTCGTGCCTCCTTATCTGCTCTTTCTGACCCTAAAATCCTGCACAGGCTTAAATAGCTTCAATAACATGACAGAGATTTCCTGTTTCATCTTCCTCTCCACCTTTCTGGGGATGCTCAGATGGCCACGACAATCTAGGGATACACAAGAGAAATAAGTTCAAATCCTCTTGATATTTGCCCCTTCCCAGTGAGTCACAGGTCAATGAGTAAAACAGAAAAATCCCTTCTTTTCCAGTCATGGAATTACAGGATAGAATCCTAGAAAGGTTTGGAAGGGACCTTTAGAGGTCATCTAGTCCAACCTCCCTACAGTGAGCAGAGACATCTACTACAACTAGATCAGGTTGCTTAGAGCCCCATCCAACCTGACCTGGAATGGTTCCAGGGATGGGGCTTCATTCTTGATGTAAAGCTGCAGCTCCCACTGGATCAGCAAGACAGGCGAGGAAAAGCTTTTTCACCCTCTGCTTTTCAGCTCACTGAGCATCCAGCTGCCCAGCCACCTCTAGAAAGCTCCTTGGCTGGGTGGAAGTTGTGTGTGCTCTTAGGCTGCCACAGGTGTGAGGTTAAAAGAAAAATCACTAAAAACCAGCAAGGAAAAAAACACCTTCTGGGCTCAATTCAGAAACTTTGGGAACTCGAGTGAGAGGGATTTATTAATACCTCTGAGAATCTGGCTGTGTCAGGAGACACAACAAATTAGCTCAAGCTTTAGATTTGAAGAACTGCTCTCAAGTACCTAAAATGGTAGCCAGGCTATTAAGTCCTTTCATAGGTGGATGTCAAACCCTTGGGTAACTGAAGTTTTAATTACTCAAGAAAGTGCCACACAGAGGACCTGTCTGTACAGCCCTCAGGGCAGTGCTCTAGTGTCAGCCTGTGGACATTGCTCTGACAGAAATACTGATAATCACAAGAGTTGCTGTTGACATTGCAGTGGAACCAGACATTTGATAACAAACACTTTATTAACCTGAACCACTGGTCTTTCATCAAGTTGTCAGCTACTCAGTTTTTTACTGGAACACCCCATTAAGCTCCGTTTGCACATTTCCAGTAGTGCAGCTCTTTGCTTCCATGTTTTGCAACCACTCTTTTCACAATATAAGATTTCAGCTGCTAAAAATATGAACATCAAATTATGACTTTATATCTACCCGACACCTACTTGTTCTCCCACATATCCCATGTTTTCATGCTCTGTAATCCAACCTTCTCTTGCATTAGGCTGAAGAGAACCAATATACCTGCATAGTGAACCTTTTTGGAACTCTAGTGCTAATAGATCAGTCATTAAGCCTTAATGGAAAAAAAAAACAACAAGTAAATATTTGGGGCAGGGCTAAATGGAACTTGTGTGCAGGTTAAAATCTGACCATGGATTTTTCCAAACTGAGCTGTTTCACCTTGTAAGTTGTTAATATATTTACAAAGGAACACTGTTAGTTTCCTTTCTCCATGCCATGGCCATCACATATTTCTTGACCTAAGGAACATCAGCTAGATGAGAGATATGGGGAGCTCAAGCATCTTCATCTTTCTCCAAGCAGGAGCTTTCTTTACCCTGGTGGGAGGATAGGATAGGAGAAGTTGAGTTGTTGAGTTGGAAGGGACCTACAACAATCATCTAGTCCAACTGCTTGATTACTTCTGGGCTGACCAAAACCTACATCATGACCAAAGGCATTGGCCATTGCTTCTTAAACACTGAGAGGCTTGGGGCATCGACCAGCTCTCTGGGAAGCCTCTTCCAGTGTCTGACCATCCCCTTGATAAAGAAATGCTTCCTAATGTCCAGTCTAAACCTCCCCTGTTGCAGCTTTGAACCACTCCCAGGTGTCTTCCCTCTGGATCCCAGGGAGAAGAGATCAGCACCTCCCTCTTCATATCCCCTCCTCAGGAAGCTGTGGAGAGCACTATAGCTGCTCCTCAGCTTCCCAGTTAGACAGCCCAAAGCCCTCAGCTGCTCCTCATAGGAGATTCCTTCCTTTCACCAGCTTTATTGCCTTTCTCTGGATGAGTTCAAGTTACGTTTCATGCCATTGTTGTTTGCCAAGTGCTCCCATCTATCTAAACCCCTCTGCAAGGCTTCTTGTCCCTTGAGAGAATCACCAGCACCCCCCAGTTTGGTAGCACCAGCAAACTTGCTAAAGGTGCTTTCAACTCCTGCTTCCAGATCATTATCATCCTGATTAATGTCTTGAGTGGAACTGGATGGAGAATTGAACCCAGAGGAACACCAGTGGTGACCAGTCCCCAGCCAGTTATAGCCCCCATTGATGTAGGATCATCAGTCAATTGTAGGAGCCCATCTGTGTTTTAAGAATCCCCAACTTGCCCCTTCTTCCATCATTTAGGAGACTTGGTAGGATGGGGCCACTCACAGTTCAGGTGCCACATGAGTTTGGAAAACAGAATGCAAGCTCAGATTTCTTTCAGGAAGCCTTAGGTGTGCCAACATGTGAGGTCACTGGAGCCTCCCTCAGCCAGCACAAATGATGAAAAACTTTGTTTTAAAATAAAACACAGTAAATATTTTGAGAATTTTTTCAATGTATTATGTATTTGAATTACAATTTAAAATTAGAATATTTACACATCTCCACATGGAGTACAGCCTGAATACTGGTGGGCTTCATGACCAGTTCCCATATTTAGGGAACATCCAAGTAATTAATCCAAGGAGGCTGGGGCTGTGTAGTGCTTGTGTTCCTGCCATGCTTTAGACCCAGAGTGTCCCTCTCTGCTAATACACTATTTTATCTTTTAGACTTGTTCTTTTATGCTGGCAGAAGGGAGAGTTGCCAATAAATTTGCCACAATTTGCCCCTGAAAAAGGATCTGAATTGTGGTGAACAGCAAGAAAGAAGACAGGGCATTGATTTGCCTGCTAAGCAGCATCTAAGGCTCAGTTGTGCCTTCCTCTGGTTGCTATTTTAGGCTGGTAGAAAATCAGTTCAGTGGATTGCATGGGTGGTTTCCCTCCTAATGAGTTCTTCTTTCATTGCTGCTGTGTGGGCAGGAGTAACGATTTCTGCAATAGGTGATGCTAGGAATTTCAACAACACCAGCAAGCAAAAGATATAATCAGAGCAGCCAGCCACTAAAAACATACCCCCAGCTCTCCAGAACCAGGAGACTCTGAAAACAGCACAGCCAAAAAAAAAAATTAATTAATAAAAATACTAATTAAGCTGAGTAAGCCAGAAAAAAAATATAAAGAAAGAGAATAAAGAATCATTCAGAAAAAATTCAATTGACAGTAGGAAGATAAGAAAGATGTAGTGAGACATTTTACCAAGGCCTGGAGTGACACTGGAACAGGTTGCCCAGGGAAGCTGTGGCTGCCCCATCCCTGGCAGTGTTGAAGGGCAGGCTGGATGGGGCTTGGAGCAGCCTGGGCTGGTGGGAGGTGTCCCTGCCCATGCAGGGGGTTGGAAAACAATCTTTAAGGTCCCTTCCAACCCAACCCATTCCATGATTCGATGACATATTATTTGTGGCGTGGTAGTTTGTGGGAAGCATGACCCTGTGCTGCCAGAGGGGAAGGAAAGCTCAGTCAGTACCCAAACAATCTCACTTTTTAAGTTTCCCTCCAACTTGGGCAATGCAGCAAAAACCCAGGCACTCACCTGCCACTTGGCTTCCTGTGGGGTGTAAACAGGCAACAACTTCTAGAACTGTTAACAGGATAAATGGAAAGAGAACCTGAGAAAGGTGCTGGGTACAAAAGTTAAGGAGACATCAGTCCTCACAGGCTTGAAGTTGCTGCATCATAGGAGAGATTTTGTAACATTCATGGGGAAAGGATTTCTCTCATCAGCTTTTGTTTCTCACGCCTCAGACTTCACAGGGCCTGTCAGCAGTTATCTTGCTGATATTTCATAAAGACATTTCATAAAGAATCATCTGCCACTTCTACATCGAAGCTACATGGCAACTTCAGGGCATGATCACTTTCTGCCACAGGAGGCATTATTCTCTTATTAGAACAACAAATAGGCAGTGCAGCAATGGAAAGGTTGATCAGTCTGTGTAACTTCCCCTTGTGCTACCCTGTTCTGTTTAGAGAGAAGCTGTTCTGCAAAGTCAGGCACTTGAAGTTAGGAAACAAGAGTATTTCAAACTCAGTCATTTGAAGAGTTGGAAACAGATCAAGGTTATGCCTGGATATTTAGATTATTTAAATGATATCCTAATCTCCCAGGCCCTCTCCTCCTCCCTCTCCCCCTGCATGCACAGACACTTTATTTTAGAACTACAGTCAACAGAAGTTTTCTTCCTTTTCTCTACAAGGCCCAATACTTAGGTCTAGACACTTCAGACCTGACTTTCAGTGCCTAACTTCACATAAGTGCTTACGTTGAGAGGTCAGATAACCTCTCCCTGGCCAGTGCAATGAGATGAACCTTCTGGGTAGATTATTCCATTTGATGTGGCCACAGCTCAGCCCAGAACTATTCCATTTGATGTGGCCACAGCTCAGCCCATACAGGTTACTGCACTGCCTCAAGGTTTGGATCCTTTCAGTCTCTTGGCCAGGATCCTGGCACTGCACTTTCACCTCCTGCTCATTAAATGCAGAGATCAAGTAACACCAGCTTTACTCCAGGTAATTTCCACAGCAAGGGAATCCCTGTGTCCTGCTACTGGATAGAATCCATGCAGGCCAGCAAGGATAGGAGCTATGGCTGAGGATTTGAATTTAACACTCTCCTCTGTGCACAAAAGGGTCTGAGAGAGGCTGGAATCCTTTAGAAATCCTCCTCCAGATAATCCTGTATCACAGCATTGCCATCCAGTTCAATAACTGCTTTCCTGTTGGGTGCACCTGGAATATTTCCACTTTACATTCCCAATCTGTGAGGAAGAGAGGGATGAATATTGCATTCCTCTTCATTTCTTTGTCCTTGGTTTTCTGAAATAGCTGCAACTACTTCCTCTCCTGGTTTTTTTTTGGCTAGTGATGTGATGATGATGATGATAATATTTGGAAAAGGCCAAAGAAATACCCTAGCAACTCTCAATATGTTTTAGCAATAGCAACAAAAAAAACTGCTGGAATTTTGAAAGGGAAGAAACAAACCCCATGTCAAATGAGAGGATAAACTCTCATTGGTGATGGAAAGTCAGCAGAGAGACTTCATAAAGGGTGGTGATTATGTTGCCATCCCAGCAGTGACAGTGGTGGGGAAGCACAGAAAAACCTGGGATCACTCATGTCCTTGAAGCACCCCTTGAGACTTGGGGCAGCATCCACAGTAACTGCACCTCTTCTCCTGGAAGGGAAGACAAAGAGAGTGGCATCCCTTGCATCTGTGCCACCACACCTTCTCTTTCTGCTGCCCAGGACAGGAATGGTGAACTTTCAGGAGATGAGCTTACAGCCTGTGGCCACACTCTGCAGAAAGTCCCTGATTCTGTTTGCAGAAATATTAGATCATTTTTGGAGAAAACTGGTTCTTGCAACTTGCCTCATGAGACAAAGCTGCACTCAACCTTCCCAGCTGAAGCATGTCAGCAGGTGCAGACAAGTCTCATCTAATAGTAGGTGAAAACACATTGCACAATGCTAGAAATGATCCTCCTGAGAAGTGGCTTCTGCAACAAAATGGGCCCAACAGGAGCTGTGTTCACTGGCTCTCAGAAAGGGCACTTCCCCCC
>NW_009952259.1:2318435-2362160 GCF_000747805.2 Chaetura pelagica
AAAATTTATATATATATATATATATATATGAAATACAGTCATGTTGGTTCTTGACTTTTCATCTGGAGGAAAATACCAGAAACATCACCTGAAAATTGCCTGAGTTCTTTCAGCTTCTGCTTATGTGATCAACACAGCATCTCTCTGATCTGCCTCCCTCTTGAGGTCTCAGCCAATCTTTCTGCAGGTTTTAAATTCATCTTTTCCTTCCCCCATCTTCTACAAGTCCACCACAGTTTTTTCTTTCATTGCTGGTAATTCCTTCTCTGCTACAAATTTGTTTGTTTTCCTTTTTGAGAGGTTCACCACAGCCTTGGCTTGTAGACATTGTTGTTCTCCCATGGCTTCTTCTCCCCTTGTTGATTATCAAGATTATCAAACCACTATCAAGATGAAAAGGGAGGATCTAGATTGTGTAGCTGGGCTGGTTCCTTGCACAACCTGTATAGCATCTCCTAGGTTACCCAATGGCCTTGTTTCACCTGAAGGGACCAGATCCACATGTCATCACAATTCTTTTAGGATCTTCTTCCTTCTGCTTCCCTGCTAAGGGCAAAGAAGCAGAAACCAGAAGCTAGTGCTGGTTATTTTTGAGCTGAACCACACAAATGTTGCTTGCCAAATGGCATTGATCAGGTTGGCAGGGGCTTGGGCATGTCATTGCATTTGGAAATGTCAATTTGTAGAGAAGGTTTTAGGTATAGGATAGACACCAACCTCATGTCCCCAGGCCCAGAAGTGCAGCCATCTCTGGGAATGACATGGATTTATAAACTTCAATTTCAGTTTAACCATTCCCAAGTAATTTTTTACTTTGCATCTTACAAATTACAGAGCAGTAAAGAGAAACTGTTCTTAGGCATTTGCTCAGTGTATGCCTGATTTCAAACTATCTAACCCTAAAAAGGGGTGGGTAAAAAACTAAAACTAAACCAAAACCAACCAAACAAAAAAGCATCCTTAAAAGGTAAAGAAATGCTACAAGTGAGGCAGGAAAAGCAGCTGCTGAGAGTGAGCAAAACTATGGCCAGACTCAAAAAAAGGAACTGGGAAAATTAGACTAGATCTTGATTAGGCTTTTGGATTGCTGTTATGTTCTAGAACAGCATTTCCTTTAGATGTTCCATGGAGGATTAACCTGGGGAAGAAGCAGATTGCATTTTACAAACACATTTCCCAGGTGCCCGGTGCCAGCCCAGGATGGATGTTACTGGATGTGATGCAAGTATTGCACTTGATTTCTCTTAATTGCTCCAAATCCTTGATTAGCCAAATCAAGGCCTTGGACTACGCCTGTGGGATACTTCCAACAATCCAAATAGAGTATTAATTGTTTAATCCTAGCCCTGGGCAGCTGCTGGTTGCTTGTGCACTGATTGCTGGCAGGGAGGTGGCAGTGCCAGGCACACCAACCACTCCACAATAGATTGCCTGGCCCAGGACTGCAAGTGCTGTCTTTTGGGCAGGAAACATAAATCAGATTAAACCTGATATTTCAGCTCTATGTTTAATATATTTGTGGGCTTCCTGCTCTCTCTTAGACAGTAACAGGCTCTTCTGGCTGGAGACAATTTGGGTTCTTTTACCCACAACCTGGTGCTTTGACTGCACAGCTCCAGCTGCATCACTTTGTGCTAGAATTAATTGTTACAATCACTCTAACTTTTAATATTCCAATGCACCTAATGCCAGTGATAGTGGTAGTAACCCAGAAGAAAGATGTTTTTTATGTTGTTATTACACTTCTTAGGGTAACATTGTTGTGTTAAGCACACAGGACTTCAATGCAGGAGCAGGGAACACTGTGGTAAAGGATGTGATCAGGCAAAACTGCATCTGTCTTTGTCCTGCCTCAGCAATGAGTCTCCAAAATCACCCCCGAAGTGCTGAAAGGCCAGAGAGGCTCTAAAAACAACAGAGCTGATCCAGGCTGAGCAGCAAACAGGGAAGATTCATAGAGAGAAAAGGAGAAAGCTGTACGTTTCTAGGTGTAACAGCAGGACAACACCAGGAGGAGGCAAACTTGGATTATTTTTCCTAACACTTTCCTTCCCTTTAGCTGCTTGAGAGAGGTTTTTCCCTCTAAACTCTTTGGATTGCAAACAAGCTTCACCTGAGTGGAAACCATGCCAGGATCTTCTACCTCCTCTAGCACTCCAGCCAGTAAAGAGGTCATGGCACCAAGACTGTCACAGTTCAAGGAGAGTTTGGATGATGTTCTCAGTTGTGTGGTTTAGTTTTAGCCAAGCCTAGGATGGCAGCCAACTCAACCAAGTCCCAAATCCAGGAAAAAAAGCTTGTGGTGATGAAGCAGGTCCATAGGTCTGGGTCAGTGGTGTCTATGGCCAAGCCCATGGAGGGACTGAAGACCCAGAGCTGAGCTACCATGTGGGCACAGGTCAGGGTGTGGGTCCCAGGTGAGGCTGGTCAGGGCCATCAAGACCTGTTGGTGTACTCAAGGCCCTGAGATAGTTCACCTTTTCTTAGAAAATGAATAGAGAAAGAGATGCAGTTGGTGATTTTGAGGTTAAGAGGCAGAGAAAGACCAAACCAGTACAGAACACCTTGGGTCATCAGTGAAAGATTTGATCCAATGACCAAAATTTCAGCTCAAGCAAAGCCCAGAATCAGTCCTGGTCAGTGTATTCCTATTTAATCTACCAGTTGGAAGGTAGGGATGCTTCAAAGCACCAGCCTGCATCCCTCTTTATATTTATTTCTAGTAAGACTGTGCTTTTAAAACACATTGCAAGTAAAATAATGTGAATACCACTCTGACCTTCCCAATCCCTTCAGCTTTAGGGTCAAATTCTTGAGGCTCTCTAGCCTTTCTCCCATTAGTTGTCTCAATTTATATATATATGTGTGTGTAAAAAATATAAAATAATATTATAATTGTCAACCAATTATAAAGGTTTCTCTCTAGTGAATGAGGAAAGACACAATAGTTTTCTCCAGATCTGGATCTACTCAAACACTCCTTTGAAAGCCCTTTATAAAATAAAAAAAATAGTTTGATTTGCCTTCAAGCCATAAGGGAAACATCTGACTCCCCAGCTGAAGTAAAATGCACCCAGTAGCAGAGGAGTGCACCCCAAAAATAAGGTAACTTCACATGGGAAGCTGTGTCTCCACATCATCTAGAAGCAGTTTGCTCAAAGAAGGGCCTGAGAATTTACACCTGAAAAGCCAAGAGAGGAGCAACCTTCCTCCCAGACACACGGAGGGCAACATAAAGATCATCTGGTTGATGCTGATCAGGGCCTGAAAGGCATCGTAACAGGAGGGTAAGAAAAGGGCTTCCTGGAAGGGCCAGCTGCTTGGATTTGTTGCCATTATCCCTGTTACCCTTGGCATATTTCCACTGATTTGGCAAGAGATGAGTGGGATCTCCCCTGCTGCACACAGGGTGGACTTGTGGTCAGAAACCACAGCAGACTTCCCTAGAGAAGGACAAGTCACAGAAACAGCCCAACTGCCTCAGTCCAGGCATTAGCATTGATATCCCACCAGTATTGATGTCAAATCCACTGGCAGGGAGGGAAGATTCTTGGGAAATCCACTGGAGTGGGAGGGAAGGCTGGCAAAACACCAGGAGGAAGAAAACTGGAGGTAGCAGCCCAGAGGTAAATCCCTTCACAGGTTGTTATTAGCAAGAGATGGAGGTGGCAAGATAACTTTCCACTATTGGATTTACAACTCCAAGGAAACTGTCTAGGGAGAGTGAGATTTTGGTAAGTGCAGCAAGGGTGCAAGTGAAGTGTCCATACTGGAAAAAAAAGGAGATATTAGTTAAAAACTAAACATACTACCCCTAGTCACAAGTTATATTTAAATATTAGTCAAAATAAGAAACTCAAGCCCACGATGCAAATGCATTAAAAAGATTAAAGGAATGACCTTGCATTTGGCCTTGTTGAACCTCCTGCACAGAAAATAAAATTCCCATCCATGGCTTAGGCTTGTAACCCTCAGATATTGCTATAAAATGCAAATTCTATGGAGCACCTGAGAGGACTCACATGCTTTCAGGCCACACACCCACCACTCCTCTTTCCCCCCTCATGCAACAGACGTTAGAGACCCTCTACGTGGAAGCAGAGGCTTTCCATGTACTTCAAAAGATTAAAAACCAGGGGCATCAATCCAATTTCAATGGCAAGATTTCAATATTCCGGGTTTTTTTAGGTCTAAATCTAAAATCAATGTAGGAGACAATGAAGTCATCAGGGAGGTTGTGGAGTCTCCTTCACTGGAGACATTCAAACCCCACCTGGATGCGTTCCTATGTGATGTACTCTAGGTGACCCTGCTCTGGCAGGGGGGGTTGGACTAGATGATCTTTCAAGGTCCCTTCCAACCCCTAGGCTTCTATGATTCTATAAAAAAAACCAACAAAAACAAAAAAAAAAGAGGGTGAAGGTGACTGCTGCAGGTTGAAACCTGCCAGCAGGCAAACAGCAGGGACAGCCCATGCTGTTGGAAAGCCTCCAAAGCAACCTGGCGTCAAGAAAGCTCTAAAAGAAGCCACAGGTGTGAATTTCTTTCTTCCTCTCTAATGCAGGTAGTCATCCTGAAGTTGTTTATCTTGCTTGTGTCTATAGTAGCTTTTAAATGTAAGTGGGAAATAAAAAACAAACCCAACAACCCCAACATTAAATTATTTGTAATGTATAAAGCTGGCAGGTGAGGAATGAATAAATCATGCTGGTTGACTGCATTAGTGGACAAGGAAGGAGCTGGTGATGCCATCTGGACTTCTAGAAAGTCTTTAGCAGGGTCTTCTACAACATCCTTTTCTGTACATTGATGAGATGGGTTTGATGGGAGGATTATTTGGTGGATGGAGAATTGGCTGGATGGTCTCTTAGTGCCTTGAAGGCTCAGTTTTATCTCCCTGGCTGCCTTCAGCTTCTCACTGAAGGTGTTTTTTAATTTACAAGTTGGTAAGGGCAGTGAAAAGAACAAGTGAGTTAACAAAACAGGATTAAGAAGTACCCTGAGAACCTCTCTTTCCTTCTCAGACACCCACAGCTTGCAGCTTTGTTCATGGGGTGAAGAAGTTCCCATCATCACCCCCATACATTGAGCAAACTGGGTGTGCTGCAGTGTCAAAATTTTAGCCCATGGCCCACAGGGAACATTTAAAGCTGGTAATGACTGCTTTTATGGGCAGCACAGACCTGCTGTGCTTGGCTCCCTGAGTGCCTGGCTGATGGATCAAAGTGCTTCTGATTCAGCAAATTGGAGCTTCAGCTTTGTTGTGTTGAAACAGAGCATCAGCAACCCCAGCAGGCCCTGAGATAAAGCAGGAGCCACCATTCCAAAACTGGTTGACTCTCCTCACCCTGAGGTCACAGCAATAACACAGGGAATCTGAGCTTTAAATCACTTTTTTTAATGCCATAACTCTCCAGCTGTAGTTCACCTTCTATTGGGAGGTTATAAATTGAGCATTCTCTGAATAGGCTGGAAGAAAAATCCCACAGGATGATTTTTCAATATCTATGATTACTGTGATTTGTCTTTCATGACAAACCCTGTTCCAGCTTCATGAGGAGCCACAGCCTGATTATTTTTTTTTTTGCAACCTGCCAGAGTGGCTGAGGCTGTTTTGTGTTCCAAGAGGAACAGAGGAAGGTTAGACTAATACTTGGGACATTTAGCACCAGGGTGGGATTTTCAAAGGTCCTAATAGGTCAGTGGGAATGGAATGAGTAACTCCTGAGAAGAGCCACCCTTGAAATCACTGTCAGCAACAGCCTTGGTGGGCAGAGCTGCTGTTCTTTTCCTTCCCCCACTGGGTAAGTTCCCACATATCCAATTAATAGAGGATAATAAATCAGACATTTTAATCAATCGCTGTTGAATCTCTCTTTATCCCCCTCTCCAGGCATCCATTTTTTGGACACTGGGCTGGCTGGGATATTGCTCTGGCCTAACATTGCCTCTCTTAAGCCACCTCACACCTATTTGCTCTTCTAGGAAGCCACACAGACCCAGGTAATTAAAGCTTCATTCTGTGATAGTGATAAAAGAGGTTGTGAAAGGGCAGAAATGCCCAGGTAAGCAAGGCTCAGGGACACACTGGCTGGTGTGCAGCTGCCCTGCACAAATCTGGTCACAAACATGGAATTATGAGTCAGAGGGAGCATTCTGGCCACGCAGAGTTCTGTGGGCAGCAACTCTTGCAGAGTAGATTGGCTTTACTTGCATCATTAGCTGGCTCTTGCTCAGTGGTCTCCAGGCTGGGCTGGTATAAAACTCTGTGTATCAGCACATCACCTCCTGGCACAAGAGCTGTGCAGTGATAAAGAGGGGATTCTAAAACACATCACCTTTTTTTCACACTAGATACTTAAGCCAAAGCCAAGTGAAGCTGCTGTGTCACAAACAGGGTGGCTTCCAGAGCAGACCAGGCTTATAAAACAAATCTAAGAGTAATTCACACTGGATGTCTGATGCTGGAGACTCTAGATGTTCATGTTTAGATTTCTTGGGTATCATTTGCAATAAACAAATCCAAAAGGAAAGGAATAGAGCTTTAAAAAAAATTGCTGTTGTTTTTATTTCACCAATACCTGTAGACTGGATCTCTTCTAATCTAGAGCAGAGTAACAGCTCGAGTGCCCACCTTTGTGTCAACACCCTTGAGTTAATAAATTGCTAATTAGCCAAAAAAAAAATAATAGTATGGATCACTGCACATGTTCCCATTAGGATATTTCCACCATTCTAATTTTTCAAGATATCACCAAACCCCAGATATAGCCTAAATGCTTACACTAACCATAACCCTGCTGATAAAATACACAGATAATACAAGTATTCCTTGAGGGGTAAATATATTTAAGGATAGGGCAGTCAACAGAGAGAGATCTAGATCTCCTAGAAACCTAAACCATCCTGAGAACTGTATTTTCACATATATGTGTCATATGTTTTCACATATTCATTGTTACTTCCAAGAAGGACTGTTGGTCCTCCAAGGGAGCATAATTTTTTTACCAGGTTCAGCTGGGGGGCCACTCAAATCAATGATGATTTTTTTTTCACTTGATTCTTATTTTTCCTCATGTATCCTCAGCAGTAACAGGCATAAGATCTTTCTGAGAAGTTTAAAAATATGGAATAAACTCTTCCTGGTTAGGATATTGAGTTTCCAACCTGTCCCTGTGCTGAAATTAATCCTGTATTGATGACAGTGTGGTTAGTGCAGTATTACTGACAGAATCCTGAATCAATGTGTGTTTCCATCCTCTTACCCTCTTGTTAATCCTACTTGGTTTCTCCAAGAAATAAACTTTGGAGCCTGGACTTTAGAAAGGACCCAGAGCTGCTGTAGGTTAGAAACCTGTTTGGTTCAGTCATGAGGAAAGATCAGCTCTGATTATTTCTCCCTCCTGAGCAGGGCTTTGCAAGCTGAGCATTTCTTGGTAGGACAAGTGGAGAATTCAAACCTGCAGGCACCTTCTGAAGAGCAAGTGCTGACTCTTCTTTCACCTTGATTTTAGCAACATCTGTTGGTTTCTTTGGCGTGTGAAATCCCAGGGGTGAAAGTCAGTTTTAATCTGCAAGTGCTGAACAAACTAATTGAATGTAATTGCTATTTAGGTCATTTTACAGGGTCACATTGGGGTGCTGAGGAGATAAAAGCAATCCACTCTTCGAGAGCTTAAAGAGAGCCAATCTGACATTATCTTTGGTTCTTCCTGTAGTGACAGATGTTAAGCACAGAGATTATAGTGCTCCCATGGAAGTGCTTTTGCCAACACCCTTGTGCACCTTGTCACCACAACAGCACCTACCTGGTGTCACCTATCATGGTAACCTAGTCTCACCACACTGGCCTCTTCCCCACCTCACTCCCCTATGTCCAGGTGACCACTTGAACTCAACAGTTCATTCAAGAGTCCATTAGTGGCTCTTGAAGGTGCAGCTGGTGTGTTCAGTACCAACCACATGGTTGAGAAGGCTGGAATTAGCACGTTGGCTTCAGACTCCAACTTGTACACCCAGAGTCTTAACTTGGAGCTGACTCCCCCAGCAGAGTGTGACAGAAGACACCACATACCCTAACAGATGTTTCCAACTGGCTCTTAGAACAGTATCATAGAAGGTACCACTTGGTGTTGCTCAAGTTTCCATAAGCTCTCCAGTAACTTCCTTGGTTCTCACTTTGAGCTTGTCCTGGACTTCTGCACACAGCTCCTCATCCTCTAGCATTCAAGGCACCTTGTTGTCTTATTCCAGGGGACAGAACTCAGTGCAGAAGTGGGACAGGAGAGGCACTGATTTTTAAATTGCTCCTTCCTGGTGCTAGAGCCCCACCAGGGTTCTTCTCAGACTGCTGTGTGTGCACAGACCACGTCCCTCAATAGCAACTTCCTCAAAATTATATCAAAACCCAACATCTGAGCAGCTGACTCAGTTCTGGCCAATCATTTTCTCACCCCTTGTGGAGTATGAACAAGAACAGGCTCAGAAGTGCAATGTCAGGGCCCAGGCTGCCTAGAGATAACAGCCTGGGCACCCCATTGCTCTTAGGAATGCAATTAGAGGGGCTGGGAATTGCTCTTGCAATCATCAGGAGCCACTGAATCAAAGGTGTAGAAAGCATCTGAAATGGGGATTGAATTCCTGCCCAGACAAACAATGCCATAAATGAGAGCCCTGTTCTGCCAGTCTGGAAGTCTTTGGAAGCTTCCAAGGGAAGAGGAACACATCACCAGCCAGTCCATACATGGGGGAGAGGTGGGCATGATGGCTCTGGGTGACTTTTCCTAGGGAGAAAATGGAACCTTGGCAATCAGGCTGCTCCAACAACTGCACTGGGGCACTGCCATAACCACCACGTTGTGGAAAAGGCCAGGATCACCTCTTCCAGCTCCATTTTAGAAAGAAAACAAACCTTCTCTGCAAAGAACAGCCCTGCCAGAACGTCAGGCATGTTCCGAGCGCTCCCGTGGGATCAGGGCAGGCAGGGAAATGGAACATGCCCCACCCATGGGTGGGTGATAAGATGAAAATTGCTCAGACCCAGGCAGTTCTGTACATGCACAGAGGCAGAGCTCAGCATTTAAAGAGCCTGAGTAACAGCAGAACACACCTGCTGAGCTGTGGGCACCACCTGAAGACAAGGTGGTCAGCTGGAACATGGTCACCTTGGGTCAGCAGGCTCCACTGTAGATACCATCTCTACTCCTGGGTGACTGTCTCTTAATGGCTGCACACTAGGCATCTACACTGTCATTTCCTTCAGAGTGGCAAGGCTGGCCAGCAAGCAATTATCTAAGAGCTGATGCAGTAACACTGAAGGACTATAGCAACGTTTTGCAGGATTGGGTGGGAAGAGGAATCAGTGAAGAAGACTTACAGGGGAATCTTTTTTTGGTGGGAGGAGAGAGGGCAGGTGCTAAGCTGAGGTCCTGCCACCCAGGGCAAGGTAGGGGGATTTAGGTTATGGTTGGACTTGATGATCTTCAAGGTCCCTTCCAACCAGGATGATTCTATTCTATTTTATTCTATTCCAAGACAACAGAAGAGAAGGAAGTTGGTCTTTTCCTTTCTTAATTCTTCAGCTTCCATCTGAACCATCTGATTCAACATTCTCCCTAAATCTAGAGCCTGAGTGAAAGAACAAAAGGAAAGATAGAAGTTCAGGAGAGGGAAAGTAACCACATATGCCTTCTCCTTCTCTCAAAGACTTCCTCGTCCTTTTGGGGTCTATTGTAGTTGCTGCAGCTTCACTAACATTACTTCTCCATATAAACAGAGATCACATCAGCATCCTGCAAATCCTTCAGAGAACTTACAAGACAGAAAGGCTGGAGTCTGTCTAATCACGAGGAAACAGGGAATGCTGGAGAGTGGGAAAGATGGAAACCCATCTGGAAAGGAATTAAAGGAGGCAATGATTTAAATTATCCATGAGGAGAGTGAGAGAAAAGCCAAGAAGTGCAAGGGAAATACTAGAGTTGTGTGATAAGAGAACAAGAAAAGGAAGTGGAAGAAGAAATAACAGATTTGTTATTTTTGTTATTTGTTCTTGTGAACCATGTTAGAATTTGGCAAAGATCAACCAGCTTAATTGTTAATAACCTTTATGAAACAGATAAAGAAACAAACCAATATTCACACAGACTGTTGGATCAATTTAAGAGGTGGAAACAATCAAAATGAGGCTGCAAAAAGACAGACTCAATAAATTACTACTTTCAAATGAGTAGAATGCAACTAAAGACAACAAATAATCAGTTTGATTTAGGAGAGTGACACCAGAGAGAACCATTTTGTGTCAGTCTTGTATTTAGAGGATTTCAGTGGGACCCAGAATCTACTCAGCAAAGCTTTCAAGTCTCACTGGTAAAAACCCCACAGAACTCCTTAATATTTATATTACTTTCACATCCATTAAAAAATGTCTTTGTGTATTACCACACTATCACTTCAATACTTACAAAATGTGATTTCTGTTAAACATAATTGTGGATCTCACCATTCCAACCAACCCTGGATTTGGGAATGCAGAATTGTTCCAGGTACTGGTTAGAAGGGATTTTCAAATAACAAGCAAAGCAGTGTTTAAAAACTACTTTTAAAATCAGGATCCCTTTCAGTGACATCTCTCAGATGTTATTAGGAAATAATACTAGTACCAGCACATACACACAAGAGATATAAATCAAATTTTTAAAAAGATGTTCTTAAAAAATAAAGGCAAAAGTAAAAAGTGCAAACTCCTGCTTCTTGTGTTGGGCTTGGTATGATTTGCTAGCTAGAAGAAGGCTGGAGGTGTCTGTAGTTTGGAGCACATCTCAGTTGCCCATCAGTGGGTTGCAGATGGGTCACATTGTTCATGGTGATACCTCACGTTCAGATCTTTCATGTCTTCCTCTCTGGGGTGGTTTGTCCACTGAAAGCTGGGGCTCAGAGTTCTGGGTGTGAGTGGTAGAGGAGAGGAACCATGTTCCTCCATATGGTCTTTGCTCTTATGGACAAATTGTCTACCTACTTGCCAGCCAACCAGGTGAGTACACTACACCACAGGTTTAGCCAGTATGGCCCAACTGTCTCACAATGGACAACATCAGCTATCAATTATATTAGAACATTTCATCATTGTATCATCATTCTTGTGCAAAATCAGCAAGATTCATCAGAGGTCACAGACTCTTTCTAAAACAGGCATTGACTTGCAATCTAAAAAAAAACACCACAAAGAGGAGCTTTACTGCTTAGTGTAATTTCTCTTTTTTCGTGTATTCTAGCTTTTCCAGCTGACCAGGCTGTCACCACCCAGCTTGTCATCTTGCCCCTTCCTTCCCTGCTGTTAATGGATACCTGCACATCCCCTTGTTCACTCACACATCCTCCACCTCTTTCATCTGTTATTCAATGCTCATCTCTCCTCATTCACAGTTATACCTTCCCCATCAGGTTTTAAAGCACTTTTCAGTGAAGATATTCTACTCTAGGTCTGCTCCAGCTTTTTCAATTTGTTGACTCTCTCAGATGCTGGTGCTCTTGGAGACATATGCCTCTACACGAGTAGCCATTGCAGTTTCCACCAGCAGAAGCTGTCCTTGACCATAAGCAGGGAAGAGCTAGATCCTCCTTGGGGAGAGCTAGATCCTCCTTGGGGCCAAACAGCTCAGTACCAGGTGCAGAACTGCTAAGAGGGAGTTCCAGGTGAGGAGCTGGATCTTGGGGATGCTGAAGGAGAAGCTAGCATGGCCCAGAGAGTCCTACAGAATCAGGTATGATTAGTTCCTCTTCTGGATGTAGGAGCAGAGCCACAAATGTACTTAGTTGCCTAATAACCATGCAGATGTTCACAGGCCCTTGGAATCACTGGGAAGTAAGCACGTAGGTAGGAATTAATGGATGTAAAAGTCAATTAAAGCAAGATTACCCTTGTAATCTGGGCCTACTCCTCCATGCCTTGGCTTCTCAGTCTTACTCAAAAGCAGGTCGAGAGCAGAAAGCTAATCAGACAACACAGTCACTATTCAATTAAAATATATCCATGTATTTAGGCATATAAATATTACAGGCTTTACAGACTCTTTGGACTGTCTTCCAATCAGCAATTACAGCAATTACAGGTGTAAAACTTAGCACCCAGTTACCTGCTCCCCACGCAATCCATGAACAACACTTACTGGTAACACCTACGTAGTCAGAGGGTGTAGTGTACAGACAACCAGCAGCAATGGGCATGTGTGCCAGGCCATCTTGTTCTGTGCTTACTTATTCTATCTAATCTAGAATATTCCTTAAAGATCTTCCTTCTCCTAACGTGTCCTGATTTCCTGCAGTTTGCTTTGGCCTATCCCATTTTCATTGATCCACTCAGCCAAAAAAAAAGAAACAACAAAAACAACTAAGGAGACCTTATTGTGGCTTTTCAAGACTGGCAGAGGGCTTGGAAGGAATATGGAGACTTCTTACCAGGGCTTGTAGTGATAGGACAAGGGGCAATGGTTTTTAACTGAAAGAAAAGAGATTTAGGTTAGATATTGGGAAGAAATTCTTCACTGTGAGGATGGTGAGACACTAGAACAAGTGGCCCAGGGAAACTGTGGCTGCCCCATCCCTGGAAGTGTTGAAGGGCAGGTTGGATGGGGCTTGGAGCAACCTGGTCTAGTGAAAGATGTCCCTGCACATGGTGAAGATTGGAACTATATGATCTTTAAGGTCCCTTCCAACCCAAACCATTGCAGGATTCTATGACTATGAAGAATTCCCTTTCAGACTTTCTCCATAAGGAACGAGCTGGTTCCTCCAATGAAGTAAACTGGTCAAGCTGAGTCAAGAGCTACTTCTCCCCAGTTTAAAGGCCCAGTTCACCATGGCTCTAAAGGCTGAGATTCAGAGCAAGAAAAATAGAGGTTAGTGGTTGGGAAGGAGAAAAAAAAATGCCTCTAAGCCACTTCCCCACCCATTTCTTACTGAAATTAACTTTGCCCACCTCCCGAATTTCTATGCCAGAAGACACACACACACTGATGGTCAGTGCTGACTTTTTGCAGCAGTTATCTGGTGAAGAGGTTTCCTTTGAGAGCTGCCAGTCTCTACCCATGCAGATAGGCTTCAAGCCAGTGCTCCCCAGAATCCTTCAGTGAGCTGCAGGAAGAGAACATAAAAAAATACCAGGTATGGGGAGGCAATAATCAACTTCATGGGAAGTTGGAGTTGAGATGGAAAAAGAAGTAAATGGAAACATTGGATTAAAAACTGCATTGACATCTCATAGCAAAATCTGACTACAGGGAATGAGTTGAGAAGGCTTAAGGAAAAGAAAAAGAGCTTTAAAACTCTGAAAAATGTTGAAAATTGAAGTGATTTTAGAAAAACCTAAATAAATTCCAGGATTGATCTCTCCATGGATGTGAATTTGCTTTGCATGCTATTACAGTGCAAAAATCATCTTGGTGGTTGATACTTACTGCAAAATATCTACAAAGGCTGTCAGTAAAGGCTTGGTTTTATAGTCAATGCCATGCTTCTCACAGAGGGCTTTCACCAGGGGAGCTGCTTTCCAGTAGTTGTGTCGGGGCATTGTGGGGAAAAGGCTGGAGAATTGGAGGAGAAAAGGATTGTAAGACTTTGCTTGCACCACTCGGTTGAAAATCTTTCTCTTCCCTCCACCCCAGCAGGAGAGCAAAGGGTCTCCTGAGATGGTTTCATGGGAGACTTCCTGGCCTTGTAAGTGCCTCACATTATTCCCTCTCTTCTCCACAGAATCATACTCACTGGTGCTCAATTTGGAAGTTCAGGTGCCCAGTGAACCAGTCATTGAACAGAGATTGTTTTACGTTGCATGTTGCATGGAGCTGGGAGGAAAAAAAAGACCAAAGAAATAACTGATTTAGCTTTTATTTTTCTAAAAGGCTGATCATTGAACCCTAGAAATCATCACCCACCCTTGTCTAGCATGAAAGGCAAGTCAGTGTCAGGGGTTATAGGTATTATTGCCCTGAAGAATTAAATGAAGTCTAGATTGAAAGGAGTTTTGGGGATAGAAGTTAATTCAGCTGCTCAGGAAGAACAACTTCTTCACTGGTAAGCACAGCCCCAGCTGTGATTCTTTAAGAGGTTCCCCTCACACCTTTTACTTGGGTGGAAAGAAAAGATGCCCCATCAAGAAACAAAACACATTCTTGTGGCCTCCTCTGGCCAGGATGAGTGGAGTCAGGTGCAAAAGTATGAGTACAACCATTTGTGCACCCAAGCTTCATCTCACCTCGTTTGGACCCCTCTAGTTTGAAACCTGCACCTGAGCTCATCACTTTAGAGTCAATTTTCATCATGCCAACCATCTGACTTGATTTAGATGTCTCTCTTAGAGCAAGATGAATCATGCTCTGGAGATGGGCCTTTCTCTCCAGTGAGTGTAGCAGGTGTTCAGATGTAGACATCCAGGTTTGGTCAGATGAATACCATGGTGGGTCTTTTCCCCTTAATAGAAGGAAAAATTGGGAACCCACTATATGGGATTATACTGCTGGAGGCAGTAGAGGTGTGAGGAAAGGTGTATTTCCATATTCATTCTAATCAGACCCAAATCTTGTCAGATTTACCTTATCTGCAGTAAACCTATAACCTGTGGGGTGAAAAAATCAAGGTATCCTGTCCCATTTTGCCTCACTTTAGTTGGCCTCAGAAGGAAATTGACTGTTATGCCACCAGTACTTTGTCACAATAGGAAAGGAAAAGGGTTGTGAAAAATGTGTCAACATTTTTGAGTGAAAAAAATAGGAAGTTTTAAAAATCTAGATGTTCTGTTTTCTTACTGAAGTTTTAACTATTTTGACTACTACTGAAATGTGTGCCTGTTTATTGAACAGCAAGGACAAACCTCTTTACCATGGCATTAAAGCTAAGAGGCCAATATTGTCTTTGTCCTATAATTCAGGACTGCAGTCCCACTCTTCCAGAAGAAAGAAAATTCTCACCTGAGTTGACACCCAGTCCTTGTTCTGGTCATAATCAATGTCCATTGGAATGTGATTCATCTGTGTCACCCAAATAAACCAGTTACTCTCTAGGTACCTGGACAGATAAACACAGGAACACTTGTCATATCTCTAACCACCTCCAAATTTACCATTAAAACCCTTTCCTGAGTCTAATCTTGAGTACAAGAGCACTTTGGCATCATTCAGGATTTTCTATTCCATCCCTTTGCCTCCTAAATTTTGGAGTATCTTCTGAGCTGGAGTTTCTTGACTTTCTCCATTTGTAGCTGCAGATGTTCCTGAGCAACCACCACCACCCTCCCCAAGTGATGCTGTTCCTTCTTGGCTGACTATTTCTGAGAAAACTGCAGCAAGTACAACCAGTTTTCATTTCTTTTTCACTTCATCATCTTTGATATTGATTAAAAATATTAGCCACGTGTGTTACCTGCACCCCCAGTAGTACACCATGAAATTGTTAAATCCCATTAAAGGAACATACATGAGACAGACTCGGATGTTGAAAAGCACAATCAAAAAGAGGTCCTGTAAAGAAAAAAAATAAGCCAAACAACTAAATAAAATAATAAACAACAACAACAAAAACCAACAAGATGAAAACAAGCCTTTGTGGAAGAAGTCCATCCACTCCCTCCTCTCCCCTTTGCTTGAACTGCAGCATGAAAATATATAGTTTCCTATAGTTTCACTTTCATTCAGCTGCTAAGAGGCTAAAAAGCCTCTCCTAAAATCTTTTCCCTGGACCCATTCCTTTCCTGCTGCAGCAAGTCTGGAATCAGCCTTTTTTGATCTGAAACCCCCAGAAGAACCTGAGGTGAAGGTTAATACAGCCACAGAGTGGTGACATTTTATCTTCTAGCCCATGAAAGTTGTGCTTACCAACCAGTGCTTCCTCTTGATTGAAAAGTAGAATATAATCACTTGGAAGAAGGGTATAATTGCAAGTGGGGCCAAAACTGGAGGGAAAAAGGAAAACAGAGAGACATTTATACATATTATGTACACATATATATATAACATTTATAATATAATTTATATTTATATATATATTTATATTTTATATATTATATAATATATATATTTATCTTTATAATATATACATATAATATTGAGGGGTGGGCAATAGTTCACTCAAAACCTTCTTATTTGCAGTGGAATAAAAAAATTGCTTTCATTCAGACTAACTACTCATGTGCCCACATCATCTCTTCTTCTGTTCATCTCCTCACTTCTTCATTTCTTTCCCATCCTTTTCTTTCTCATACTTGGTTCACCCTTACCTGGTACCCAACATCATATAACCCCAGAGACATAAGGGGCAACCCCTCCTCATGTGAACCTTCCTCATTGTGGGGGAAGCTTCCTGAATCTAGGATTTCAGTGGGAGTATCTTCAGAACCTTTCTCTGGGGGAGGAGATGCACTCATGATTTTTAGGTGGATGGGGGTACTCACAGAAGAAATATTTGTGCTGATGATTGTAAGGCATGAACTTTGTCTTCTTTTTTCCAAGCTGAAAAATGAAAGGACATTGTGATGGGGCAGTTGAAGACCTGAGACCCTTCATAAAAGTATTTCTTACTTCTGGCTGGTCAACAACCACCTCTTGTCTCTAATCCAACCCCTCTTCTTGAGAAGCAGGTGCTAAAACCTCCAGAGCACTGGAGAGACACAAGTTGCATTTCAGGCTCTGCATCCAGATACCAGCATTACACTCATGCCAGAACAGAGCCATTATTTTTAGGAGAGCTCCAAAATAAAAAATGCTCAAAAATGCTCCCAAACAATTTGAATTTTGTAGAGGAAGTTTCCAGTGATGGTGATGAAAGTCTCACCTAACCAATTCTACCTATTCACCCTGCAAAGACCATGGGTGGTCAGGGAAGGACAGGCTGGTAAGGTGAAAACCAAGACCAGAACCTTGATGGGTGACAAATGCAGGATGTGTTTGCTGTGAAAGCTACACCTGAATTTCCTTATTAGATAAGGCAGGATGCAGGCAACCCAAATTCTTGAGTCAGAGAGGAGATAATGCCCAGAATGACACAGCTGTCCTAAAATGGCCACAAGTTCAAAGCAGTAAATACTCTCTAAAGGCATCTGCCTTTGTTGTTGTTGTTGAATATTTTGCCTTCAAGTACCTGAAGCACCAGGAGGTGAAATATTAACAAAAAGAACAGTTAAATTTACTGCCTCACAGTGTGGTTTTTTTTCACTGTTTGCACAAGAAGGTTTTTAACAACATCAGCAAAGGACAAAATAAAAAGGAGGTAAAGCAAACTATTACTGACAAAAAAACCCCACCTTTCAGCACCTCAAAGATTTCTTCACTGGATCAATACAGAAACAGAACAAATGAACTGGGCTCAATTAAGCCCCTGGAAACAATTTTGCCCACCCATGGGGTGCCTATCTCTCTTCTGTTAGCAACCAGAAAGACATGACAACTAGTTTCCTTCCTTCCTTCCCCTCCCTCAAAGCCAACCCAGCAGAACCAGCCCACTCTAAAGGGCTAATAAATTCAGAACCATGGGGGAATCTTTCACAGACAAAGCCCTTCCCACTTGCAGCTGATAGTTTTCTATGAAGAAGTAGTTCCTATAAATTCTCTTTACTGGAGCCTTTCTGAGACTACAGAGCTGGAATTTTCCACATGCCTTGGAGAGCTGTAATTTCTCTGCTTATTCCCAGCTAAAAGAGAGTGAAACATTATTTTAAGAGGCTGGTTGTCTAGCAAAGAGGCCATTTCATCACCCCATGAGTAAAGAGAATTGTCAGAGAAATAAAAGGCAAGAGAGATTTTGCCTATTCTGACGACACCAGAAATCTCAGGGGTGCAGGGAGAGGGTCTGTCCATGGGTTTTATTTTTAGGAAAGCCATAACTTTCATGATTAAGAAATGATTTGCTATGCTTGTGTTTCATGCATAGCAGTTGTTTTGGTCCTGAAGGATTTAGGTGCTAAACACCTCCTACAGCCAAAAGGTCCCAGAACGAGCATCTGATTCACTCCCTGCTATCACTATCACTATCAAAGAACACCTCACCAAGGCAAGTGGACTGATTCATCCTTTGGGCTGCCTCCAAGGTGCTTACCCAGCTCTTCAGAGAACTTCAGCACTGAATTTAAGACTTTACTTCTCAGGAGCTGGTGCCTCAGCATCGTCTTAGCTCTCCTGAGACTCTCAGCCCTAGGACCACTTTGGAAATTCCCGTGAGGTTATGTAGCCAGGCACAAACTGGGTTATGATTTTACCTCACTCCATAGCTTTCTGTCCATGAAATCTTTGCTGCTCCAGCCACCCCCCATGCTCACCTCCTTGGAGAGGGTCTTTCCCAGGCTGAAGAGGAAAGGGTGCATGTTGAGGTCGGGGTCCTTGCGGAAGCAGTTGGGTTTGGCGTGGTGCTGGTTGTGCAGGTGGTTCCACCAGCTGGCTGGCAACCCCTGCAGGAGAAAGAGAAGACCAGGGAGTCTAGCTAAAAGAAAAATAATCAACTATTGCATCACTTTTTATCCACCTGTGATTAACATCTGTACTACCCTTCCCTGAACGTAGCGACACTCCTGTTCATTGCTTAGTCCCGATTAGCCCCAGATAATATTCCCACCATGAGGCAATTACCCAATTACCTTCAGAACATTTATCACAACAATCTGCATAAGTCGGTTCCATTTAGTCTTCTTCAAGACAGAGCAGTGCCCCAGATCATGCTGGAACCAGCCCATCTGGATCTGGAAGACAAAAGGATCACTGAGGGAACAGAGTCACAGCAGCGTTGCATCAATTGGCCTCAGGAGTCTCTGTAATTTCATGGCATGAGTACATTTTCCTTCTGGTTTGGGGAAGAAACCTGCTGTCCTACCTCCTCAATGCTGAGAACTTCCTTTTCAGGCTACTGTCCACTAAAGCTGCTGAACACCAGGTACTGACTTGGTTGGAGCAGCTTAAGGGAAAGCAGCAAAGCATCGTTACAATCCATGTAACACTTCCAGCATGGAAATCTTTTGCCCCCACTGCAAATACACAATTCCCAAGGAACCAGCTAGAAAATATAAGGACTTCCAAATTATAGGTTACTAGGCAAGTAGAACAGATTGTTTAAGTAATGAGTTGCTTGGCACTTGTTCCATGGATGTCTGAGCAAACATAAGGTTTCAGTGCTATGAAGAAAATCGTTCTTTCTTCCTCCCCTCATCCCCCAATTTCTCTCACCTAAGGGCCACAAGGTCCTGTTCCCTCCTTCCCTGCATCAACCCTGATGTGTGTCGTGCCTTTCTGTGCTTCAGTTTTCCAAACCAGCAGAAGACTATTCAGGGTTAGTGGGTGCAATTCACTCATAAAAGACCCAACAAACACAAGAGCCATCAGGCAAAAAACAGAAGGAACACGGAGCCAAAAGTAGAGCTGGGAATGAAATATTCCTTCTTTTGCTGGGCTGATTAGATCAACTCATCCCATCTTGTGGAACTGCCAGGTCCACAACAGCCCACCAACCCTAGTGAGCAGCTTGTCAGTAAACCTAGATTTGCTGGAGGCAACAAAAATTGTGGTGCAGAATGTGCTTGTGGTCCTGAGCCAGATGCCAGGATCTAAGAAGAGGCAATAAAGCACGACCAGGGCATCAACATTCCATTCATCCTCTCCATCTGGAAGGACCAAACATGTCTGCAGTGTCAAACAGCTGCCAGCACTTTACCTGAGCAGTGGTGAATAACACCATGCCAACCACGAAAGGCACTAAGGATATCCCAAAGTACCAGACCACAAGCCAGGATGCAGCATCCAGTACCAGGAAGTGAAGGAAAATCAGGAAGAAAAAGAGGGAATTTGGCTTCAGAAGTCCCATCTTCTCAATAGTGCAGCGCAGTTCCCGAAAATCCTCCAGCAGGCATTTCTGTGGGTGAAGTGAGTATTAATGCACTGTCTGTTTTGAAAAAGGAACCTAGCAGAGCCAGGAAGCCCAGAGCAGCCCTGGAATGCAGAGGAGCAAGGCTGTCTGAGGGGAGTCTGTGCAAAAAAAACCCCGAGCCTGAGATCAACTGGTCTTGGTTTTGCTCTGACTGAGAAGAATGTGGAGCTCTGGGGCTCATCCCTCCAACCCCAGTGGGGATGCAGTGATGCTGGGACCAGGCATGTTTCCATGCTACTGTCCCACCAGCCACCCCAGAGCCCAGTAGCAGAGATGGTTTCTCCTGCCTCTCTGGTTTTCCCTCTCCTCCCACGCTGAACGCCCAGCCATTCCCACCACTGGATTCTGGGACACTCACTTTCTTATTTGACTCAAAGCTGGGCTGATCTGGTGCCAACTCCCCAATCAGCAGAGATTTCAAGTATTTTTGCACCAGAGACTTATCACTGTGAAATGCAATGAATGCATCCTGAGAAAGACAAAAAAGGGATGGGGGGAAAAGAAAGGGTTAAGTGACCAGGTGCTGAGCCTCTAGTTTTCCCAGGTCTTTGATACAACACATAATCCAGTTTCATAGAATCATAGAATCTTTTCATTGGTCCAGAGGCTTTAGGATTTTAGTTCCTTTGATTGCTCCCTGTAGTTCTGTGCCACCAGCTGGAGCTTGGCCCAGGGAAGCTGGAGAAGTTTCAAGAAACCAGATACCATAAATGTACCTGGGTGAGGCTGGTAATAAACATGAAAGTGTTTGATGAAAAACTCCTTGCGGAAGGAAACACGCTCTTTCATCTGCTTGTTCCAGCACAGTCCTTTCCCAGGAGGCTCCAACCAGCAGCCCTGCCCTATGGATGAGTCCCAGGAGGAGAAGAAGGTGTCAGTGCCTTCACTGGGTGCCTTTGCCATGCTCAGGATGATGTTTTTAAAATCCTGTCTTTGTTATGCTCAGGCAAAAGGGGAGACAGGCTGAAGGTCCCCACACAGCAGGACTAGCTGGGCATCTCTTCCAGTAAGATTTCAGACTGTTTTGGGAAGCTGGGTAACACTGGTGACACAAAAGGTCTGCCCAAGAACCATTGGAAATACCAGTTTCAAAATCATTTATCAACTGTGGGTTAAAAGGTGAAAGTCCAGATAAAGCAAAACTCTTCTTTCACTCATGTCCTCAGGGAATTTTCCAGCAGAAAAGTAAAAAGGTTGAACATATTCTTTTGTCTTCCAAAAACAGTAGATACAACAAAATCCTCAGAGTCTGAGCATCCAGGAACTTGCTGATTTGGGCTCTGAAGGTCAAGGTAGGTGATCATGGCACATAAAAATCAAGTCCCTGGCATTCCTCCCAAGCCTCTGTGTACAGACAGTCTATCCCTGAGTACTTTAGCCTAGAGGAAGTCAGAGCAAGGTGACTTTGTGGACAGGTGACCCTTCCACGGTTCCCTAGTGGCCTTTTGTCCCAGCGACTAACTCTGTCCAGGTCCAAAGGACTGAGGAAAACTTTCCATCATGATTCTGTGCCTCTCATCCTACAGTTTTTATACATTTTTATGTAGCTCCCTCTTGCCAGGAGCACCAAAAGTGACTCGAGCTGTATCTTACTGCAGCTTGGAAACAGGAGCCAGAAACCTTTCAAGCAGGATTTCCCATCCACTCTACCAGCAGGAGAGATTTTTATCACAGAACTGCAAGCCTTGCAGTCCTGCAGCCTCTCCTTTCTCCTCCCTGCTCTCTAGGCCCTGATTTTCACCTTGTAGGAGACATTAACTTTCAGAGCTCTCATCTGCAACACACCTCATCTCCAACATCTGACATCAGTGCCATGTTCTGCCAGGCATATTGCCTGTATTTACAAAGTAATACACACAGAAGTACATCATTCTCACCACATGTATGTAATTATGAGCTCTGGAGGAAAAGAATCCCCACCATATAGATACAGTTATGAGCTCTAGAGTAGGCAAAAGTAATTGGGAAAAAATCCTGGAACCTGGCTTGAGGCAAAGTCATCCACCAGGTGATCTCTTGAGTCATCTTCCAGTCTTGTTTTTCTGTAGAACTTTGTATTTCTCAGAATCTGTGACCATTTTAGAAGCAAAAAAAAAAAAAAAAAGAAGAATGATACAGAGTCACACAATAAAAATCAAGAGCAAGACAGGAGATTAAATCCAGAGTGTAGCCACAACCCTGACCACTGCTTGGAGTTCTGGTCCTTCTGTCTTCAAAGAGATGTAACCTAAACACCTGTAGCAAAAAAAAAACCCAACACAACAAACCCCAAACCACAGAAAACCAGAGTTCTGGAACAGCTTTTGTACTAGAAGACTGCCTTGGAAAAGAGGTAGCAAGTTTAAGAGTTTTAAAACCCCCCTGGGTAGCACTGAGGAAAAAATGATGGAAAATGTAGTCATTGTTTTCATAAGACAAGAATGGGATTAGCAGAAAGTAGGTTTAAAATGTGCCAAAGTATTAATGAGGCTTAATGAGGGAAAACAGGCTGTAATATTATTGTAATAACAAACACAAGGAAGATCAAAGGTTGCTTTTCAAACTCAGCCAGACCAGACAAATTCACTGCTGCTCAAACCCCTGGGGGCCTTTAAAGCACAATAATAAATCAAATTCAAGCCTCTACAGGGGTGGCTGCAGAAACTGGGAGGACATAGCTTGGGGACAGATCCTGCCAAGCATCCTGGATCCCTTGACTCCTTCCATTGCAGCCCAGGAATGGAAACTGCAGGAGGTGGCACCAGGCTACAGGGATCCCTGGGCTGCCCTTGGTGTAGTTGGACTCGAGGATCTTCAAGGTCGTTTCCAACCAGATCAATTCTGTGGTTGGTCTTGTGTTCTTAAGAGGAGCAGCCTCAGTGTTTGTCTCTGTGGCTGCAGTAAAATCATTACACAAGGCACAAAACATCAGCTGAGAGGGTTGATTTCAGATCCTCAAGTCAAAAAAAGCAGTTTTCATTTAAAATAAGACTTTCAAGCAGGCTTAAACCCTCTTGAGAGCAGACCACAGAGAATTAGCATGCACAGGGGGGTTACTGGAGCAGAATTACTGGGAAGGGAAGAGGTTGGTGAGAGAGCTGGTGGTGTTGGTGGCCCAGAAAGACTCCAAAGCCTTGTTTTAGTTCATTTGGGAACACTAGGTATTTTTCTGTCTCCATGTCCAGTAAGGTGAAAGCTATAAAATGCATTTAGGAACTGACCTGAACCATTCTGGGCCATGAATCAGGAAGTCCTGTCCCATTTTATTAACCCAAACCTGAGGAGCTCGACAGGCTGAGCAATTTCCTTGATGTCAGACCATCTTGTCACGACACAAATTAAACCTGGGTCTCCCACATCACAAGTTTATGCCTTAATCCCATGTTCCTGGGACACATATCACATGTCTGACTATTCAGAAACACAGGACCTACTTTCAGCAGTCACTCTGCATATAATAATTATTTCTGTCAACAAGCAACCAATTATTTTAGATAAACCCTCTAATAATTTTGCAGGAAGCTAAGGAAAAAACCCACCATTTTCAAATAGTGATTATTTGTAGAATTTTTTCTCCTCTCCTGCAGCCAGTCATCATTCTGTTGCTTTCTCAGTAATTTTCCCTGATTTTTTATTTCTTTTCCCCCTTCTTTGAAGGAGCCTTTTTGCTCAAGACTCTCTTGAGTGACTGGCACTCAAGTGGCCTCTTCTCTGCCTTTACTTCCTCCCAAATTACTTGATGTGTGGATGTTTCCTCCTTCATATCCATCTCATCTATCTTTGATGATAATTTGCTTCTCAACATCCATGTCATGCTGGCAAAGTAAAAACACACACTGAGCATTCAGCTTCCAACCCTCTTCCCTTTCTCCCTGCTAACCCAGAAGCAATTCCCAGGCCCCTGGAGGGACAGTTTGCCTGCTCATTCCATGTGCAAGACAACACAGATGGACATTGCAAGTGCAACGAACCTAAACAGAGCTTCACAAATTGTGCAGCAGGTGACTCTGTCCTTGAGGGTAACCAGAAGTGTGGTCAGTGCCAACTACCTGGTCAGTGCCAACCACCACAAGCTCCTGGTGTCCCACCATGCCATCCTACCCTGCCAAAGGCACCACTTCCCCCCCAGCCTTCTCCCAGACCTTACCGTAGCATCTTGCCCCGCGTAGTGTCTCAGGATCCGGCTGCCTCCAGGGTGTCTTTTGGAAAACTGGCTGACATCATAAACCTTCCTGTCGATCACCAGCCACTGCTGCTGCCCTTGGCCATGGCCATTGTGGAGTTTGATCTCTTCCCAAGTGAGAAGCCGTGGGAAAGCTGGAACGGGTCTTGTCTCCTTTTCTGTGGAGCCAGTCCGTGGAGTCATCCCTGCTGGGAGGTGAGCACTCAGGCTCCCTGCTCTCAGCTTTGCACCAGTGTCTCCAGAAAGAGACTGATCCATCTCACTGCCCATTATACCATCCCTCTCCAAGCCACTCCCTGTGCTTCTAGGGCTGGTTGGCTCCCCTTGCCCAAACACACCCTTCCATAGCTCCCTCCTCCTCCTGACACACCTGACATAGGGACACACCCTTGAATAAAAGGCCTGTTCCTTCTTGTCCTTCCTGAGTTGCCTTTGGAAGGTCTGATGAACTCAGGAGGAGTGGAGACTGCTCCACTGAGAAGATCTGCTGCTGAGCTGATGTGGGGATTGGCCAAAATATTAGATTAGACATGAGGAGGAAATTCTTCCCTGTGAAGGTGGTGAGACCCTGGCCCAGGCAACCTGGGCTGGTGGGAGGTGTCCCTGCCCATGCAGGGGGTTGGATCTAGATGGTCTTTAAGGTCCCTCCAACCCAAACCATTCTATGATTCTAAGATGAACCAGAGGAAAGCCATGGGCAGCTCTTCCGCACCAAATATTCCCTGATCTTCTGAGGAACCTGCAGCACTTTCAGCATCCTGTAATCCTTTCATCAGCCATTAAACACCAGGAAAACTTGTGTTTACCATGCTGTGTGGCTTCATTCTGCCATCCAGCACCTAAAGGCAAAGCTGTGAAGGAGCATTTAAAGCTGCTATTAAATATGGTTGCTAACATCTCCTGTAACTGTAATTCCTGCCTTCAAGGCATGGAGACAACCTGAACACTCCTATGAAACCAGTGGCCAGCTCCAGGACCTGCAAGCTCTCCACACACTACCTCCTAATCACCTCATCACTACCCAAAAACCTCAGGCTGCCCTTGCTCTTTGGAAATTTCTGGGCCAACCCTGAATTCATGGCTTTTCCTTCACTAAAGGCATCTCTGGTTGGAATGTCAGCAGATCAAAGAAAAGGCACAGGAAGGAAATGTTATTTATCTCCACTTAATTTAGCTCATGTAGTTGGCGTGTGGTTGTTTGCAGAGGTTCCCATGTGCACTCCAGGCTGTCAACTCATTTTTCAGGTCATGAATCTACAGGTCACCAACAGACAGAAATTACAAGACTTGGGGGTGGAGAACACCACCACCAGTAACTATCAACACCATGTTTGGCTGTAGATCAGGAGTCCTTAAAACTGCTGTTCACACAATTAACCCCACTTAAATATAAGTCTTGTAGAGCCAAATCTACAGATCTGTGATGTTCAGAGAGGCTCTGCTACCCAGTCAGGAGGTGAGAGTCCTCAGAAGTAATAAATAAGTAGAGGGCAATGCCATGTTTCCTATGAAGTCACAGCAGTTTTGCAGGAGACCCAAAAAAACCTAAACCCACAGAAATGAAATGTTACCTTCCTTGGGAATTCAAGATTCTCTTAATATTGTAATTTTTATATATATATATGTATATATATTTAATCCAAAATTTCTAGCCTTGGGTGCTTCTGAGGAAGGTCCAGGCTCTAGACAGGAATGGTGTGGTCTGTTCTCATTATCTCTTTATAATGCAAAACTGAGTGAAATTCCAAACTTTTCATTTACATTTATAAATGTATTACATATAAAACTATAAATATTGTCTGCACCAATGCCCAGTCCCTGCCTGAAAACCTAACAAAGGTCTGGGTCTCCACTGCCTCTTGTGACTGCAAGTTTCACAGACAGTTCCCATAAGATGATCCAAAGAAAAGTGGGTTTTGGGATGAGAAGGATTGAAAAATATGTCAGCAGAAGCTTCAGACCTCAGGAAGGAATGAAAGCCAAGAAAGTCAAATGATGTTCTTGGTCAAAGTGCCTCAGCAGGGTGAGGTGAGTGGCATGATGGCATTGCAGCAAGCCCAGGCAAGAGCTGATTGAAGCAGAGATGAGCTGATAGGCCTCAGCATCAGGAGAAAGGTGCCATTTCAGTTCCACAGAACAACTTCATTTCAAAGACTTTCTCCTCAGGACACTATGGAATGGAGTTCAGGGGTATTTATATAGGGATACTTCTATAGGGATATTTATATAAGGTTAATGGGACTCTGGGCAACCTGATCTAGTGGGAGGTGTCCCTGCCCATGCAAGGGAGTTAGAACTAAATGATCTTCAAGATCCCCTCCAACTCAAACCCTTCTCTGGTTCTATGATTCCATGATGATTTGGGCTAGAAGTGATGCTCAAGCTTCTCAGCTTACAGTTCTTTTTTTCTTAGCACACTCTGCATGTCTCAGACTGCAGGCACAGGCTGCAAACATTCACAGATGTGAAGTCTTGGCTTTTGTCTCCCTGGTGGTTCCCAGTGAATTAACAGTGGCCCAAAAGCAGTTGAGTAGGAACATCTCCCATAGCAAAGTCACCTGCCTTGCCCTCAGCCCTGCATAGAGTGGGCAGTCTTTCTGGCTCACACAGAATTGCAAATTGTGCAATTCTAGTTCTTTAAATCATGTAGCATCTTGCAAATTCATCAGACAAGCCCAACAACCCTTTCAAAGTTCCTGACATGCGGCAATGGTTGAACCACCTCAGGTAAAAGAGAAATCTAACTATTTGCATTCATTAGAAGGCAGAGATTAAAAACAAACAACAACCAAAAAAAGAGAGAGGAATATTTTCTTCTGTCACATTGCATTTTGTAATTCTTTATCTTGCTCTAAACAGGAATTGAGTGTCCACACTCAGGATGTGCTCATGTTCTAGCCTGGATGATGTGTAGAGTCTTACACAAACTGTGTTCAACTCTGGAGGTGGTGACAATAAAATATGCATAAGAGATGTTACACGTTTCTACATGTGTGATGTCTTTATATACATGCCCAAAATTTCCAAGTTACTCCATAGTTGGCTGAAAGTACAAAAAAAACCCCAAAACTAAACCCAAAGAAACCAACAAAAAACCTTCCCACGATCCTATTGTCAGATTTGTAAATCACAGAATCACAGAACATGAGGGGTTGGAAGGAACCTCTGGAGATCAGCTACTACAACCCCCCCTAAATGTAGCACCTACTTGAAATGAAGTTAATAAAAATGTGGGGTCAGATTCTGCTCCACAAGGAACTGGAGAATATAGAGGCAGGACCATCCTGGAGTGGACAACTATGGGATGTGTCTGTCTGTACACACAGTAACAATGAGTTTCTCTGGGAACAGACACTGTGGGTGCCACTATCCCCCAAACCACTGGTTTTACTTAGAGGAAGCCCCATCCCTGGAAGTGTCCAAGGGCAGGTTGGATGGAGATTGGAGCAACCTGGTCTGGTGGGAGGTATCCCTGCCCATGCAGGGGGTTGGAACTGGATGATCTTGAAGGTCCCTTCCAACCCAAACCATTCTATGATTCTATGAATGAAGTTCGGCAACTCTAAGCTCATTGTCCTCCATAGTAACAGTGTGCAGAATATACTTCATGGCTGAATTTATCTACCATCAGATCCTATCCACAGGGTCCTGTAATTCCCATCAATATTACACCATATTAAAGAGTCTCAAACATGTCCTTTCCCAGCCTGAAAGCAGAAGTTCTCCCTGCCAATATTATCCAGGCCAGCAACCACATTTCAAAGCTGCATGGCAAAGCCCAAGTAGATGGTGAAAGCCACAGCCACACTCACCCAGGGGAACTATTGAGAAATTCAAGTGAATTTGCACCATCCTGTGTGTTTTGCAACAGGTGCCAGCACACCTGCCCAAACCCATGTTGGATGGACTGGGAGCTGGGACATGTGCCCAGAGCCATCCTGCAGAGCTGCTGGTATGACTAGTAGGAGTCCCTTTGCACAGGAACCTGACTCAGTTCCCCTGATGTCCAGAAGGCCAGGATGGGACTGCTGAGCTGGGAGTTATGGCATCAACATTTTTTGCCTGTGTCACAGAAAAGGTTAAAATCATAGAATCACAGACTGGTTTGGGTTGGAAGGGACCTTAAGGATCATCCATTTCCACCCCCCACATGGGCTGGGACACCTCCCACCAGCCCAGGTTGCTCCAAGCTCCATCCAACCTGCCCTTCAACACTGCCAGGGATGGGGCAGCCACAGCTTCCCTGGGCAACCTGGGCCAGGGTCTCACCACCCTCACAGTCAAGAATTTCTTCCTAATATATAATAGAAATCTCCTTTTTTTCAGCTCAAAACTGTTCCCCCTCATCCCATCCCTCCCTGCCCTTGTCCCAAGTCCCTCCCCAGCTTTCCTGGAGCCCCTGCAGGCACTGGAAGGTGCTCTAAGGTCTCCCTGGAGCCTTCTCTTCTCCAGGCTGAACACCCCAACTCTCCCAGCCTGTCTCCTGTTTCGTTGCATTAAGTTTACATTTAATCCACTGAAGATAAGTTGCCACAGCACCAAGTGGTTCAGAAAAACAAGCCAGTACTAAGATATGGTTGGACTCAGTGATCCTGAAGGTTTTTTCCAATCTAAGTGACTCTGTGATTCTGTGAAGATACACTGAAGCATCTTGTTCCAGAGAAATCCTCCAAGTTCTTAGTAATTTTGTCATATCAGATGCCACCTGTGATTCTTTTAACCACCTTTTCTACAAAAACTAGATATTTCATAAGGCCTGTCCTATGTGCTGTAAGACCTACCATGTGAGTCTCCCAGGCAAGACTGGATGAAGAACATCTACTTTATGAGCTGCAGAGTCTCACCCAGAAAGAGAATTTAGGTGTAAGACAGACAATTATGGGTTGTACATGTCTGCAGGGTTAGATGTCAACAGCACAGAGCTTCAGCTGCACTTACCTGTGTGTGCAGACCTGGATCTCTTACCCTGCCCTGGTCTGAATCCACCCAGAGCACCCTGACTTTGTGGTGGGCTCAGTGATGCTCTGAGCTCTGGCAGGGAACTGAGCTGCTCCCATCCCTGCATGGATTTCATGGGTTGTTCTTCGAGGCTCTTTCCTCTGTGACTGGGATCTGTCTCTTGCCAAAAACACAACAGGGAAACTGAAATCATTACAATGATTTTCTATCCAGCACAAAACTTAATGGGGAATCCACAATTCAGGAGAAGGCTGCACTTTAAAACATCTCCTCAGGCTTTTCAAGAGCAAAAGCTTTTGCAGACCACAACATTTTGAAGAAAAAATAAAAAATAAAATCTAGTGATTGCTTGCTTGATAACAACATTAAAAGACATCATGTCAGTCAGGAGGACAAAAGGACCAGGTTTTCCTTTTTTTTGGTATATTCTGAATTAATGAGACACCACCTGTACCTCAGGTGGGGCTCCTTTTTCAGGACTGGGAAGTCCTGAAATGGCAAGAGACACCAAAAGCCAAACTAATGGGTTTTCTGCAAGGCAGAGAGTCCAGTTTGCAATGAAGAACCTCTTCTCTTCATTGCCCTGAGGGGTTTAGGTGGCTCAGATATTCCAAGTATTGCTTAACTTTGTTTCATTCTTTAATCCATGGGGTTTTATTTTTTTCACTTGTGAAACCAATCTTGATATTTTTTGCAAGAGGAAAAAAATCACTCCTGTGAAATATTCCCCCTTGGATGGGGGCACACTCTGCTTTCACTCCTAGCTTTGGGTTACATTTTTATGAGTAAATAATAAAACAACCAAGAATGATGCTGCTCACAGCAGGGAGGATGAAACCTGATGATCTTTACGGTCCCTTCCAACCTCAAGCATTCTATGATTCTGTGCTCAGAATTCTCCATCTTCATTATCATGGGGTGTAAAATTGTATAAAAAGCACTGAGAACATTCTCCTCTAAAGCTCCTCATGGAACAATAAGTTGCACTGAGCTGTATTTTATACATTTTGTTGTATCTTCTGGGTAAGTTCCTGGAACCCCAGCACAGAAGGTGCTGCAAGGCTGCCCAATGAAGCTGTGAAACAATTTGCTTCTGCAGTTCTGATTCCACCGTCTCACACACACACACACCATCTGCAAATCCACACCCAAATCCTTTTTAAAGAGGCTCAATATTCATCTCTTCAACACTCCTCAGGTGCTTAATATTCCCATTTTGTGTAACTCATTTAACCTGCAGCTCCTAAGAAATCCACCCTTCCCATCCTCCAGTTTCACAGAAGTTCCAGGGGCTCTTCCATGGCTTTAAGATCTAAATTCAACTGATCTAAACTTGTCAATTCTAAATTCCCAAGCCCCTCTCTCCAGCACAGGGGCAGCATGGTGTGTTTTCACAAAGAAGAAGTAGAACACAGACTGATTCAAGCTTCAGCTACTGAAGGAACACAATCCCATTTTGCTTTTCCTCCTCTCATATATTTGGGGTTGTTTTTTTTCAGATTAGTCAGTATTTTTATAGCATTTTCATGTCCAGTGCAGAGCACCCACTGGTCCCAGACCTATCTCAGAATGCTCCAGCTATCTGAAATTGTGCAAACACAGAAGAACAACTCTACAAAAGGTGACCATGCATGAAAGGTGTTTGGTTAGTTGTTTTTTTTTTCATATGTGGCTTGTGCAACACCAATTAGGAACATGGCATAAGTAGGGATTATAACACCCTCAGTGGTGCCACAGCCTACACACAGAAAACCCTCCTCCTATCCTTCCTGTGGGTCTTGGGCCACCCTCCAACTTCTGAAGCAGGGATCCTGCAACAACTTGCCTCCTGCAGCAGTTGACCATAAATCTATTCTCTGGCCCTCACCATCTGTCTCCTGCCATGTCCTTCCTCAGACACATCTCACGTGTCTATTCACAGCAGGAAAACAAATCCATTTTGACTTAGAGTCGTGTGCCAACCTTGAACTTCTACATCCCACCCTCTCCTCAAGGAGGCCAGTCATGGTTTTCATTTATATGGATCAGATACTTGCTTTCATTTCTTCTGCAAAGCTTTGTTTTCTTTGACACTTTAGCAGTTCCTACTTGCACTTCCATGACCCTCTCCCTCTTCTTTGCATCCCCCATCTGCCTCAGAGATAGGTCCTAAAGGATCCAAAATGCTCTCCTGAGTTGACTTCTCCCCTCCTTGCCAGGGATGGAAGTCTCATAAAGGTTTTATACCCCAAGGCTCCTCCATACTCAAGTCAGAGCTCCATACTCTAGCTGTAATGATCCATTTCCTCCATTTTTCAAACTTTGCCCTTAAATAAAAGCAGCACAGGCCCCAGCCCAGCACAGCTAAGCTGGGGCTTGTAGCTCTGATGTTGGTGCACACAAACTCCTAATTGTACTTTTATCTCATCACTTTTAGTCCCAAGACCACTGGAATGAGTTCTGGACCCATTTCTAGATATTCCACAGCACCTGGAAGGGCAGAGGTCCAGCATGGTCAGGCCCCAGTATAGTTAATTCTACAGCAAATGTTCTGAGCCAGCATGAATCTTCCTCATGGTTCAAAAGCTTAAGTAAGGATTTGAGCCCCCTAAGAGAGCCTCTGAGGACTGAAGCATTGCCAAGGCAACCTTGCTTTGCTCCTGTTCTACAGGAGGAATTCTGCTCCTGGGCCAGACATCACCTTGGTTCTCCCTGACAAGTTCCCCACTGACAGGTACAACAGGCTGGACTCCACCTCAGCTCCAGTTACCCCAGCACAAAGAAATGGAACAAACTAAGACAGAAGAGACTCCTGGTGAGTCCTGTTGCTCTGATGTGACTTGGGCACTTTTGCAAATTCTCTCCCTTTTTTTATTTTCAGGAAAAAAAAATAATTAAAAAATCCACATTTTGCCTCCAGTCTTGCATCTGATGATACAAAGTTTTGGAATCTTAGTCCATCCCTGCCTTGACATGTCCTGCCTCACAGCAGCTGTGGGTGGTGACTGTTGCTGTTAGAGCAACGTTGTTGAAAAGCTGCTCTTCTGCAAAAGTTAGAAGTTATCTACAAGACATGGACCATAAACACAAACCAGCTACTCAGAATGTCTGTTCTGCAATCTGAAGCAGATTCCAGCAGGACTTTTCCCCTTTTTCTTTCCCCTCTTTTGGTAACTTTGGAATATTTGCTCAAGCCACAAACATTTGTAACTTCCTAGTTTCAAATGAAGTCGGAAGCTTCTGATCCTCCTCTTGGATGAGAGGAGAGAAGAGGGGATAAAATAAAGAGAACCTCAACATGACCAAGACATAATCTGAGCTCACTGTCAGCATCTTAATTTGCTTTTTCTTTTTCTTGGGCAACATGGAGTATTTTTTACTTCATCTTATTATTTTCCTCAGACCTGATTGTGACATGGTGCTGGAAAGGATCTGAGACTCACTTGTTAGGGCGTTTGCATCCTCTCTTGCCAGAAGTTCTCATTCTCTCTGGCTGGGTATCTAAATGGTTGCTTTAGAAGCAGCCACATTCATCCCAAAAGGTCTCTTGTGTAGGAGGTGACTTAATTGTGGTAATACAGGCCATAAGATGGGGCCCTGACCACTTTCTGAGTGAAAGCAAACAGCTACAGTTTAATGATTTTCTAGAAAATCAAGTTAGTCATTAATTTTGATATTTCCTTTAGTGGACAATCTATCTGCTCTTGAACAGTGGGCTAGTTAACCTCTGTTCTATCAATTTGCAACTTCTGTGTAGCTTCAACTAGACTTGATTCACATTTCAGCCACTGACTATTTCTTTCTCACTGACAGATTGAAGCAGTTTGCTATAAAATGTCTCATTTTATGATTTTTTCTTTTATTGGCCTCAGGGAGCTCTGACAATTTCAGTCTTCCACAATAAGGAACTTCCCTAATTTTTACCTCCATGTGATGTCTAGTGATAGGACAAGGGGCAATGGGTGCAAACTGGTACAGAGGAGCTTCCATGTGAATATCAGGAAGAACTTCTTTCCTGTGAGAGTGACAGAGCCCCGGAACAGGCTGCCCAGAGAGGTTGTGGAGTCTCCTTGGCTGGAAACATTAAAATCTGCCTGGATCCTGTGTGATGTGCTCTGAGTGATCCTGCTCTGACAGGAGGGTTGGACTGGATGATCTTTCCAGGTCCCTTCCAACCCCTCAGATTGATTCTGTGATCCCAGGTGCCACACGCTATGGAAGGGTAAACACACAGACACAGACACACTCTCTAACTTTCCTGCAGGGCTCAGCTCCTCCCCTTTTACTCCACTGATTCCACACCTCTCCCTCAGAGTGCACATTTAGTAAGACCACAATACTTTTTGGAATTATTTTCCTGACATATCCTTGGCCTACCTCTCCTGAACCTTGGTCCCTCAGTTTGTGTTCACCCTTAATTAAACCAGTTAATTTGTCAACTGAACATTGGTCTCAGTAACAACTTGTGAGCGTGGTTGGGGTGGTACTAAAATATGCTCCTGCAGTGGCTGTTCCTCTGGGAAGCTGAACACCATGTGTGACCCCTTGGTCTCCTTCCAAACACCCTCCAAATTGGGGTGTGGGGGAGTCACAGAAGCATCCTGACTGCTGGTAGCCCCCCTGGCATCGGCTCGGGACAAGGACATATTGGGCTGTCCAGAGATCACCTTCTGCAGCTGTAGCAACATCTCTTCATACACCAAGAAACGTCGTCAGTGAAGCCCAAGTCCTTCCCACAGAACTGAGTTCTGGCAGTAATGGTCACCTAACCATAGCAGTTTAACACAATGAGGCAGCTAATCTGAACTAGCTGGTTATGTTCTTCCTAGAGAGCCTGAAGAGCAGTGAGCACCTCCAGAGGCAATTCCCTGTCTTTCTCTTAGGTTTTTAATTCAAAGAACATCTGGAACATCTCCCTTCACCTCCAGTGGCTGTGGAGGGAATCAAAAAGCTTCATTTTTTGGACAGTTATAGCTTTGAAGAGATTAATCCTAAGCATGGAACAGCTTGTTTTTTTTTTAGTTTGCATGAAGCTGCTAACTAGCCTTATGTGATTCCACCTCCATTCTCCAAAACCTCAGTAGAAGGGGGAAGGAAGAGATGGAAAATAGGGCAGGCTTGGCAGTGGGTGAGAAATAGTAAGAAATTTGGCCTCCAGCAGACCCAGAAAGGGGTTCCAAAATGAAAGGAGCATCACAAAAAATACTTTGCTAAGGGCCTCCTGTTTTTAGAGGAGAAACATCAGGTGATGGGATTCTGCCCACATGCTGGGCTGCCAAGTAGGGTTTTGAGCACCAGGCAGGTTACAAACCTACTTAAAACCAACTAGAGCTGCATGAAGCACTCTTCCTTCTGTTTTCAATGACATACACATTTCACCTCCTTTTCATGCATTAACAGCAATAAATATCCTTCAAGACATGGTGGCCATGGCTCAGAGGATGCAGAGACTTTGTTTCTTGGACTGAACGACTCAGTGAAGGAATCTATTTGACCGAAGTGCCCATGTGCTCTTTGTAGCCACCCAGGACTGCCCCTCCAAAAAGAAACATATCAAAAAAATCACCAACCTGGCAAGAGCCCAAATGATTAGCTGCAAAAATCCAAAAGCCAGGCTAGTTCTTGTGACCAAAGGCAGGGAAGACTGCTCTGGATCAGTCAGACTTTTGGAAATGGCCCAACATTCTACGTTAGTGATCCTACTTCACCTTCCTTTGCCTCTGGGGATCAACTGTCATCTTGCATTTAGCAGGAGACACATTGTCCAGTTTTGCCACTTCAACAAGACCTGAAAGACTTGGCCCCTGCCTGGGAAGCATCATTACCCATTTGCTGCCTTTGTGTTGCAGACCCTGTGAAATGGAGCCTCCAGCAACCAAATGGGAAGGGCAATTTTCACAACTGACCATGTCTCCACAGTATTTGTAGAACACCTACTGGAAGAGCCCAACACATGTAAACTTGATGTCCTACAGGCTTTTTACCTTAGACAAGCCTGCCAGTGACCAAAACTGCCCTGTTAGATGATATTTTATTTATTGAGGTGTATTTTAAGCTCATTTTCCTGAAAATAAGCATTGTGTCACTACACCCTCCAACCCTACAGAACTCCTGCTTCTCACAGGAGCAAACCACTTTGCCTGAAGGACACCATCAGAACCAGCCTTTCATCTAGACACTGTCTGCTGCATTAGCTTTTATTGCTGTTTCAAAACCTTCTTTGTAGAAATTCCTCACCATTGTCTGAACAATTAATAACCAGCCTCTGCAGCAGATGGAAATCGCACAGAAACCATGTTCATGCCAGCAAACTCTCCCCAGGTGTAACACAATCCTCTTTCTTTCCCCACCCATGAGAAGTGTTGCATTAATACATGTCTTCTCCACCTGACCTGTTAAGAAATCTTTTTACATACCTTGTAAAAGAACCCACCCTGGGAAGCAACAAATCATCCTGCTTCCGAGCAGCTCAGCTCAGCATCCATGATCTACCCTGTAGGGACTGTGCTCCTAAAGGTGGAGACATTTCCATAAACACCACATTCCACCTCTTCAGGAATTCAAGAGAATGGAAATATGGGTTGGACACGGATTGCAAAGTCAGATCATTCCTTCCATTAACAAGTCAAAACGAGTGGGTGTTGGGAAGGGGAAAACGACAACATTTTCCTCTCCCAGTTGCCCCACTACCCTTCTCTGCTTTAACACCACTCAAACATTTTTATCATTCCAGCTGCTTTTTTTTTGGCTGAAAATGTTCCTCCCTGATTTGTAAACAAAGTAATTTATTCTGGGCTGGAGCCACCTCTTTGTCCAATGAAACTCCACTTCACTGGGTAATTTTCAAAGCCTTAGGAATCTCAGGCTGCAGCTTCTAAGACCCCCCCACAAAGGCCTGATGAACTTGTTCTCCTTTGAGTATCTTTGGGGGCTGCAATCTTTCCCAACATCTAAATCCCATGGGAGAGGCTGAAGTCTACCAGGCTTCACCTTGGGTATAAACCCTCTGTCTTCACTCCTAAACAAGCTTTGCTACAGTTTGGTTTTTTAAAAACCAATTATCCTATTCATTAAATTCCCTCCTTAGACCATATATTTTAAATATCTCATTGCTTAACCTGCCACAGCTGTGGCTGAAAAAGAGCATTTAAGTCCAGGATACATGAACACAACAGATTTGAACAAATCGGAGCAATTACCAAGAGCTGATGATTAATTACTCTCCCCTACCTCATGGATCCACTGGAGAGCCCTTCAGAGAGAATTAACTTTTATGTCTAATTAAACGTGCACTTGGTGTTTAACACACCTTTCACTTCCTAGTCTTTAGGCTGAACTAAAATGAAGACCCAAAAGGCCCCAGAAGCCACTTCTGCTGACACACAAAGGTTGTTTTAACACAGTCTTACCTGCTCCAGAGGGTGAGATGAGGACCTAAAGCTTTGAGCTTTAACAGTTCCATTCTCACATCAGCCAAAAACTGCTTTGAGCTGTGCATTAATTTCGTATTTACTTCCTTTAAGTGAAAAGTAGGACAAACAGCAAGACTGGAGCCTTCAAACACTGGTGCTGCAGTTCCCAGAGGCTGGATGTCCTTCCCTCTTGCTGCCTGACTGCCATCCTGTGGCTGTTCCACAAGGTTCAGGCTCTGTGTTTTGACTGTTGAGCTCAAGGGCTTACACTGAATGGCAAATTTGGGGCAGCTGGTGGTGTCCCAGGAAGGTCTATCCCAATGGGCCTGATTTGAGCTAGGACAGAACCAAAGTTCAGAGAACCTGAAAGAGGTCTTGGACTTGTATTTGAATATTATTGTAAAATTGTGGCATGAAAAGCCTCAAGAGTGATCTGCCCCTGTGGACTCTGAACAATGACAGAAACTGAAGTTGTCACACAGCTTATTCCTCTTCCTGAGCTCTCACACACCTGGAGAATTTCCAGCAAACTCAACACACACAGATCTGCTTCTGTTGATTCAGGTCTCCTTTTGGTCTTACCCCTTAGGACTGTCAATCAGTTCATCATGTTATTTTTCGTGGTTAATCAGGCAACTGCTTCATTTTCTTGTGGATGTTTCCTCCTTACTGTGGAAAACACAAGAGTCTCACAAAAATCTTAGGCACCAAGATGGAACTTGGACACACTATTCTCTTCAAAAGATCATCCTAGCCCTTAAGTTTTTACCCATTTTCAAAATTAAACATCCAGATAATTAACTTTCCAACTCTGGACATTCAAAAAGAAAAGCCTGAACCCTTATGGTCCACTTGACCTACAAGCAGCATTTCCTTACCTCACTTGCTGGGCAACACCAAGTTCAACATTGCTGAACCCTTATGGCCCACTTGACCTACAAGCAGCATTTCCTTACCTCCTTTGCCACAGTCCACCCAGGAAGCACTTTCAAAGCCTCAGGAGCTGAGCTGCAGTCCAGCTGTTTTCCTTCAAAACGTGTTGGAAGTATTTGCATTTTTATAGCTTCTTCATGACTAGAGCACCAGTATCCAACAACTGGAGCATCTTGGGCTTCCCTTTTTTGTCAGGGATGACTGAAAGCTGGTCCTGACAAAAGGGGCAGACCTTCCTTGCCTCTTCAACCACCCTACTTGCATGTCCAGATTCAAACTTCATGGGGCCACAGAAAGAGAAGCAAATTTTATTCTCCAACCTGACAATTATGGCTGGAATGTGAGATGGATTATTGCTACCTGGACAGTCTGGGTGGTTTTATCCCATGGACAGTTGTGGAGCTTGAGTGGGGGAGATGGGAGGCCTCTTTTGAAGACTTCCTTGTCTTCAGGGTTTTCTCTTGCCTAGCTTAGGCAGCTCCCCACTTTTCCTGCTTTTTCCTTATGTACAAAGAGCCTATTCTGGGGGATTGAAGCTCCTGCTGACTGGCTCTCTTTGTGGCTAGGATCAACACTCCAAGGTCAGAGGCAACTCTTGGCAGTGCCAATGAAGTTTCACCTGCAAGCTGATACCACGTTGAATGCAATTCCTTACAGAGCTACTCTTGACTCCATAAAACACCCATCCCTTGCTCCAGAGAAAGCCATGCAACTCCCAGAAGTCAGGGGTAGTTCAGTTTTCCCTTTCCTCCTCATTCTGGAGGAAGAACTGCTGGAGGGTTTTATTTTGGTGAGACTTGTTTAGGTTTAGTTGTTTCTACTCACACAAGCTGATTTCCTTCCTCCAAATTACAAATGCTGAGTCAGATCTCTCTGCAGCTGTGGACAGGCATCTGTTCCACCTTTCAGACTCCTGAGCAGACATATTTTACTCTGGTGACAGCAATAATTGGTAAGATAAGGAATTTTATTATTAGACTTCCCTCCATCAACAGTTCTAATAATAAAAGGGGACAGAAATGGAGCAGGAAAAAACAAGGTAAGAGAGTAACTAAGGCCCATTTCCTTTATGGTCTTTATCAACAGTTACCAATGATTTAATGATTATTTTATTATTTCCACTACAATTTTATTCTGTGCTTAAGAACACTCTTGGCCTAGGAAGATGTATTTCTTCCATTCCCTCACAAACCATCCTCCTTTTGGGTATTAATTAGAAAAAAGCACCATTTGTTCCTCAAAAATCAACCCATCCCTTCTGGAGACATGTAAGCCACCTGCCACTGAGGTGACAGGGTGATGGAGCTGTCTTCATTAGTGCTACATCTTGATTTGGCATCTGTAATATTGGGGTAGTAATTGAAAAGACACAGGAAATGCAGTAAGGCTAGTGCACATTCCAAGAAATCCAGCATGTGTCCTCCTGAGGTGTGTTTTGGAGGAACATCACCCAGTAGAAAATGACCAGGGCTCCATGGGTCAAAGTCATGAGTTCTCTCCACTTAACTGATCACTCAAAAAAGAGTGAAGCTTCAGGTGACCACAGACCAACTACCCTTTTGCTTCCTCAGTCACCCTTGGAAGGATCCCCACTATGGATGTGCCACTTTTCCATCTCTTCTGACTTCCAGGACTGGGTCCAATGACACTCAGAAGTATGGCACTATGGAAACCACTTGCAGAGACCCCATGGGAGATCCCCAATGGGCATACAGCCCAGAGGCCTTCACCACAGAAGAGATGTGGAGGGCAGCATTCCCAGAATCTGGCATGCTGAGCTCTCACACCTACATACCTGGAGAATAAGCTGCACTTCCCTAAGATCTAATCAGATCTTTTTCTTACAGACCTGCTGCCTGCACCTCCTCCATCTCACCCACCTACATACAAACTGCTTTGGGCTCTCAGGTGCTCCCCATTGTCCCTTGGTTTGGACACTTCTGTTGTCATTGTTATTGACATACAGGTGTTTGAAAATACTGCACCCACACAACTCCTTCTTGCTTCCCCAATTCAATGTTCTTTGTGGTGTCCCAACTTTCTTGCCACATCCATGAGAGCCACCTCACCAAGATCTATGTCAGAGAAGAGATTTCCCTCCTGCATACTCAGCAATTGATTACCAGCAGACAGAAAGGAACCTGCTCCTGGTCCCAGTGCTTCCTCCTGCTTGGTGGAACTTAACCTCCTCCATTCAGCTTTCCTCCATAACTCAGCACCAGAGAAGAGGAATGAAAGAAGCACAAGAAGAATTAAGAACACAGCTTTTAAAAAAAATAATAATAATCATATTAATCACTTTCATCAGTGGAATTAAGTGGTGCCACCTCCCCACCTCTGGCTTAGCCAGCTCTCTGTCCTCTCTGCAGTATCTTCCTGGTGATCACCACAGGAGGCAACAAGGGTGGGGAATTCCTCTGGAAGGATCCACTGCTTCTTATTTATGCAGATAAGCATCAAGCCAGAGCTCCCCTGAGTCTTTCAACGAGCTGCCAAGAGAGAACCACATTTTTTCCTTAGAAACAAGGGGGTGAAATACAGATCAGAGCCTTGTGGGAGGAATTCCCATCTACAGATTAAGCAAAAGAGACCAGAGAATCATGGAATGGGTTGGTTGGAAGGGACTTTTAAAGGCCCTTTAGCTCAACCCCCTTGCAATGAGCAGGGTCATCTTCAACTACATCAGCTTGCTCAGAGATTTTGAGAGGCAAGGCAATACAGACTACAGCTCCTGGGAAAGATGAAGAACCACTGGGGTGGTTAGACAAAGGCTGGAAGGGCAAAGGAAACAACTCAATTAGAAGGAGAACAAAAGGAGCAGGTGTGGGAAAGGGAGCCACCTGACTTTTTAACGGAGTAAGAAATGTCTGGGGGCAAGGAAGGGAAAAAAGGAAGAAAAAAGAAAGAATGAGTGACAGTTCAAGCTCTTTGTGAAAACATTTCTTTTTCTGGAGCACTGTCAGAGACAGGGGCACCAGACCTGGCATCCTATGGGCCTCTGACTCCTCAGAGCTGAAGAAGAGAGCTCCCCATTGGGTTTCTCCTACTGCCACCTTCTGCCTGATGCTCCTGAAACCAGCACCACGGCTGAACAGTTTTCCAACCCCTTTCACAATCATCTGTGCCACGTACAGCTCTCCACAGAACGTCTGTGAGCCAGGCTGGCTGCCTCTCCCCTTTCCCACATCCCTTGTTCACTCCAGAATTCTGGAAAACCCTTTACCTAGGGCTGACACTTACTGTACAATGTCTGCAAAAGCTGTGAGCAGAGGCTTGCACTGGTACTCGATGCCGTGTTTGGCACACAGGGACTTCACCAGAGGAGCCACCTTCCAGTAGTTGTGCCTTGGCATCGTGGGGAAGAGGCTGTGGGAAAGCAAAGTGGTGACTCAATGGCATTCAGCATCACCCCAGAGGATTCCTGACCCTCCTCTGGGCCCAAGCCTGGGAGTGCCTCAAGCTCCCCTTGTGCCCGTGGCCATCAGTGCTCTGGAGTGGTCCCTCCCGTGTCCCTTCAGTCAGCATTGGTACCAGCCAGGAGGCTGGTAATTCTCACTCCTGTGCCTTGCTACTCAGCTCTGAAGTAATGTTGGTGCTCACCCCCAGGCTCCAAAAAGCTTCTCAGAGTTCCCATTCCATCCCCAGAGAAAGAGCATGATATTTACATTGTATTTTATTCTTGTACCAACTTGTAAGACAGGGAAGGACCTTGTAGGCTCTTCAGACCTAGTGTAACCAGCACTCCTTAAACTCCCCTCACATCCCTGACCCCATGCTTCAACTCACTGGTGCTCGATTTGGAAGTTCAGATGCCCACTAAACCAGTCATTGAACAGGGACTGATGAACATTGCAGGTTGCCTGGAGCTGAGAGAAAGAGCAGAAACATTTAAGTGTTGTTTTAGGAATGTCCTTTCTCTGACATGTGTCAAACACAACAGTAAGCAGGTGCAAGTTCCTTATCACCACGTGCCTTCTGAGCAAATACAGTAACCCCAAGAGCTCAACACAAGATGGCCATGCTGTGATACAAGATTGTTAGGGACCAAATAAGACAGGGCACTTGAGAGGTCTGCATCCTTCATGCACAGAAACCTCTTCTTCTGAAGAGCACTGCAGCCCTTCTTGTTGTTTTTCTTGAGGCATCTGTGCTCAGTGTGTGCAGCCTCCATCCCACCTCTGCACCTTCTTTCCTTGCACTAATCACATCACACAGTCAGGACAAGCTGCTTATGTTCTCCTCTCTCATTTCCCATCACCTCTGCGATCAGCTCTCTTGGGCAACATGTACCCAGATCTGTCACTTCAAAGGTCTGTAGAAATGTCTTACCTGGGTAGAGAACCAGTCCACATTCTTATCATAATCAATGTGCATCGGGATGTGATTCATTTGTGTAACCCAGACAAACCAGTTACTCTCTATAAACCTGTGCAGACAGACACAAAAAACCATCACTGATCTCACACCTGTGCCATCACAAGTCAGTACAAAACACTTGGACACACACACACATCCCCCAGTCCTTCCTTGACAAAATGAACCCCAAACACCTGATCAGCAGATCAGATCTACACACACCTTCTAAAGACAAGCACCTGACAGACAACCACCTGCCCTGCTGAGACAGAAGAGCAGGATGATGAGGAAGATAACCAGGAGGATGGAAAAGCTGACACAAAGGACTGACAGATGGAGAAAATCAGGAGCTGAATGATACCTGACTAACAGATGAAGCCCCAGGATGCCCTTCACCCCCAGCAAGGGCAAGTAGGTGAGAAAGAATCGGATGTAGAAGGTCAGCATCCAGGCCAGGTCCTGCAGCACAGGGAACAGATACAACATCATTAAGATGAAGAATTACTGGCTTCTGAATTTACCATCCACTCTCCGTGGCACTTCCCTTAAAACCTCCCAGAATTTTTTCTACTGATAGATTTTTTTCCTCCCTGGCTCCATCACAAAGCAATGTGATGCACAGCCACTTCCCAGATGCTCCTGTGCTTGGGAATTACTCTGGACTTAGGAGCCCAGCCCAGGGCTAACACTAGAGAGGACATGCTCTAAAGCATCATGTTTTCCTCTGGATCTAAAGAAAAAGAAAGCAGGGAGAAAGCCAAAAAACCTGGCCACTGAAAAGAATGAAGAGCTCTGGTTTACCTCCATCCCCGTTTTTGTTCCTCTTCACATTTCTTGCAATCCCTTCTTTCCCTTATGTTAATTTTCTCCTGACTGTCCCATCTCCCAGGCAAGAAGAAAACAGCCAAGATGTCTCTAACCTCCACATCTCAGAAAACACCCATCTTCCTTTTGCATTTTTTTTCCCCAAACTCTCTAGAAACCATGTTATTTCTCAAGGTCCTAGATTTTCCCCTTAAATCTTCCTAACAACTCTGGAAGTCCACATCCCGTATTCCACTTCACACTGACTTGTGAGCACCCAGGTTAAGGCTGCCTGAAAGCTTCTTGATTTTTCAGACATCATTTTGCAAAGTGGAGGTGCACTGAATTCTCCTCCAAACCCCTCTGATTTCTGCTTCTTTTCCCTTTTTCCTGTGCCTCTTAAGTTTTTATTGTATTGGTTTGGGAAAACCAAAATAAGAAGTGTCCAGAATAACCACTTCTACCTAAAATCAGACTCTCGTGCTACCTGAAGGACAAATTCTGTATGAAAAGCAGCTCTGAAGAAAAAGGAATGCTTCCAGACATTCACACACTTTGGATCAAGGCAGAACATCAGGCATTATTTGCCAGATTATGAACCCACCCCCCTTGCCACAGAGACACACAGCTCAGAGCTCCTGATTTTTTGCACTGAAAAAGAAGGAAAAGTCCCCCCTGGCAAAGTGGAGCTGACTCACCACCCACTGTTTCCTCTGCACCACAAAGTAGAATATGTACCACTGGAAGTAAAGAGGCACCAGAGCTGGGGGACCAACTAGAGTGGAGAAATAAGATTGCAGAGACATTAACTGTGCCCTTTCAATCCAGGGAGATAGGCTGGAAAAGGAAGGGGAGGAGTGAATGTTGTCCACACCACTGCAACAGGGTAAGGCTACTCACTGATGAAGAAGTACTTGTGCTGGTGGTTGTAAGGCATGAATTTCTTCTTCTGCACACCAAGCTGTTAAAATAAACATAATACTCAGGCTGTGGAGACAGCTAAAGACACCTGTGCACTCTCTCCTACCTGTTCTTTCAGAGAGGCATACTTAGATACCTCCTAACCCTTGAAAGAGATGTCCTATCGAACCATGCCATGGGCTTCATCATCCCCTGGAACTTCAGTCTACAAGGGCCACGGGAAGTTCTCCTCCCTGCCTTGGATGCACAAGAGGCTGGGTAGTCCCTTGCACCACCATCAGCAAGGTGCAGGGGAAGCTCTTTCCC
>NW_009952259.1:2362295-2368128 GCF_000747805.2 Chaetura pelagica
TGCAGAGGGCACAGCTGCCTCAACAAAACTGAAACCCAACTCGAACAGTCTCCTGCCAACACAGCTTCCAGAGCAAGGAAAAACCTACCAAACTATCAGCATAGATGCCTGTGTGTTCAACTCCCACCTACTTGCAATTAGTTTTCAAGGCAGATAAATGAAAGTAAACGGTGTCCACAGGAACTAGGGTGAAGGAATTATTCACTGAGACTTCTAATTTTTAAGCTTTCACTGCACAAATAAAACTGACTATGTCACTGACTTCCTTGAGGAATTCCATTCTATCCCTGAACCTGTCCAAACCAATTCCAAACAGCAGCCCTCCCTCAATTTCAATGCAAATAGAGCAGGTGATACTATGAATTTATGTAACTATTTATTTTAAGGGACCAGGAAATGCTAAAGCCATTCAATTCATTGCAGAGATACCAGAAATGATGCTGGACTCCAGATGGGACCTGGTCTGACACTCACTGCCACACTGAAGCCACCAAAATAGATTGTTTGATCAGGAATTGTGAGGGTTTCAGACAGTCCTTGCTTGTCACATGCTGCTTCACTTCCCCAAACATCACAATTAGTCAAAGCTGATCTTGGTAAAGAGAACTTAGAACTTTATCTTCATACAACTCCAAGTCTCTCATCAGAGAAATCACGAACCTGTCACAAATACTGTATTCTCATCTTAAAACACAGCAAGAATAACTTCCATTGCAGTTTTAAGCAGGTTCTACAAAGTACTGAAGTACTGCTATGAAATAGCAGGGTCTAGTAGAAGAAGGAAAAATAGCACTAGACAAACTAGCAGGTCAACTCAAACCATCTTTTGGGTGTGCTTCTCATATTATAGAAGTAGTTTTGGTGTTTTTCTTTAAACCTCCAGAATAAATCTGGGAAATTTCAACCCACAGCAAGACTGCATGAGGGCAAACCCCACAAAGAATGGTTGCAACATTAAGCAGAAGGAAGCTAGGGATGCATCAGGAGCTTTTCCCTTCTTGTTTTTCAAAGTCCAAAATGCTTCTTCTCTAAATTCCTGAATTATGGAGACAGCTCACTGACCAAACTAACTGGTCACTGGTCTCCCAGCTCTCTGCTGCTTGTCAAATTTGAATACTAAAGACCTAAAGGTCTCACCTCTACAGAGAGTGGTTTTCCCAAAGCAAAAAACAAGGGGTGCATGTTAACGTCTGGGTCCTTCCGGAAGCAGTTGGGTTTGGCGTGGTGTTGGAAGTGGAGGTGATTCCACCAGCTGGCTGGTGCTCCCTGCAGGAGGGGATGAGAAGAGAGTGCCATAAAGAAGTTGAACCTTCTGCCCTGAAGTCCTCCCTCCCCAGTAGTTCCTTGAATTTGCTTTCTCACAGAGGGATGGGTTTTGACTGCAGAGCACCCTACGGGAGGCTCTGCAGTCCCTCCCAGTGCTCGGTGCCCACCTTCAGATGGCCGATCACAAACTTGTGCACCCAGTGGTTCCACCTGGACTTGCTAAAGACTGAAAGGTGTCCAAAATCATGCTGAAGCCAGCCAGCCTGGGCCTGGAATTAAAAACAAACATATAAAACCAGTGCTGGGGAAGAAAGGGAGTCGGGAGTCTGGACTGGAAAGGGCTTTCTCCTCTTGGGGGCTACAGGAAAGCTGGACAGGGACTTTGTACAAGGGCATGCAGTGACAGGACAAGGGGGAATGGCTTTAAAGTGGAAGAGGGAAGGTTTAGGTGAGACATTAGGAAGAAATTCTTCCCTGTGAGGGTGGTGAGAACCTGGCCCAGGTTGCCCAGGGAAGCTGTGGCTGCCCCATCCCTGGAAGTGCTGAAGGGCAGGTTGGATGGGGCTTGGAGCAACCTGGTCTGGTGTGAGGTGTCCCTGCCCATGCAGGGGGGTTGGATCTAGAGAATCTTAAAGGTCCTTTCCAACCCAAACCATTCCATGATTCTGTGATTCTCCCACTCCCACGCTCCTCACAACACACTCCTGGATAGTGAGAGCATTTCCATAACTAGGACCCAGTCCAAAGCACTTATTTCTTTACCACTGCAGCCCAGACTTTGCCTAATGACATTCAGTCCCAGAGAGCTGTTTTCATGAGGAAGGAAAAAATGGTGGAGAGAAAAAAAGAAAACTAAAAAAGAAGTCATGGAGCTCAGAAACAGCATTTATTCTCTTACAAAACTGCACTGAAATCAGCAACAAAGTCTCCTTTAAGGAGCAGCTTGCTGCTGCCTCCTCTGAGTACTTGTAATTCCAAGGGGATCAGCTGGCCACAGGAGGAATAGCTGGGGCTTTGAGAGCTGCTCTGCCCTCTCCTCTAACTTGCTGCAAGTTCCCATGGGAACCTGGTGGCTTGGCCCCTGCACAGTGCCTTGGAGTTCTGGCAGCAGGGACCTCGGCAGCAGAGCACGGCTTTCATTGTGTGAAGAAGGCTGGGAATAAGGAGGGCTTTGATGAACTAAAGGAAGGAGAAGGGAGGGCAAAGCCTGCTCTACCAAAGCAGCACGTGGTGGCACTGCAATTTCACCCCTTTAGTGGAACCCAGGGAGAAGAAGAATTTTGGGGAGTCCACAAAGATTCCTCCTGTGGCAATGAGCACCTGAGATTCAAAGGGTTGTTTTTTGGTGCTTCTGGGACACCTAACTGCTTACCTGGACAGTGCCTAGAAGCACTGCAGAGAAGAGGAAAGGCACTGTGGATGCTCCAAAATACCAGATGGTGAGCCAAGCTGCAACATCCAACACCAAGATGTGACAGAGATAGAGCATGAAAAAGGTGCAGCTGGGGTTGAACAGCCCCATCTTCTCCACGGTTGCACGGAGCTCACGGAAATCTTCCACCAGCTTTTTCTGTGGGGAGACCCAAGAGCATCTGCTGGTCAGAAAATGCCTCAGGATGCTCAGTTTCCCCTCTCAAGGAGCTACTGTGGCAATGGGGAAAAGCTGAGGGTCACCCAGAGAAATACCTTCAGCAAGACTAATAATGACCTGAAGTGAAGAAGCTTCAGACCAACACAGTGATCCCAGGAAACACTCATTTTTATGTACAGGGATTTCTGGCTGTCAGTAAGTGAAGCTAAACAGCACAATTTCAACCCAAATAGCAAGTTTTTAAGGTACTTACATTCTTGCTGGGCTCAAAGCTGGGCTGATCTGGTGCCAACTCCCCAATCAACAGTGGGTTCATGTACTTTCTTACGAGTGTCTTGTCAAGATGAAATGCTATGAAAGGATCCTGAAACACAGGTGGAAGAACAGGATGAAGAAAAACAACCACTCAACCAAAATAAGTATGTTTCATGATATATTTAAAAGAAACATATCTCCTGGACTCAGCAGAAAGCAACCTAACTAATGGAGCTGGCTGAGCCAGATTTTACTGCCATAAATCTTACTGCTTTCTTCACACCATAAATGATCATTTGAAGTTCAAGTCTCTCTAACATTTTCTATCCAGATGCTGTTAAGTGCAGGTGACCAAGAAATATATCACTCCATTCTCTTCTTACTTCTGAATCTGAAAAATCAACATCCTCAAAATTTATCACCTCAACTACATGCTCCTCTGTCTACATTTTGCCTCTGTCTTCCATTTTATTTCTTCTCAGACCCTATATCCTGCAGTGAAAGTCTTGACTAGGGAGAAGGGCAAGGTGTTAGCACAAAAAATGGATCAGCTGGCTGAACTGGGAAAAATAATGGGACAAGCAGGACACAGACAGGTGATGGCAGCTTCTGGTGACCCACAACCAACCTCTCAAAAGCTCCACATTGGTCCAAACATGCTTCCTTGGCAATCCCCAATGCCCACCCTGCCGTATTTTCCTAGAATTGTCTTACTTTCTTGCTACCTGCCTCCTCCCCAAGTGGCTCCCCCCTCCTGTTTCTGAAGAGCCCCATGAAAAGGCCTTTTTCCCTCCTCACCATCTCCTACTGGGGAAATCAGTTGCTTTTCTCATGTAATGTAATGTCAATCTCCATGGCAACAAAGTGGGGAAAAAAGATCATTAGTGATTGGTATCACTATAAACTCTATCACTCTATTTGGATGACAAAGTCCCTGAGCACACACAGCAGTTTTGACATCTACTTCCTACTGAAAATCTCCCAATTACAGTGTCCAAATTAGCATATACTTTACAATCCCCCTCAGCCTTAGGATGCTTTTGCTCTTCTGGGACAGTATTTGTGCACTGCACATCAGCTTGGAAGCCTCTTGCACCATGCACTGTTCAGCACCTTTAATTTCTAGCTCACCATTGCATGCTTTTAAAATAAGTTATCCTTTTAAAAGGTCTCTAGCCAAGAAAGGGGTTAAAAAAAAGCAGCAGCTGAAGTTGCCAGCTTGAGGTAAGCCCTGTTGTGGTTCAGATGTAGCTTCCTCTCTGCTCAGAATGATGTGAATAAAGGAGGGAAGGAGGGGAGGGGGGGAAGTACATTTGCATTTTTTTTATTGGAAGAGGGGAGAAAAAAAAATGGGGAGGAGTAAGTGGGCAGATCAGAGGAGGATGGTACCACACTTTTCAGACCAATCCTCTCCACGGACGCTGTAAAACCTGGCAGTGCAATCCTAATTGGAGGGTGAAGGAACCACTGGTTGCACCTTCTAGAAACCAGAGCACTCCAGTAGCATTCAGCAAACTCAAATCACCCTTAATTTCTGGTATTGAGGGGCCTGATTCTTTAAAATTTCCAGGGCAGAAAGGTTAGGGGGGGGGGGGGGGGGAAGGAATTTATATTTGGCTCAGGTTCCTGAGTGATCAGCAATTCAATTGCACCCAGCAGTGACACAGATGATAACACCTAAAAGAATGCAGCTGGCTGCAGTGTGACCGTGGAACTGTGCTGTGCTGGCCACTGCCACCCACTCATTTCTGACCAGACACCACCAAGGGGGGTTCAAAAAGCACCCCCTGACCTCCTGCAGTCTGTGTAAATTCAGGTTTGTTGTCTTTGGCTTTAATTTACAGGCCAGCAACTAAGGGAAGTACAAGATCTCAAGTTTCACCCTTTCTGCTCTGGGACAAAACTGGGCTGAAACAGAGCTCACCAAACACACCCTTGAGGTAGCTTCAGCATCCCTCGAGTCTTAAATACTTCAATTTAGAGAAACACACTTTCTTTTGTGAAAGATACAAACAAACAAAAGGAGGAAATCCACTGCCAAAATCACCCCATACCCCAGCTTGAACAACATTTACTCTGCTTTGCAATAATCACCAGACAAAACAGACTTTATATATATATATATGTTTTTTTAAAGACTGGAATATGACTTCCAGTGATATTTTGCACCAGTACCACCTCTTAGAAACGCCCTGCTGGGTTTTTAAAGTCAGAGGAGGCTGAAAAGCCTTCACAGACTTGCCAAAACAGGATCATTTAGCCGTGCACACACCAGCCACCAACCCCTCGGTGCAGCAGAAAGCAAAAGTATTCGTACTGACTGTGGGTGTGCAGAAACGAACGGGTTTCTCCCCGGATTTCATGCCGGGTTGCAGACACCTTATTCACGCACGTGTCGGTTAACCCTTCAGAAATGTCACTTTGTAAGAACAGCCCCTCCAGGAGCCCGGGATTAACTGCAGTTGGAATCTTTGTATGTACGAGCTCAGCGGGTATGGGTGTGTGTGTGTCTCCATGTCCCCCTGACCCTCACCTGCCGTCCTTGGGGCCCGAGTGACCCCTTTGCCACGTGGGACATCCCTCAGGACCCCCTGCACCATGTGGGGTGACCCTTCAGCCCCTGCCCCCCACACCCCTCAGCATGTAGGGGGACCCCTCAGTCCTTGCCCCCCGCACCCCTCAGAATATGGGGGGTACCCCTCAGCCCCTGCCTCTCACACC
>NW_009952259.1:2369281-2370676 GCF_000747805.2 Chaetura pelagica
GAGCCCCGGGCAGCCCCTCCGTGCTCCGGGGCTGCCAGACCCGGAGATGCCACCCGCCTAGCTCTAGGCGTTAGGGTTTGGGGGTGGAAAATGAGGGCTCTGGCAACAGGCAGCTGCCTGGTGCCTTGCCAGGCTGTAATAAATGAGAGGCTGTAATAAATGAGAGGCTGTAAAACACAGCCCCAGGCACGGGATAAGGTTATTTTGAGCATATTTGAGGGCACCCTATAGACCTCATCATCTTGGCTTGCTTAAAAAGCAGCCGCATGCCTAAAGGTGCAGATGCTGGTGCCAGGAGCTGTTGAAATCCCTTCCCTTCCCAGCAGGGAAATGGGATAAATGCAGCTTTACAGGGATTTTCTGGTTGTATCACGCTGGGGAGGGGCAGGGGGACAGGCAGAGGGTGTATCCTGGGCAGCAAGATGGGCAAGCTGGCCAGGACAGCAGGTAGTTCAACGTGAGAATTCCAGGTCCTGCTCTAGGGGGTTAAGAGATGTGGGAAAGGGAACAAAATGGCAAGTGGCTGGTCCCAGAGACTTGCTAGTTGGGTAGGATGGGGGCTTCTTTTTGTTTCCCTTTCTTTCCTGCCTCTCCCTTTCGGCTGCCACGGCCTCTTCTGTCCCTCTGGCCACATTTGGCTGCTGTACCTTAAAATCCCTGGTTCCACATTCAGCTCCCTTCTTGCTTTTCCCTCACACCAACACTTTCCTCCCATTCACTGATTCCCAATTCCTTTGTTTTCATTCGCACCTTCCAATCTGACCCAATTACAGCGATACCAGTCGAATGTAACCATAGAAACAAAGACCCACCAGGCTGCAGCCCTTCTCCTTCTGAACATCACCCGATTGCTACAGCTTGGAATCCTCTCTCTGAAAATCACCAGATCAAACATCCCTCCCTTTAGCAGTGCCACAGGGAATCCACTGAGCAAGGCATCTCTGCTTCTACACCTTTTCCCTCTTGCCCATGAAAGAAAAGCTTCTCCCCCCACCTCAGCACCAATTAAGTTGCATGTTGAATGCTGACCATCTTACAAACATAACCATCAAAGACATGCATGAATGTTTAGCATATTTGACCCATATTTAACCACATAATGTACCCATTCTATCCAGAACGGTGCAGTTGTTGTTATTCTTCTTCTTCTTCTTCTATTATTATTATTTCCTGATGATCTATTGCACAGAAGAATAATTGAGTTGGTATTTTCAGTTTGACTTTTCATCATCAGTACAGGGGGTTACTCGTGGGTTTGTCACTTTTCTTTTTTCCTATACACCACATTTAAAAAAGAGTTTGTCTTCCTCCACAAGTTAAACCTTTAGAAAAGTGTTTTAAGGGATATTAACAACGGCCAAAAAGCACCACTGAGCTTGAGACTGGTTCTCCTCC
>NW_009952259.1:2370726-2378520 GCF_000747805.2 Chaetura pelagica
TTCCCAGACAAATTATACAATTACCTTCAAAGCTTCTTCTGACATAAAATCTGTGGCTGTTTCTTTCCCCTTCAGTAGATGATTCAGCCCAAGAAGCTGCTTGAATCTTCCACCTCTAAGCAGGGGAGGTTTATGTGTCCTGCTCCAGGCTGTCACTTGTCAACAGAGATTGGATCTTCTGCTCTTGCCATGTTCAGGCTCTTACGGGTCTCACAGAGGCAAGAAGGAGATCTTTGTAACAAAGACTGCAATAAAATCCAACTGTCATCATCCACTCACTAGCACCCTGCATCCAGCTGCAACTCCTGGCATGAACAGAGAGTCAGTCTTTGCTTGAAGACAATTAATTAGGTAAAACAAATCTGCCCACTCTGCTCTCCCAGCAGCTTTTCTTTTTCCACTGTTCTCTTTGTTTTACTTCCACTACTTCCAGATCCATTTCTCCTTCCTGTCACCACCTGTGACCCATTCCTTGGCTTTCAAAGGGAAAATCCAAGGGGAGATAAGAGACCCTCTTTGATTCAGTCTTCTGATCAGCCTGCAAATTCCTTCTTAGCATCCGAGATGACTGAGGATGACCAAAAATCGGAGAAAATATATTACATCACTTCCATTATTTGGCTGCAACATACTTTAAAATATCTAAGTGACCTACGTGATGAGGGATCACTAAGTACTGGGGCTTTCTACCAACAATAAATTCCTAGTTTTGCATATAAACCATATTTCTTCAGCCCGTATTAACTGTGTGGAGTGTTTGCCCTCGTGCTCTGCCCTAACAACTGACTGTTACAATTCAGATGCAAAAATTACCTATGACAGAGGGAAAGAATGAATATATTCTCCTGCAGACTACCAGAGGAAGATTGTGATCTGGGAGGAGTTTGTATCTTGCCAGAAAAAGCAACCAGGAATCACTACAGATAAGGGATGGAGTCACAGAGATAACAACAAGTGCGGGTTTTGTTCTCCAGAAGATGTAAATGAAGATTAGTAACTGAGGAAGTAAGGCAGTAATTGTTTAGATTTTATAATATTGCTTTTGGTCACATTTGAAAGCAAAATCTGAGGGCAGAGAAAAGGAAAAGAATCTGATGATAATGGGGGGGAACATCTGCAGGATGGACTTTTTGTTACAAATTAGTACAAATGAGATTACCCTGAGGAGGCAGCGCCAAGAACAGGACATTTCTCTCCTCCTTCCTGTCCTGAGGGGCACTTGCAATGTCTGCTGCTTTCTATACCAAACAAGTGTGATTATGTACTTGGTTTCCTTGGCATCTGGAGCAGTTTGTGCCCTGACCCTGATAATCCCACACAGCCAACCCAAGATCCACTGCGGAATGTGAGGTGGATGCCAGCAACGCAACACAATGGGAATTGCTGTTTGGTTGTTGGTTGGTTGCCTTGTCAAGTTAGTCAGCTCCCTCAGCCACTCTCCCATGGCCAACTCCCTTCAAAATGCTCGGATACATCCGAGGAAAATATCAAAACACATCTTTGCACAGCATTTTAAATGGCATCAGAACACATCAGCTTAATCAGCCAACTCCAGGAGCACAGGATCGTCACCTACATGGCAGAGCAGGGGAAGCAAAACTTCCCAGAATAAGTGGGAACAATTGTATTAAAAACTATGGTTTTGGTAGACATTTTTTTTTTCTGATTGAAGTTAGGAAGGAAGGAGAAGTCTGTGTCTGCCCCTGAGGGATGGGGGAGAAGGTGACTGTTGTTATTCAGGTGATGCTGCAGGGGCATCCCCACCGACCCGGGGGAACTACAAAGTTCTCCCCTAAACCATCTCCACCAACACCACATCCAAACGACCCTTCAACCCCTCCAGGGATGGTGACTCTACCACCTCCCTGGGCAGCCTATTTCAGTGTCTAACTACTCTTTCTGTGAAAAAAATTTCCTAATGTCCAGTCTGAACCTTCCCTGGTGCAGCTTGAAGCCCTTCCCTCTTGTTCTGTCACTAATGACCTGTGAGAAGACACCAGGACCAACCTCTCTACAATGACCTTTCAGGTAGCTGTAGAGACTGATGAGGTCTCCCCTCAGCCTCCTCTTCCTCAGACTAAACATTCCCAGCTCCTTCAAGCCTTCTTCATCAGATTGATTCTCTAGGCCCTTCCCCAGCTTCGTTGCCTCCTCTGTCCTCGCTCCAGCACCTCGAGATCTCTCTGGAATGGAGGTGCCCAAACCTGGACCCAACACTCCAGGTGTGGCCTCCCCAGTGCTGAGTACAGGGGGACAATCACCCCTCTGCTTCTGCTAGTCACACCATTTCTAATACAAGCCAGGATGCCATTGGCTCTCTTGCCCACCTGGGCACACTGCTGGCTCATATTCAGCTGCTTGTCAGTGAGAACCCCCAGGTCCTTTTCTGCCAGACACTTTCCAGCCACACTTCCCCAAGCCTGGAGCGTTGTTGTGGCCCAAGTGCAGGACCCCTTTCCTGTCGTGCTTCTCACCTTTCCCTGCCCCCCATCTCGTGACCACCCAATTCAACTCCAGGCTTTTCTGCCCCTCACAGAAGCTCTTTGTGCCCTCCCAGCTGCACAGAGCAGCACATGCAGCCTTTCACCTACTTGGCCACAGAAGAGAGCCTGTTCTCCTCTCACTGCCTGGGCTGCTTTGTGCCCCAGGAGCCAAAAAGTTCCTAAAACAAACGTTGCATAAAAGCCTTGACAGTGTGACAGGCTGGGCTGCAAGGAGGTGATTGTGCTGGAGGTTTTTCTAGTAGGCACTTGGATTTGTCATGGAGTTATCCCAGTACTTAAAGGGTGGCCACAAAGAAGAGGGAGATTCCCTATTGACAAGGAGTCACGTGGAAAAGGCAAGGGGTGATGGGCACAAGTTGCTCCTGGGGAGATTCCTGTTGGACATGAGAGGTACATTTCTCACCATGAGGACAGTCACACTTTGGAATAGTCTGCCAAGGGAAGTGGTTGATTCCACCAAATTAGACAGTGTGAAGTCTCAGCTTGACAGGGTGCTGAGCCACCTCCTATCAACTATAGTAGTACCTGGGAAGGTTGGACCAGATGATCCTTGAGGTCCCTTCCAACCTGGCATTCCATGATTCTATGATTATCCATGGGAACCATCCAGATGAGGAGTTTTGTGAGCAGACATTATGTCTGTGTCCATCCAAGAGGTCCTTACCAGGTAATTTCTCCGGAGGGAGGATCTGCCCAGGCAAGAAGACCATTAAAGCCCAACTTCTGCATATGTAGCCAGCCCTGCATAGATCATCTACTGCCTAAAGTCACCAGCTCTGAAGTAAGAACTTCCATGGGCTGCTGGATAAAGCTTGTTGTACAGAACAGCCAATTGCTGGGACACACACACATTCTGGAGCAGTCACCTGATGGACAGTGACCCTCAGATAATAGTGTGAGTGACCAGTAACTTGGGTCTTTATCTCTACATGTCAAAAGAAGTCATGGCCTTGAATCAAGTTGTGGGCATAGAGGACACAACCTTCCACCAGGACACGGAAGATGCCCAAATATGTAATGAATTTACAAATTAAATTCCCTACCAAAAATCTATGTTCCTTTTCATAGTGAAGCTTGAAGAAATACATCCCGAGACAACCAATTGTAGCATCTTTTCTTGTTCCTCTCCCTGTGGTGCTCAGTGACTCCATCTTCTTGGACATCTCTATGTTCTTCAGCTTTGCAATCTTCTTCTATATAGAACTACAAAGTAATACTGTTTGCAGAGGACTCTGGAGGGCTAAGTGCAAGGTCCTGGCTTGGGGCAGAGCTTCTGTCCCTCTCAGCACAGTCACAGAAACCAGGGAATCAGATCTCCAGCTGCTACTAACAGGAAAATCATTGGAATTCACCAATTTGCAGTTGTACAAGATTTTACTCTGCAGAAGCAACAAAGCAAGAGGTGATGCTGGGAATTTACTCTCAACTGCTACCAGTGGTGGGAAGGTTGAAGTAATTCACATCATCAGCTATAAATTGCAGCTGAAAATCACAGAACCATGGGATGGTTTGGATTGGAAGGGACTTTTAAGATGATCCAGTTCCACCCCCCTGCATGGGCAGGGACACCTCCCACCAGCCCAGGTTGCTCCAAGCCCCATCCAACCTGCCCTTCAACACTGCCAGGGATGGGGCAGCCACAGCTTCCCTGGGCAACCTAGGCCAGGGTCTCACCACCCTTATAGTGAAGACTTTCCTCCTAATGTACAACCTGACTTTACCCTATTCCAGTTTGAAGCCATTCACTCTTATTCCATCACTCTCTTCCCATGTCCCAAGACCCTCCCCAGCTTTCCTGAAGCCCCTTCAGGCACTGGAAGCTGCTCTAAGGTCTCCCTGGAGCCTTCTCTTCTCCAGGCTGAACACCCCAACTCTCTCAGCCTGTCTTCATAGCAATAATAGCTCTTTCTATGCAATGATTTTCAAACTGAGATCTGCAGACTGCTTGGACTCCATAAACCTATAGAAAGATTTACAGAATGAGCTGAAAAACAAAACAACAACAAAAAGCCAGGAATGAGTTTGTATAATTTCTCACTTTGTTGCTTTTGGAGTTCTTGAAGTAGAACTTTAACAATAAATCCTGTATGTTCTTTCCTTTGGGTGGCCTTACCTACCCTGTCAGGATGGAGCAACTGGGATGGAACTCATTCCTGCACCACTCAGGCCATGAGGCTGCTCAACATTTCACATCACCAAGCCCCAAACCCTCCCATTTTTCTTTCTCTCCTGCACAAACAAAGCTGAGATAGGCTTATATGCACAGACTGTATGGTTGGGTTTGGTTTTTTTCAGCTGAACCCACAATTTATGGCACACGTGGACTTCAAAGCTATGTGGAAACAACCAAAAAACCCAACCCAACCAAAACCACAACAGACAAACCAAACCAAACCAAAACCACAATAAAGAGATAATGAGAGAGAAAAGAAAAGAGAGAGAAGAAAAACCATCTTCCCAGTGGAATCACTGCATCCATTCCCAGGAAGAGAAGCAATGGGGTCTCCTAGACAACTGTCCTCTTCTCCTGGACATCCTCTCCACTGCAGCAGGGTGTCCACAGAGCAGTTTTCCAACAGTAACACTACAGGTTTCCTCAAAACCCACTCAAACTCATCCTGGTTGCTCCTGCCTGAGATAATGTCCGCAGTGACCTGGGCACACTTGATGAGGTGCAAGAGTTGGGTGCTCCATGCAGGGGGAATGTAGAAGGTTTCTGCATGTACATAATATTTACTGGGCATGGAAATGATTTCTCTGCATTATATCCAGCAGTCTCTAAAGATGCAAGCTAAAAAGCTATGAGGTAAAATACAGGGTAAGAAAGGATGAATCACTTAGCTATGATAATCAATTTTTAGGAGAAATCAGACATATCAGGCAGAAAAGCCCATCAAAATGCATCTGTGCAAAACCTTGAGGATCATGGCACGTGGATACCCCAGGAAAAGCCACAGGAAAAGCCCCCAGGTGTGTGGTTACCAGGGAAGGGCAGGTTGGAGCTCCCTTCATTGCAGAGGCTGGAGCTCCCTTCATTGCAGAGGCTGGAGCTCCCTTCATTGCAGAGGCTGGAGCTCCCTTCATTGCAGAGGCTGGAGCTCCCTTCATTGCAGAGGCTGGAGCTCCCTTCATTGCAGAGGCTGGAGCTCCCTTCATTGCAGAGGCTGGAGCTCCCTTCATTGCAGAGGCTGGAGCTCCCTTCATTGCAGAGGCTGGAGCTCCCTTCATTGCAGAGGCTGGAGCTCCCTTCATTGCAGAGGCTGGAGCTCCCTTCATTGCAGAGGCTGGAGCTCCCTTCATTGCAGAGGCTGGAGCTCCCTTCATTGCAGAGGCTGGAGCTCCCTTCATTGCAGAGGCTGGAGCTCCCTTCATTGCAGAGGCTGGAGCTCCCTTCATTGCAGAGGCTGGAGCTCCCTTCATTGCAGAGGCTGGAGCTCCCTTCATTGCAGAGGCTGGAGCTCCCTTCATTGCAGAGGCTGGAGCTCCCTTCATTGCAGAGGCTGGAGCTCCCTTCATTGCAGAGGCTGGAGCTCCCTTCATTGCAGAGGCTGGAGCTCCCTTCATTGCAGAGGCTGGAGCTCCCTTCATTGCAGAGGCTGGAGCTCCCTTCATTGCAGAGGCTGGAGCTCCCTTCATTGCAGAGGCTGGAGCTCCCTTCATTGCAGAGGCTGGAGCTCCCTTCATTGCAGAGGCTGGAGCTCCCTTCATTGCAGAGGCTGGAGCTCCCTTCATTGCAGAGGCTGGAGCTCCCTTCATTGCAGAGGCTGGAGCTCCCTTCATTGCAGAGGCTGGAGCTCCCTTCATTGCAGAGGCTGGAGCTCCCTTCATTGCAGAGGCTGGAGCTCCCTTCATTGCAGAGGCTGGAGCTCCCTTCATTGCAGAGGTTGGAGCTCCCTTCATTGCAGAGGCTGGAACACCCAACATGCTGTGCAGACACATCTACAGGATGAAACCCCTGACATTCAAAGAACTCAGCAGAGAAAAGTGTCCCAGTCAACTGTTCCCACATCACAAGCTCCAGGTCCACCCTCATGTGGTGTCTTGCTGACATTTCTTCCTCTCCTTGCCAGAGGTCTATTTTGAACCAAACTAAATAAAACTGGCCAGCCTTAGGAAAACATTCCTTGCATTTCTGACCTTCATCACCTCACGCCACAGGAAAAGACTGTTTAATGGCCTCAAGTCCTCCTGCAGCCATAAGACCAGGCAGAAGCAGGAGAAACCAGGAGAAACCTCCAGCTTGCCTTGGCACAGAGGCAGCATGAAGGGATTCTCAGCAGTGTAGAGGTGGTGGGAGCTCCTTCACTTCCATCTCCTTTGCTGTTCCCCGTGTAGGGGAGGAGAAAAGGAGAGGAGCAAGAAATGTGTAGATGTTGACTCCTGTCAGCTCTTCCAGGCTGATGGCATCATGGAAAAACAGAGCACCCTTGTCTGGGGTTGCTCTGAACTATGGCTGGGCAGGAGCACAACAGGGGCAGGACTGGAGGCATTTCTTGCTGTCACTGAAGGAGATGGTCTCTTATCTCATGGAGAGTTGGCTAGAGGGGAAATACAGGTTGTGAATGAAAACATTTGATGGTTAACCATCTGGGTTCCTTCCCCTGCTTCTCCAGACCAGGTCAGGTCATAACATTGTTGAAAGATGAGGTAAATCAAGGTCTGAGCTACTGGAAGCCACTCTTGCTTCAACCCTGAGATTTGCTCCTACAGCAGGAAAATGGGTTTTTGGGCTGTAATTTTAGGCAGTGCAGCCTGTGCCCTAAAATTTGTGCATCAAATCTGCTTAGAATCAGCCAGTGCCACAACAGAAAGGATGAAATAAGCCTTATTAATGCAAAAAAAACCTCCCAAGAACATATTCCTGTGACCAGGAAAGCTGCCTTGCCCTGGAGAACATCCACAGATCCCCTCAGCCACAGCAGTGAGAATCATTTATACCCTTGTACAACCTAAGGATGGGGATTATTGTACAATCCAAGTGCCCCATGGCAAAGAAAAAGATGGAACTGCCCCACCTGCTAATTAAGTATAGTAAGAACTCTTGAAGGTGAATATTGAGAAGCAAGGTGGAATTCTGGATAGGAAGGGGGGAGAAAGGGGAGGGAAAAGAAGAAAAAAGGGGGGGAGAGGAAAAAAAGTGAGGGAAGGAAAGGAAAAAGGGGGGTGAAAGGAAAAGGGGTAAGAAAAAAGGTTAAAAAAAGGAAAAAGAAAAGGGAAAAGTAAAAAGAAAAAAGGGGGAAGGGAAAAAATGGGAAAAGAAAGAGAAAAGGGGGGAGGGAAAAAAGGGAAA
>NW_009952259.1:2379836-2382026 GCF_000747805.2 Chaetura pelagica
TGATAGAGCGCGAGGTTTACAACATCACCAAGTGGGCCAACAGGCACCCGGGGGGGCACCGAGTGATCAGCCACTGCGCCGGGGAAGATGCCACGGTAAGGACCTAACCCATCCACCCACCCAGCCCAGGCACCTCTGACAGGTCCCTGCCTTCCCCGGGGGGGATGGAGAAGTGAGCCCAGCAGCTTGGCTGCCTCCCTGTCTTCCCACCTGCTTGGCCAACCCAGCTCAGCCCTTTATTTGGCTGCTTTTAGGAGCAGGAAGGGTTTGGTTGGGAATTGCTGCAGCTCCTTGGCCATGGGGCTGTGGGCATTCGTGGTGGAAACGTGGAATCAGAGAGTCATTAAGGTTGGAAGGGACCTTAAAGATCATCAAGTTTCAACCCCCCCTGCCATGAGCAGGGAACCACTAGACCAGGTTGCACAAAACCTCGTCCAACCTGGCCTTAAAAACCTCCAGGGATGGGGCATCAACAACCTCCCTGGGCAACCCCTTCCAGTTCCTCACCACCCTGAGAGTGAAGAATTTCTTCCTAATATCTAACCGAAATCTCCCCTCTCTCAGTTTAAAACTGTTACCCCTTGTCCTATCACTATCATAGAACCATTCAGGTTGGAAAAGCCCCTTGGGATCACCCAGCCCAACCATCACCCCCACTCTACAAAGTTCTCCCCTAAACCATCTCCACCAACACCACATCCAAACGACCCTTGAGCACATCCAGGGATGGTGACTCTACCACCTCCCTGGGCAGCCTGTTCCACTGTCTGACCACTCTTTCTGTGAAAAAATTGTTCCTAATGTCCAGCCTGAACCTGCCCTGTTGCAGCTTGAAGCCCTTCCCTCTTGTTCCATTTGCAGCACCTGGAAGATTGGTTGGGAGGGATTGCTGGGCTCTGCTGGTTTGTCTTTGTCCCTGGTTTGTGCTGTGCCTGAGGGCTCTGAATTCATGAGCAAAGAGTCTTCTCCTCTTCAGTGTGTACCAAACATGCTTCTCTTGTGGTGAAGTTTACCTGTAATTTACAAGACAGCATTAGATTTTTGTGTGTCATATCATCTCCAGTTCTCAAATGAAGTTCCCTCTCATAGGGATGAATGTCATGGTTAATTTTTATCAAAAAGTATGTCAACATGCTGGAGCCAACATGAAAGGAGCCTACAGGAAAGCTGGAGAGAGACATTTTACTAGGGCATGTAGTGATAAGATGAGGGTTAATGCTTTTAAACTCTAAGCAGGGAGATTTAGGTTGGACATTAGGAGGAAATTCTTCCCTGTGAGGGTGGTGAGAGCCTGGCCCAGGTTGCCCAGGGAAGCTGTGGCTGCCCCATCCCTGGCAGTGTTGAAGGGCAGGTTGGATGGGGCTTGGAGCAACCTGGGCTGGTGGGAGGGGTCCCTGCCCATGCAGGGGGGTGGGAACAGATGAACTTTAAGGTCTCTTCCAACCCAAACTATTCAGTGATTCTGTACCTTGTGATGTGCAGAGTTGTAGAATCCTAGAATCATTAAAGGTTGGAAAAGACCTCCAAGCTCATCAAGTCCAACCCTCAGCCCCCAGCAGCCGAGCACAAGGAAGGGTTAACAAGAGGCCAGTCCCTGTTTCTAAGTTGCTTCTGCAAGGAGGGTGAGCTTGAGGCTTCAACACAAGGAGCTTTTAAACTTTTTTTCTCCCCCCCCCTTCCCCTGGAAAGAATTCTCTAGGGTATTTGGTTACAGGATTCTACAGAAAAGGAAAAAAATAATAAGTAAATGAAAACAATTTGCTGCCCCTACAGCCTCCTTCATAGCTGGTCTCAGCTACCTCTCCTGTTTCAGCTACTTTAAAGAAAAACAAAGCAAAACAAACAAAGAAAAACAACCCCAAACCAAACCCTTGGAAGAGGCACAAATTGCCTGGGAGATGGTTGCCTGCAGTTTCCCTGGAAGCCACCTTCTTCAGAAGGTGCATCCAGAGACCTCGGTGCCTCCTCATGGTTAATGAAATTGAAACTGCCTCAGAGCTTGTGGGAATATGTGCATGGTGAGGGCAGGAGAGATGACATTAACTGTTCATGTCCCACAGCTCTTCACACCTCAGCAAGGAGGTGGCTCCAGGTGTGGCAGAATTAACTGGCAATAATTACTAACCTTTCCTTTCCATTTGCCTGGGGTTATATTCCATACATTTCCTTGGAGCACAGAGCTGCCCTTGG
>NW_009952259.1:2382076-2390694 GCF_000747805.2 Chaetura pelagica
CATTCCTGTCCCCTTCCAATAAATCATAAATCAATAGCTTTCTCCTTCAAAAAGATGGGCCAGGTTTTAGTTTCAGCTGCTTAGAGGCAGGTGTGCTTAAAGCAGAGGAGTTTGACTCCTATCCCCAAGAATTTAACTCCAGTGTCTCCCCTATAAACCAAAAACCATCTTGGTCTCTGATCTTTGCAGGGGAGGCTGAAACACAGGCTTGTGATTCTACTACTGAGGGTCCCCCTCCCACACCTCCTGCTTTACTCAGAGCACCCTCCATGAAGGCACAGCCTCAAAAATGCTCTAAAATTGTTCGTCACCATTCTGAGCACCAAAACCAGAACTGGAATCTGGTTTCCAGCTTCCCTGGGCTGAATAACAGTTTCCTGCCAAAAAATCTCTCTCATTCAGGCTGTGAAAGCCTTGGCCTTGCTTAACCCGCAGGTTTCATTCTGTGCTGCAAGATACCAGAACTGGGAGAGTTTGGGAGGAGGAAAAGGCAATGATAAAAATTCAGGTTGACCTATTTACACTCGTAGCTCTTCACTAGGTTTCATCTTCCTCAGGTTCTCCTTAGCACCAGGTGCAGTCAGGACCTGCAGTCCAGCAAACACACCCCAAAGGAACCTCAGCATCTCATCCACTTCTCTTGGACTCATCCTCTAGAGGATCATGTCTGTCCATCTACCACGAGCTGCCCACTGACACACTGAACTCCACATCTATGCCAGGCCACTCTAAACCTACCCTTCCTGGCCATGGGTGAGCTGATTCACCTCAGGATGCTCAAGGACAGCTAACTGAGGAGCTTCCATGGCAGCTGCTCTGTTCAGTGTGCTCAGCTCATACCAGGCAGAGGAGGAGTGCCCAGGTTATGCAGAGATTTCCTCTACATGTACTAACAACACTGAGCATTCATTCATTTTGGGCTGTACTGAACGTGCTGAGGCAACGTCCAAGTCTGGGACAACTGGGATCACATCATGCTCTGTTGCCTTCAGAAAATGAAGGGGGCACTTTTTCAGCCTCTCTTGTCAGAGATCTTCAAGGATGGGAAAGGACATCCTTGTCCTGACTGCACTAAGCACTTCAAATGCTCAGCTGCAGTTCACAGCTCAAGAACATGAAGCTCTTTTTTTCACCAAAAGCAGGTGGAGTAATTCCCACTTGCCCACATCCCATAAGACACTTCAGCTTATTCAGCCAGAAGACCACAAAGTTGGGAGGTCAGGTGGAAATCCCACATGGCCCTTCCCAGGGACTTACCTTTTGCTTTTTATCTCTTCCAGTGCAGAACTGAGGCCAATTCCAAGACTCAGGCAGTATCTTATATCCAAGATCTATTGGAAAAGGAGAAGCATGAACTTATATAGCTCTCTATACATTATATAGCTAATAAAAAAGCAATCCTTCCATCACTGTAGGAAGGCATTCAGGAGATGTTATTCTCTGTCCTGCTTGGAGGCTACCCTGAAAAAGCCCATTCTCTGCATCCTCTCTCTGCCAAAGCCATGACAGAACATTTCTAAGCATGTTTAGAAAGCAGAAGCTACTGGCAGGGATGCCCCAGGTAGATAAAAATACCTTCTAGGTGGTCATGCAGAAGCTGATGTTCTGAGACCTCCCCCAATTCAGACCACACAAATAAGCAAGATCTCCAGCATGGTGATCAGGCAGCAGAGACCTCCAGAGACTTTTTTTCCCTCTATTGGCTTAAATAATATTGAGACAACATTCTTATGTGTTCACCCTCTTCCTCTTTCCCCTTTTTTCACCCCAAAATTGCAAAACCTTGCTGCAGGTACAGCCAGTTCTTCACTTCCCCATTCATTCTGCTCTTCCCTCTTCTTTCACATCATCTGCAAGTTGTCCCAGGGAAGGAAACAAGCAACCAGAGCTACATTTCAGGGAAACATTTATGGGTCCAAGGGTAGAAAATGCTACAAGAACTGGAGCACCAGTAACAAAGGCTGATCTGCTCCCCCCCAGTTCTGCTACTCCATTGTAGCCTCCCCCATTGACATGAGGTTGTTTTTTTTTCCTTTTCCTTACTTCTTCCCCCACAGCCCCTGGCATTTTATGTCTTTTATAGTTTAAATCTTACCACAGAGTTTTATTTCTCTCCTGCACCCATAGCTGCCTTTTTTCCACCCACCCCTCCCCCCAGCTGCTCCATCTCCCAACTTTTCAAATGTTATTTCTTTAACTTCAAGTCAAACATCTCAGATCAGCTTTCACTCTCCCCCACTTATCTGCCTCCCCCAGCAACATTTATGTGCTCAGAGCACTCCTTTGAAGCTCAGTCCAAAGTCTTGGAATCAGGTGGAAGCTTCTAGTGATTTTGGTGGACTTTGAGAAGAAGGTTGTTGGCTGGTACCTTCAAACACCAGAGGTCAACTCCCAGGAGGGTCAGCTGGACACAAGGAGCACTTTCCAGTCTGTCCCTTCTGGGAGTTGACCTTTGGTGTTTGAAGATCCCAGTTTAAATCCAGAAGTGAGATGTTTAGGTAGTCCCTACTATTGTTAGGCCATGGGACACAGGTGGAAAGGCTGATGGATGGTACTCCTGACTTCTGGTTTTGACTGGTTTTTCCTGTATCAGTCTTAGCTCTTTGTGTAATGACAGTTTTTACAGCTCTTCTGAGTGATCATCTGGAGTTAACTCCAGTTAAGATACAAATATCAGCTACATACATCAAATTTAGGCTCCCATCAGGCACCTGTAGGACACTGGTAGGTAGAAACCTGGGGAAAGGGGAAGGAGTACAGAAAAATAAGAGGCAGGCAAACTCAGGATCAAAAAGACTCTACAAACAAGGCATTTTCTTTCCATATTGGAAGAAGCCTTGAAAATATGTAAGAAAAATATTATTCCAGCTGGGTTTCCTGCTTTCCCAGCCTCAGGAGTGGATGGGCTAGGATTTATTGCAGAATTTACATCAACATTCAGTCTCATCCCTCAGTTAGATTCTGTTGCTGAAACTTAACAAGCTCTTTATGTCTTTTATCACATGTTTGAAGGAATAGAGTAAAAATGTCTTCAGTGCTCAGGGCACGTCCTGAATAAAAAAAAATGTGCACACAAGTGTCACCAAGGGCCTCTTGGAGGGACAAGCAGCTCTAAACCACAGCACAGGAGAAATGACAAGGAGTCTTATCACAGGTATTGATAACTATCAGCTCTTGGAGGTGAATGTTAAACACCTTTCAGAGGAATGAATCCAACTGCTTTTTGGTGTGAGGCCTTTTTCAAATGGGGTCCTTGCCACTGCACAGTTTGACAGCAAACACTTCAAAGCAGTTGCTTCAAGTTCTGGTAAACAACTGAGGTTTTGGTTTGGTTCCTTTCTAAGACATTTTACCTGGAGTTGCATGGAGGTAGAAATGCCTCTGGAGCTAGAATATGGTTCTAGAATACAGCAGGGTCAAGGTAGCAGTCAGATACCTCATCTGACAGAACAAAAAGAGAAAGACAGTCTCCAAAATAACATTTTCCTCAGCTGTGCTAGTGCTGGGATCTACAGGTCTGGCCAAGATGTTTGTTCTACCTGCAGTCATGCCCAGGTTGAGTCACCACAGTCACCCTCTCTCTTGAATTGCCTCCAGGCAGCTGAACTTTCCAAGGGTATTTATATCCCAGTGGGGATTTACACAAATTCCTCCCTGCCTACCTTCTGAGGGATTTAACAGGATTTAGGTATTTAGTTGCTTAGAACAAATTTCTTGAGGTGCCTTCCACCATATGTCTCACTCTTTGCTTGCCTGCTGGCCAAGCAAATTCACCAGCCTCCAGCAGAAGTATTGCAGGGTGGCAGTCACCCTGGCACCCCTCCTGCAGTGACATGGGGGGGACAACTGCAGAGGAGGACACTTGAGATGGATGGGGTTGACACAAGGGGTAGGAAGCAACATCTTTTTCCTCCTGAATCTCACACACTTACTTGTATTTCCACTCCAGGATGCATTCCAGGCCTTCCATATCAATCCCACCTTGGTGCAGAAGTTTCTCAAGCCATTGCTCATTGGGGAGCTTGCTCCAGGGGAACCCAGCCAGGACAGAGATAAAAACGTGAGTGTTTGTGTCTGTGCTGGGGTTTATGATGGGCCCACCACTGGTTTTCCTCTCAGGATGTCCTCCAGGACAGAGGAAAGGCAGATTATAGAGGTCTCTTCAGTACAGGCAGCTCCAAAGAGGGAGAATACTCAAGGTCTGAACATCTCCAGGTGGCAGATGGGTGGTACAAGCCTTTCCCTTCCCACAGAGCCACCAGCAGCTTTGTTGATGGTGATCATGTCTGTGGGAAACAGCCCCACAATGTCCCACTTCCAGCAGCCCATTCCATGTGCCCAGGCTGGACTGATCCCATACTTGAAGGGAAATGGGAACTGAGACATATGGATTGGGAAATGTGCACCAGCTCTTGTGACTGGTGTCCCCTCTGCTGTTCCTTCTCTGGTGACCAAGCTCTAGAACTCAGGTCATCCCTTGCCTGTGGTGGGGGAAGGGGAGGAGTGGGCAAAGTCTGAAGAGACTTCCTAACGAGTTGCTCACCACCTCAAGGCTTGAATGTCTCTCAGTGTGAACTCCACAGCTCCCCTTGACAGGTGAACCCCCAGGCAAACACCTCTCTGAGACTCAGACTGGCTTATCCTGCTGAGCCCAGCACCAGTAAAACCCCATGAGAGCAGCCACATTAGTGCCAGGCATGATCAGGAGGCACCTCTGAACCAGGTGTCTCCTTTTGATGGCTGTTCTTGAGGAGCAGCAAACCCAGCAAGTTCCTTTTCCCACCTGCTCAGCATCCTCAGGGCAGCTCCATGTCCCTCCCAGCCAGTCTGTTCATCCATTATTCAGGCAGGGGGCAGGGCATGATGAGCTCCTGCCAGGAAACTCAATCCTGGCCCGTTGTGTGTGACAGGCCATGATTATCTGTGTCCACTCACAATAGGAGAGAGGGTGCTCACCCTCCCTCACCCAGGAATGCTTCTCAGGAATGACTGCAGGGGAGCTGACCCACCTGGTGAATAGCTGGTGGGTGCTCTGATCTGGGCTGCTCAGCACCTGGAATGATGCAGAAGTTCCAGGGCTGGATTCTCTTTCTCCAGCTGCCTCTTTAGCACTTGTAAAGCTCTTTCAGACCAGAGTCAGCAGCTGAGGTCACTGTCCACAGAGCCAGGTCCTGCTGCTGATTCACAGCAGCAGCTTGAATTACTCTCCTAGCTCAGAGTGCAGGAGGTCAGGACGTGGGCTCAGGATGTTTATTCATAGCAAAGTCCTATGAAAAGCTAGAATCCTGGCTGCATCTGGAGGCAGGTCCTTCTCTGCTTCTGGAGAAGTCAACCAATGCCAGAACCAGCCAGGTTCCTTGGTATGGAACTTTGTCTGCCTTCCTTAGACTCATTCACGCTTCCTGACCAAGCTTCATCCTCTGTCTTGCCATGTCTGTTTTGCAGTCCCAGCTGGTGGAGGATTTCCGGGCCCTGAGGAAGACAGCAGAGGACATGAACTTGTTCAGAGCAAGCCCTTGGTTCTTCTCTCTTTACTTGGGCCACATTATTGCAATGGAAGTTTTGGCCTGGCTCATGGTTTCATACTTTGGTACTGGCTGGATCACAACCCTCATCCTTGCCTGCATCCTTACAACTTCCCAGGTGAGAAGCAGCAGGCACAGAGGGCACTGGCTCTGCAAATAACTCAGGAGAAGACGAATGTGCAACCAACTTTTCATGTTAAATTAATTACAAGTACAATGAAATTAATTACAACATTCATAACAGTAGAAAAGACTGGCAACATACCTGCCCCTGTGGTGCCTTCTGGCCTCCCCTGCCCACTGCTGAGTGTGGGTCACATCTTTTTCTCACCTCTTTGGTCTTTTCTTCCACATGTTGGTGGACCTGGCAGCGTGAAGGTTATGGTTGGACTTGATGGCCTTAAGGGTCTTTTTCAACCAGTGATTCTATGTTCCCCTCCAGAACAAAACCAGAGATCTTCACCTTCTCATTTCAGTCAATTCCCTCTCCTCCTCACACTCCAGACTTGCCTTCTATCTCCATTTCCATTTGTGCTTAACTCTGATTCCAACCAGCTTCCTAACTACTTGATTTCCCTTCATCCCAGGCCCAGGCAGGGTGGCTGCAACATGATTTTGGACACCTCTCTGTTTTCAAGAAGTCCTCCTGGAACCACATTGTCCACAAGTTTGTCATTGGACACCTGAAGGTAAAGGACATTCCGGACCCACCAGGGCACTGTGGAAACAGCCACAGTCACTTGGACTATGTCAAAGTGGGAAATTGCAGCTCTAGACCTTTCTGCAGTGAGCAGAGGCACAGAGGAGAAGTTAGTGGACACTGCACATGGAGCTGCTGTGCAGAAGAGACAAGAGAGCACAACCACAGCTGCTAGAGAACACAGGAGTTCCACAACCTTCTGTGCCACCACACCAGTTTATAGCACCTGAGGACAAAGCTTACTGAATTGCATAAAACCCTATTTTAACATCCTGGTTTTGCCATCCCCTCCACCTCCTTCCTTCACACTGAGGTTTGGTATTTTTCAAATGTCCCATCCTGCTACATCCCATCCATTCAAGGTGCCTTCAGACCTGGGCAAGGTCCAGGGCAGTTCAGACATTACAGCATCCACCTGCAGCAGGAACTTAAGAGAGGGTGGGATGTAGCTTTGCCCATTCTCCCAAATCCCCTCTGTCTTGCCTGGTTCCTCCCAGGCAATAGAGGAAAACCAGTATAACCATCAGTGAGGCAGCAGGAGGGTTTAGTGGTGGGCTTGGTAGTGGTAGGTTAATGGTTGGACTGGATGCTCTTAAAGGTCTTTTCCAACCTAAATGGTTCTAGCTACCAATAATAGCTTCCCATTATGACCTTCAGCTCAATGGAAGCAGATGATTTATTCCTTGCTCTCTCAGTAGGGATGGTCCCTAGTGAGGACAAATCAGGTCTCCAAAACCAGCAGTGTCATAGCAACCAACAGCTCAGCCATTGCTTGTTGCTATTTCAGAAGCAAACAACAGTTTGGCCATAGTCACAGTTTGCACTGGTGGTGTTTCTGTAAGTGAAGGGCTGATCCTACCATTGGAAGGACTTTTCTTTTCCATGGATTGATTCCTTGTCCTTGGATCTGCCCAGGGTGCCTCTGCAAACTGGTGGAACCACCGTCACTTCCAGCATCATGCCAAGCCCAACATATTCAAGAAGGACCCAGATGTGAACATGCTGCATATTTTTGTCCTCGGAGAAACACAGCCTGTTGAGGTAAGGCAGAGGGGAAAAACATGGGAAAATGTTGTCCTTAAAGGCTTCAGAAAATGCTTGTGCAATGCCAGGAGTTGGGAGATGTGATTTACCCAGCCAGGACTTCCAGGAATGCTGGAAAACAAAAGGAAATGCCTCACCCAGGGATTTCATCTGTTGATGTTTAAGAGGACTTTGTCTCTCACAGCCTCACAAACCTTGGGCTGAAGAGCAAGGTGTACAATTCCCTGTCCATTTCCTGTACTGACCACGGGACTCAGGGCTTTGGGATAGCTTGGGAAAAGCAATGAAGGTAGGACTGGAAAGAAAGTAGAAAGGCACTTCATCCTGCTGGCTTGAAATACCAACACGAGGGGAAGATCTGGTGCTCCTCAGTGTTTCATCCAGGGCATTGCAAAACTGATTTTCCATTTCCAAAGAAAATTTCCACATTTCCACAGCTGTACAAGGTCCTCTCCACTGGAGCCTCTCCTGGCAGTTGAGGGGATATCATTTCATAAGCAATACTTTCTGACATGAACCATGTGCTGCACATGAAGTAACAGGCTATGCTAAGGGTTTTAATTCAATCTGTCCTTCCAGAGCCAAAATATTTACTGTTTACTGTATAAACCCCCCAAAAAAGGATATAAACCATGTACCCTCCTTGGCCATTTTTACAGTGGAACAAGGATTTCTAGTTTAAAAACAAAACAAACAATGGAAACCAAGATGCACCTGAAGCCAGTACAACCCAGGGGAATACACCATCAACAAGAGCTGGTGGTTTCTCAGCCAGCTTTTCTACTGCTGAGAAAGTAACTCCAGACAAAAGCAGGGGACACAGAGTTTTGCACACATAGAATTTGCAAGAGGCAGGAGGGCTCTTAGAGTTCACTAAAATAGAAGCCTTCTCCTGGGGTGTAAGAAAGCCAGTTTCTAGCAGCTGTAAATCAGTGTCACACTCTTCAATGGAAAACCTTGTGCCTGAGAAGTGGGTTTCAAAGCAGACCTTGGTTCTACTACTGGAAGAGAAAAGTAGGAATTTAGACATTTGTGACAATAAGGAAAACTGGATCTTTCTCCTACAAAATCCCTGAGATGTGAGGGCAGCACCAGCCTATCCCAATGCTCTTTCACACCTGTATAAAATCCTTTTTCCAGCCTTTCAGAGCTCAGCCCAGAGTGAATGATGTGACTGATTTATCAGTGCTGCAGGACCTAACTCCATGGGGAAGTTGCTGTGCTGGAAGTGAAAATGCAGGTTCACAGCACTCCAGGTTCTCCAGGCTCCTTGTGTGAACATTCCTGGAGCTCCAAAAACTTCTGTAGAGCTCTAGATATGTCACTAAGGAGATAAGCCTGGGAAAGAG
>NW_009952259.1:2390715-2434414 GCF_000747805.2 Chaetura pelagica
GAAAGAGTGCTCTTGGCTCCCTCTTTTCACTGAAAAGAAATGGGCATCTGCAAAAAAACCCCAAACAAACCAAACAATCCAAGGTCAAAAGGATCAATGGTTGGGAAATTTTGCATGGAGGACTCCCCAGAAATCAGTGTCTTGTCCTGGCCCCCCAAGTTGTGACTTACCAAAGGTCAGACTTTGTGCCTATGATATTTGTATTGATGATGATAGAGAGCAGCTCTAGCACAGCCACAGGCACAGCAGAAGGGGGAGAAATGCATTAAAATGCCACCAGGCTCTCAAGTAAATAGATTTTATGGGAATACCAAGCCAGAAGACTTCCAAAAGGAGCTTACACCTAGCACAATTACAAAGCCAAGATATTTAGCCATCCCAAAAGACTTCTTACCTTTACTGGTGTAGGAATTGAGTCCAAACTTGCCAGCCAATAAGAATTGCAGGGAATCTTCTCTTATGTGTGAGTGTCATAACCCAAGGCTGGGCTTTCTCCTCTGTGTCCTGCAGTATGGCAAGAAGAAGCTGAAGTACCTGCCTTACAACCACCAGCACGAGTACTTCTTCCTCAGTGAGTATCTGCCCTGCACTCTGCCTTTCTCCCTGAATTCCAGTTGACATTCCCAGCCCCTACTGCATTAGCAGAGCAACTCCTGGAGCCCCAGCTCATCTGTCCCTTCCTCAGGATCCCTGTGCAGGTCCCAGATCAGTTCAGAATATTCTCAATGACATCCAGGCATCTTGAATGTGACCACCATGGTCGTGTAAGCCAAGATGAACAGCAAAGCCTGGGAAATAACCCCCATGTGAGAGGCTCCATGGAAAAAACCCCCATGTTTCCAGTCAATGCTCTTTGATAAATCAGGATGAATGGGTGTGAAGCAGAGGCAGCCCCCAGCACCAGCACCTCACCTCTCTCACCAGTGCCAGGCAGCCTTCCCCTGGAACCAGCCCTAAATTCCTGGCTCACTCTCACGCCCCAAAGCTTTTCCACCCCTCTGATGGCTGAAACATTCCCCTTTGCTTTGCAGTCTTCCCACCTCTGCTCATCCCTGTGTATTTCCAAATCCAAATCATCTCGACCATGATCAGGCACAGGTTCTGGGCGGTGAGTGAAACGTTCCCTCCAGCTGGATGGGGTCTGGCTGGCTCCTGAAGAATCCCACTGGAGCAGGGAGGGAGGCCAGGGGGCAGGGATTGCCCTCTGCTGTATTAATTACCACCAAGGACACACGTGGTAGGAGACAGGCAAGGTGATGCCTCATGTCTTCTCTCTTCCCCTAGGACCTCGCCTGGGCCATCAGCTACTACATCCGCTACTTCATCACCTACATCCCATTCTATGGTGTCCTGGGGTCCCTATTTCTCCTCACTTTTGTCAGGTAGGAGATAAAGGGCATCCCTGCTGTTCTCTCTTCCCTCCAGAGCCAGAGGACCCAAGTCTCTGTGTCCCTCAGACCTTTCCTGTGTAGATTATCTGCAGTCACTGACCTCCCTGTGTTACCTTGGCTACTCCCACAGCTTCACTTTCCCCTTCTCACCTCCCAGTTCCTCCTCCCCTCTGCAGAGCTGGTTCTGGTGCTCAGAACCTTCCCTTGCCCAGGATCCTCCTTCCTTTCCTCATTCCCTCACACACTTGCCTGATCCCAACAAATTTATGCTTTTTTTTTTTTTTCCCCCTCCATTTTTGGTCAAGGTTGGGCCTTTCCAAAGTGCCTCAGGCCACCTCCTTCCCACCTCACTGGGAAGGTAATTCCTGAGCCCTCTGGAGCACTGGATGTGCTTCCCAGGGAGATGCTCACCCCTTCCCCAGTGGAGAAGACTGCCTGGTGTACCAGCTAGTACCAAGGATGGCATTTAGCCCCAGAGTCATTAGTTTCATCACAGTGAAAACCAGTTTCCAAACTAAATCAGAAAAATAATTCATGATTTTTCATGAAAAAGGAAAGGCAACAGGTGTACAAAAACCTTCACAACTTTTGCCTTCCCAAAATGTAACATCCCTGGTCATACATTCACTTTTCATCACTGCAAAACACTTTGGACCTAAGGAAAAGAGGAGACCCTAAAGACACAGGGTTGTCCAAGTCCTTAGCCAACCTCTTTGGTCTGAAATCAAGCTGAAAAACTTAGGACAACTGACCCATGATTTCCAAAACTTCCCTATTTTGATTAAGCTAAAATTGGGAGAAGAAAGGGAAAAATTGCAAATTTGGATCATCTGCTCTTTTAGAAAACAACCCTAAAGACCAGAACAAGGATGTTTCTGGACACCTACCTTGAAAATGTGTATCCAAGTCTCAGCTTAGAGATACTACTTTGAGTAAAGAAAGAGAAGAGCATTTCTGGACTATAACAATGCAGTTATAAACCATGAGCAATAAACAAGCCACTCTAAAGCAAGATCCATCCCAGTACAGGGCTGAGACTTAGGGAAAAGGTACTGAGAGAGCAAAGGGAAGCTGGGAGACCCAGTATGCCAAGCTTGACACCCAGAAAGGTAACCCTGGTGGGCAGGAGGAGTTGGGAATTCATGTGTATCCAGCAAGCAATAGGAAAGATGCTCCCTGAAAACCCCACTCAACCTTCTCTTCCCATCTGCAATTGTCATTGTCTTTTTTTTTTTTTTTTGCCTGTTTTTGAAGGTTTCTGGAGAGTCACTGGTTTGTCTGGGTCACCCAGATGAATCACATCCCAATGGAAATTGATTCTGAGAAGCACAGAGACTGGCTTAGCTCTCAGGTAACTGGGAGGGGAAAGAATACCCCTGTCTCACCCCAAAATGGACTAGAGATTTAAGTAGAGAGTGGGTGGGATCCCACTAACCCCAGGTACTAGCAAATGGTCTCTATGCTCCCTCCCAGAAAGATCTTCTCCCCAGAGCCAGCGATGCCAAGTCAAGACATAGATGTCCAAACTTCTGTAATCATTGACAGTGAAAATGTTCCTTCAGATTGGAGGCAGGATCAGGTTCAAGAAGGATATTTGGCTTTCTTGGGTGGGGTGTGTTGGCCCCTACATGACAGCAAAAGAAGAGCCCCAATGCAAATCAAAGCTGGAGACAGAGATCAATGGGTTTCTAAAGTTTCTATTTCAGCAATAAGGGCTGAAATGAAAAGCAGCTGCTTTCTACACCTTTTTAATGCCTGGCCAGACAAATCCACCCTGCTGAAAGGACATCATGTCTTTACAGTTGTCCAAGTCCTGTTCTGACCTAGAGGAGAGGGCAGTTCTGACACTGAGATTTCTCTATTGGAGAACAAGCCCTGTGAGGAGCACCTGAGGGAACTGGGGGTGTTTAGCCCAGGGAAGACCTTCTCTCTCTGTGCAACTTACTGGAAGGAGGTTGGAGTGAGGTGGGGGTTGGTCTCTTCTTCATAGTAACAAGCAACAGGACAAGAGGAAACAGCCTCAAGTTGTGCCAGGGGAGGTTTAGATTGGAAACTTCTTCATGGAAAGGGCAATCAGACACAGGTGGTGGAATCCCCATTCTCAGAGGTGTTTCAAAGCCATGTAGATGTGGTGCTGAGGGACATGGTTTAAGCTCTAGACTTGGTAGAGTTGGGTTAATGGTTGGTAGAGTTGGGTTAATGGTCAGTAGAGTTGGGTCAATGGTTGGACTTGATGTTCTAAAAGGTCTTTTCCAAGCAGACTCTGCCTCCTCACAGCTGCTCTCTTGCCTTCCCAGATGGCAGCCACGTGCAACATTGAGCAGTCCTTCTTCAATGACTGGTTCACTGGGCACCTGAACTTTCAAATCGAGCACCAGTGAGTACAGAGCCCTGTGGCCACCATCAGGTTGTCACAACACTGGGTTTTGGGGGGGGGAGGGAAAGTCTGCTAAAGGCATGTGTGTGGGATGGGGCAGGGTCTTTGGAGCTACTGGGAGGCAAGGAAGGAGAGTCCCAGACTTCTGGGGGTCATGGTCTGCTTTCTGCAAGGATGGCATCTGCCTCCTTTGCTACCTAATACTTCACTCTCCCCATTTGAATTTGGAGTTTAATTAGGAGTCAGTGGCACAAACCTAACAGTGACCATGGCTATGGATTCATACCCTATTTGAACTTGAGTATCCATTTCAGAAATCTCCTCTCCCTGGCAAAAAGTGCTTTTTAGTGTTTTATAGCTTGGGACAGTTGTGTGGGACTGGGCACACTGCTGGGTACCAGGTTCCAGGAAAAAAACCCAAACATGTAAAAATAAGTTTACAAAATTAAAATCAGGGCCATAGACACGGTTTGTTGCCTGTGACAACACAACATGTAGAAGAGACAGCATTTAGGGCAAAGCTGACTGGTTTGGATGTCAACTTAGGAAATCTCTATTGAACAGCACAGGTCAAGGTGATCCCAAATTCTTCCTTACCTGCTTTGCTATTCCATGAGCTTCCAGAGGTGACAAATGAATGCATTCAGTTTCCACAAGGCTCCTTGGAACAGAGGATTGTAAAGCACAGACACCTCTCTGTGCCTCTCCCCCCCCTTTCTCTGCTTGTGAAGCAGAGAAGCTTGTTCTAATTAGCCCCCATGAGGAGGCAGCCAGAGATGCCCCTTCCTTGGGGTTATTCTCTGGAGCTTCCTCAGGTTTGTTTTCTCTTTCTCTCTTCAAGCCTGTTTCCAACAATGCCACGGCACAACTTCTGGAAGGTGAAACCTTTGGTGAAGTCCTTATGTGCCAAGTATGGAGTCCAGTATGAAGAGAAACCTCTTGGAAAAGCATTCGTAGACATTGTTGGGTAAGGTCCTTCTAAGTGTCCTCTGCAGAGGGAAATTCGTGGTTAGATGAACATCTGACCTTTCCTAGGAGAGAGAATTCAGGGTTCTAGAGACCTTTCAGAAATACCCCCTTGGTGTGTTGTCACCTGGTGTCACTGGGTCAATAACCTTCACGTCACAGTCCAGGGCACACCTGCAGCAGTGCTGACCCACAGCAGAATGGACACAGCTCCAGTGATTTCATGGGCAGGTGACAACAGATGGGTGGGAAGCTGCTTCACTCCACCATGGGGGAAGAAATAACTGTCCCCTAGAGCAGCCTCTGCCACCAGAGCACTTCTGTCACAGCACCAATCTACTCCCTGAGCACCGAGATGGCTACTAACCTGATCCACCAGGGACCTTTTGCATAATCCATTTTTCATATTCCTTTTTGAAGAGGCTACACTTCATCATACATGTTTTAAAAGGCTGTTGCCAGCTGATGATTGCTGCTGGCAACTTGTCTTTGGGCTGCAAAGTGAGATGAATCAAAGGGGAATGAGTCAGGTTACAGCCCGTGCTGTTTCCATCTGAGCCCTGCCAGCAGCACAGAGCTGTTCCCTCCAGGCAGGGTTGCAGACTGGTCTAATAGTCCTTGTCAGGCAGCCTCTGTGTTGATGTTTCTGGCTCAGTTACTCCAAGGGAAATAATTCATGACAGGGAACATGAGAAAGTATTCTGCAGGCCAGGGATCTCCACTCCAAAACCATTCCAAGCTGATGCAAATGAAAGCAGGTTGGCCCCAACCTGCAGAAGGGCTGAAAACTGGTTCCAAACCTCCTTTGCTCCTCACATCCCAACCCAGGAAGATGCAGGCAACCCTGAGACCCAGGGGGGTTATGTCCAGCATCCCACCCTACAGTGCCCATGTCCCTGCACAAGTTCTCAGAAACTACCTCAGCACTGACTTGCCCTCCCAGTAGAAGAACCATCTGTAAACAAAGCAAAGCTGCATGTCCACCCTCCAGACAAAAGTCTGGTTGTGAGAAGACTCTGGAGCCCAAACCAGCTGAGATCTGTCACATAATATTTGTGGAGCTGATGGAAAAATTCTGCATGGGAATTCCCAAGGAGGGGGGATGTGGGGAAAATACCTTCAGAGGTAGAACACGGTGAGGCCAGGAAATTCTCCTCTGCTGTTTATTCAGGGCCAGAGGGACATGGTGGGCATGAGGTGAAGTTCTTGCTCCACTGAGTCTCAGACTGGTCACTTTGGAGACCTAAAAAGCAAAATAGGTACATTAGGAATATTATAATAATAACTATATCTGCTATGCTGGGGAAAGACATTTGGTGCTCCAAGGATTTATACCCAAATTCACTAACAAGGCTTCTTTGTGTGTGGGGGGAAAAGGGTATTATGGAGGCAAGATTCACAGGCCAAACAAACTTCTCCTCATTTTCTTTCCACAGGTCCCTAAAGAAATCTGGAGATCTGTGGCTGGATGCTTACCTCCATAAGTGACCATAAATCTTACTGGGGAGGTGTGAGTGACAGAGAGGGATGGGGGGGGAATCACACGTGTGTCTTTTACTCTCAGATTTCAGTCTATAGCTTCGTGCACAGCTGGAGGGCACCTTCCCTTCTTGTGAACTGGTTTGGGCCCAGGCAACCTGTTTAATCCAGACAGATGCAAAAATGTGCTTCAGAGGATGGGGAACAATGGCAGCCCTGCACAAAACAGAAGGTTGAGAGAGGGTGGAGGGAAGCAGTGTTTTTAAAAAAAGGGGCATTAATACCCAACCTTGACCTTCTCTTAACAGGATTCATTCTGCTTCTCCCTAAACCAACACAAGCCCCTGATTCCCAGACCCCTGAGACTCCCTTAGGCTTCAGTGAGTCCTGGCAAACCCAGGACACCCCAAGTCAGCCTCTTCTCCCCGTTTTTGTAAAAGAGGAGCTCAGCACAGAGTTTCACTTTGTTATCCAGGAAAAACTAACATGGCCCATGATGCCCGTGGCAAGAGGGAGCTCAGATGGGCTGCCATGCCCACCAGCCCTGCCTGCAGGAATCCCATCCCACAGGGACACACAATGGAGCTTTCAGCCCTGCCCAGAGCCTCCCCCCAACTAGGACTCCCTCCTTTCTCTCCCTCCTTTCTTTCTCTAACCATAACATCACTTTAGTAAAAGCTGTGATACTGACCCTGCACAATCCATCTCTAACCACCTCCCAGCGGGTGTATTTTGATGACCAGGCCTTATTCCCAGGGGTTCCAGGGAAGATCTTTGGGCATTAACAGCAAAAAGCCTCCTTTAGGAAAGGGTCTTTTTTTCCCCTTTAATGAGCAACAAGGCCTGGCACAGCATCTGTGCCTGGCACTACATGACACAAAAGACCAAAATAAGCTACTAATTGCTGCTGAGTGCCCCAGTGTAACCACCAATGGGCTTTTCAGCAGAGCAGCCAGGGAGGCTGCTGAAAAAAACAGGGTTCTGCCTCTCTGCACAGGCCTGGCAGGAACCAAACCTCTGCCTCCTTGTCAGAGGCCATGGCACTGTTTGCCCTTCTCCTGCAACCAATCAGCCAGGAAAATGAGTCCTCCCTCCAAAATAAGGAGCTGCCCAACCCAACTTGGCCCTTCAGGAGGCAGCTGAGGACAGAACTGACCAGGCTGTGCTGCTGATAGGAAACCCTTCTGGAGAACCCTCCTATAAGTTGTCTAAAACTCTTTCCTGCTTTTGCCCAAGACCTAATCACCAAAACCCATTAATGGCTCAGCAGGAGATATGGTTGAACAGCTTCCAGGTGCTTCTGTCACAGACAACCTGATGCCAAAATAAATCAAGGGCTTTAGATTTGGTTGTGATACAACCAAAGAGATGGACCCTTTCGTTGATGAGAAAGGGCCATGGTTTCAAAAGGAGCCTTCAGTTCCACCAGCTGCTTCATGGCCCACTCTGAACACCCAGCAGGGATGCTCCAGTTCTTAGGCAATGACTTTACACACCTCCTTACTTTGCTCAGCTCTGGATCCTCTCTAGTGAACTCTTCAATGCTAAATAGAGGCCCAAAAATCAACAGGGTTCTTTAGGAGCAAAGACAACTCCAGGACTGTGACCAACCACTTCAAAAAACATCCATCTATTTCCCAAGCCTTTCTTTGGAGAATAAAATGAGATGATTTCTTTGCTTACAGATGGGAAATTCACAGGCAGGACTGCAACTTCAGCTAACTAGGAATGCTTAAGGTTTGTCAAGGGCTGATTTTGGTGTTCTTGATGGCAACACCTGACTCCCACCAGGAAGGGTTGGGATGAAAAGCTGCTGGCTCTGGGTTGTCTGAAGCTTAAGCAGACTTTGAGCCATTTTTATAGGGAACTCCTAATAGCATAACCAATAACATCCTTTTGGATGCTGTGATTTCCCAGACAGGCAGCAAGGAGCCTGCCTGGGATGGTGGCTGACATTAAGACTGCCTTAACACATGCATCTCTGTCTCCTTGAATGTATTTCACTGTCTCTGCTCCAGCAAGGATGACCCCAAGCACCTAGCACTGTCATCTTTTCAATATTCATCTTGTTTTTCTGACAGGTCCTATTTTTTCCCCCCTCTGGGTCTCACTTCCCAAGCAAATACCTTCTCACTACAGATGCCTCTTCCTCCTCAGCGCTCTCCCCTCTTCTCCCTCTTACCTTTCTTCCTGGGAACTTCTTTTTAACCCAGAGAAACTGCAGCAACCTGGTAGCTCAGCCTAGGTAAACAGTCCTGCTTTAGCAACCTGGCTTCCCTTTTGCCACTGACCAGTCTACCAGAGGACTGGTTTTCTGCTAATAACCCAAATGACTGCCAAGACAACAGCCTGGCCTGGCAGGAGACAGCAGCTACCACTGATGATGGCTGAAGACCTTGACACATTCCAGGACAGCAACGACCTGCAGGAGGACAAACCAGCTCTTAGGCAAATGGGATTTTTGTTGTTTTTTTTTCCCCTAAAGCCTTAGCAGAAGATTCCAAAGGGAAGAAAGGGGGGGGGGAAGAGGAGAGAGCTTCTAACTCTGCCCCAGCTTCTGGCTTCTTTCAGACTCTCAAAAAATTCCCCTCATGAAAAATGTTTGGTTGCTCAAATCCAGCAATAAAAACTGTGTAATGTTACAGTCAGAACTGACTTCCAAGTGACATGTGTTGTCCCTGCCCTGGCAAGATACACTGATCTGAACTGCAAAGGGTAGGTCACCAACTCTTTGTCACTAGCAGTGTATTTATCTTAATTCATTTTAAAGTTTGCCTGGTGAAAACATCAGCTGCTGGGTCACTTTTCCAGCAAACCCTCTCTGGCTTGGTTAGTTTCTTCCTCTCCCTCCAAAAAAAAAATCCAGCCCTCTTATCTTGGAAATCAAGCTGTTTCATACGTGCCTTGATGAGGAAATTCTCTACCCTTTAAGCCCTGACCATGAGCCCTGGAAGTCTGGGCCAATCTGCCTGGTTATAATTTTAAGTAGGACCAAAGTGAAATTGGGTTGACAGGAGATGTTCCAGAAGTTGCAGCAAAACTGCAGGCTTAGGTGGACATCAAATTCATGTGACATTGCTTGGCTTTGTCCCCAGTCCAGGCAAAACAGCTGCCATCAATCACAGGGGTGACAAACAACCATCAAAAGGATTCAAACACAGAAATTGAAGTCCAGTTTTGCCCAGCTTCCTGAGGACCACAACTAACTAGTTCCTCTGAAAAGAATGAGGTGAAACCTTCTACACTTTTTCTCTCTTGTTTGCACTGGAATGAAACACAAACACACCCAAAAATAATCTGTAGGACATACTGGGAGCCTGCCAGGGTTTACTTAACCCAGCTAAATCACAGCATTGGCTACATGAGCACTTGGCAAGGGAGAGAGACCATGAGTTGGAAAGACAGAGCTTGTTTCAGGGCAGATAATAAAACAATAGGCAGGAAAGTTCTGGCTTGGCTTCTCTGCAGTCCCTTGTTAGGGCAGCTGGAGCAGAAGCAGGAGGAGCAGGATGGTCCAAGAGAGTTGGCAGGGAAAGGCATGAGCTGAAGCAAGTGCAGGGAAGGCAAGAGGAGCCTCTGGGCAGGAGAGAGGTGGGCATGTGGTCTGGGAGAGGTTGAGAGATGGGAGAAAGAGCAGGCTGGGGAGGAATGCATGATGGGGCAGGAGAAAAGATGCCAAGGGGGTGGAGAGAGAAGAAAAAGCAGCTTGAAATCAGGTGCCCTGTATCCTGTTCATCACTGGTAGAGACTAGAGAACAGGTGATGCTGGAGACACGAGGAGGAAAGGTCAGAGGAGAGGCTCAAGGGTGATGGAAGGGGCTGGCAACATCACCACCATCTCCTGGTGGGCTGGATCCTGCCCTGAGCTCACCCTCCCCAGCTCTGAGAGCAGGGCCAGGCTGGGGACACACACAGTGACTTCAGCAGCAGGTTTGGGTCCCCCCAGAGCACGAGCTGCTCCTGCACTCAGCTCTGGTGGGTTACAGCTGCAGCCTGGACCTTCTGCAACACAACCTTAACCCCACTGAAGGCCACAGGGCTGTGTCAGCCTCCGGAGCTAACACCCAGCTCCCTGTTTCCAGGCAGAGGCACAATGGGAATGTGGAGATTTTCATTCCTTTCAGCAGGGATTGGAGGAGGCCAAGATCCCAACTGGTTGCTGGAATAGGGCCCAGGAGGCTCAGAGCTCCAGCAGAGCCTCACCAGGATGGATCTCCAGGCACCATCGCTCCTTGCTACACGGATCACACTGGATTTTAGGTCTCCACTAGGACAAAGACACCCTGTTCTTGCTGTAACAAGCTGCCATGGCCAAGCCATGGTCTCTTCTTGTAGATGCTTTCCTAAGAAAGCCTTCCTAACAAAGCCCTAACTTTTCAGATGGTTTCTAGGAGTTGCTCAAACATCAATCCCACAATCCTTATGGGACAGCTCCTGGTTATTTAATGCTTAAAAAAATTGAATAAATATTTCAGTAACTCAAAAAGAACATTTTTTTTTTTCTTGTGTGTTCTACCACTCAATAAAATCATAACTATTTGTTGACCATAAAAATGTTTTGTGTGGGGTGTTTTTTTCCCAGTCCCATCCAGAGTCACTCCAGTGCTCAAGGAATCTGCTTCCCCTTGGTGGACCTTCTGCAGTACCAACCCATGGACATGCTAGCTGGGACATTTCTAGGGTCTCAATGTCACCATCCAGGTCTGGTCCTGAGATCAGGAATTTATGTTCAAATTCAGAATTCTTAGAGGGTAGGTTTTGGTATTCAAGTCTGAATTCCAACTTTAGTCTTGTCATTGTTCTTCTGATCAGTCCAAAATCAGATCCCACCAGGAATGATAAGAAAACTATGGAAGAAAACTCCAGAAAAGGATTTGGGATCAGACATACTGATTATGGCTTCCCTTGTTTTTCCTAACTACATTTTCTTATAGAGGAGCTGTTAGGTAGTGATTGAGGAAAGTCCTTTTTCCCCCCCTCAAAGGCTGAAATTGTGAAATTACTTTATAAGATCAACTTTTACAGCACAAATTCCTTTATCAGCCTTCCCACAGCCCAGGACCAATGGCACTTTCCCCCCTCATCTTGGGAACCAGCACCAAAGTAAAGGAGATCTCCCTGGAGAAAGATCTGCCTGGCCATTCAAAAAATCAGTCTCTGGGCCATCCAGGGAGGCAGCTGAGAATAAAACTGATGTGAGACCTTCCACGGAAGCTTCTCAGTTTGGCTAAAACTCAATTTTATGCCCATTCATGGCTCATCCAGAGGTCTGGTGAGCACCAACAACTTGATCCAACACTTTAGTCAGCCCAGAGGCTTTAACAGAGCCCTGAGGCTGTTGGCTCTGGCAAACAAACCCACTTGAACCGTATCTCCAGGTGGAGAAGGACAGGACAGAGAGGCTGAGACTAGACAGCACATTGGCTGTCCTAGGTCAGGAGACAGAAGGATGGTCAGGGAAGTCCAGTCTGTGGTTATTTGTTCCCTCAATCAATGCTGCAGCTCTCCAGGGTACATATGCATTGCCTCATAGGTAAACTCATTCGGCACCTGAAGCATTCTATGAGAAGTCATAGAACCCAAACCAGGAACTGACCTTACCTTGCCCCACTATTAGAGCTTTAATTTGAAGCCAGAATAAACACATTCCCCTCCTACAAACACGGTGAGCTCTTATGCAAGAAGAAACTGCTACAACTGATGTGGCACCTGGCTTGCTTCCCTGGGAGAGTACAACTGCTCCCAGAACTTCTGAGCATCCCAACACAACGTGGCTTGAACCTCCAAGGACCCCAACCCAACCTGGCTTCAAGGGGTACAAGGTCCTGCTACTTGTGAGTTCACATTCTGAATGAAGATGCCTTCACACCAGCCACACCTCTCAGCCACACCAAGACCCAGGGCTTGGACCTGGGCTGGGAATCCACAGGCTTGAGTTACAAAGTGGCAAGCTGGCCAGTTTCCCAAGGTTTATCTTCCACAAGCTTAGGCTCAGCTTATCCAAAGTTCAGCTCACCCTTCAGCTCAGAATTGGGAAATACCCTGACCCTGTGAGCCCAGTAGACCAGTGGCTTTGTCTTTTTTTTTTAATTTATCTGAATGTAGGAGTTGAAATGAATCCTTTTCAGTTTCCTCCCTCTCTTGAAATTAGCACGTGGATGGTAAGGAATCTAAGGCATTAAATTAACAGAAAATGCACTTAATATTCTTATGTTAAATACTCATATCCAGGCATCAAGCTCATCAGCTCCAACTCTATTTGAAGCTAAAAACCAAGAGATTTATAACTGGCAAATCTCTAAAGAAGCCTTATCAAAGTAATAGTGCATTAAAGAAATAATAGGCTGTTTTACTGCCTCCAATGGTTGGATTCCAGATGTCTTGGGGTGTGTTTCACACCATACCTGTTGTGTGGCACCAACATGGTAGGAACTGTGTCCATGTGCTCATCCCCTCAGGTTTCACCCAGGCAGTGCCAGAAGGTCCATGGTCACACAGTCCTCTCCTTCCAGCATGTTATTTTTTAAATCCTGTTCATAAAAAGCCCATGACAAGCTCAACCTCTGGAGAAACTCGATTTTTAGTTCAGACTTTGTGCTGGGCTTATCTTCTAATATATTTTATAGGGCAGCTTGAGAAATCAGCCTGAAAACCTCCAATCGAGTGCAGAGACATTTCTGCAGCATGTCCAGCCTGCACTGTCCCTCTCTCCACACCAGGGCAGGGGTGAGCTGCTGGCCTCTGCCCAGGCAAGTATTTCATCCACATTTACAGACAGAATCATCATTATAAAGAGCATTGAGGGAATAACACAGAATTCCAGAATTCCAAAGCAAGCCAGGAGGTGAAACATCCTCCCATGGAAGCCCTCACACTGCCCTGGAATGGGTCTATTTCACGTGGTTTTCCTGTGTGACACATGATACCACACACACCACTTCCAGCATCCTGGAAATGTCACCATCCCAGCACACCAAGATGTCATTCCCCTTCAGGAAGACATTAAGATCCTCCATGATCCCCAGAGACATCAGTTGGTTAAAAATGTGAAGCCATTTTCTACTGCAAGTGTGTGTTTTCAGAAGCACCACCACCATCCTCAGCCACCACAGGAATCCAGTGAGGGAGTTACCAGCTGAGCCAGGAGCTCAGCCAGGAAGGGCAAGGGCACACCAGGAACATTTTGCAGGATTCTATTGGAATAGAAAAAAGAAGGGAAAAGAAGAAGGCAAGGAGAAGGAGGAGGAGGCAAGGAGAAGGAGAAGGAGGAGGAGGTAAGGAGGAGAAGGAGGAGGCAAGGAGAAAGACATTTGTAAAGCTATTAAGAAAGATTTAGAAAGAAAGAAATACATTTGGAAAGAAAGAAATTCACAAAGCAAGCATGCTTTTGAAGGAGGAGAAGGAGGAGGTAAGGAGGAAGAGATAAGGAGAAGAAGTAAAGAGGAAGAAGGAAACAACACAGACAAAAAACATCACAGGGCCCTTTCAGAAAGGCAGTAAGGAACCTTTCAAAGAGGATGAAGTTCATGCTGGTGCTCAACCTCTTGTTGGTGAATCAGGCAGGCAGGAGGAGATAATGATGAAGGTCTCCTTTGTGTACAGAGGAGGTTATTATTTTCACATTTTGTTTGCTGACAGAATTACAAAAGGTGTGGACTTTGTTCCCTAAACACTGACCAGAAACAACATGGAAACAATCACTCCAGTGAGAGCTACAGAATAAGCTCATTTCTTCCCCCATTCAGTAAGAAATCTGCTGAGTCTCAACACAAACATGTTGCTGAGGTTGTGGGTGACTTATCTTGCCTGCAAAAGTCAACTTTTCTACATGGATTATGGACTGATCCATGAATTGTCTAAATTCACCTTGTTCCTTGGAGCACCACTGGTGTATTCCAGCTGATTTAATTTAAACCCAGTTTAATTTAAACCCAGTCCTTTGTAATCCTGAATAATGTAGCAGACATCCATTTTGGTGGGGGTTTATAGGACAAGACATTGTTAGGAGTCCAAAAGTTCACAGATCCAGAGAGCAGCCTCAATATATTGAATATATCTTTATCTTTCCCCTAGAAATATAATCCAAAGTGACCAAAGTGTCAGACCAATCATTACTCTGTCATCTCCATTATATTCACAAACAGACAAATCAATTTGTGAGCAGTTCAGTATCAAACACTGCATTTTATTTTATTTTTAAATGAGGTGGCTTTTTTTTTATAGCCTCATTCCAGCTTCTCACAGAACATTCAGCCCTGTGCTAAGAACCAGTGTCAGAAATATTGCTGCTGAACACTGACATTAACTGCTGGAAATGGGAACAGAGACAGAAACCCCTTGGCAAGGGAAAATACCTAAAGTGCAGTCCAGTAAAAACAAACCACAAACACCCAGCTGTGACCAGCAAGCTGAAATACAGAAAAATCCTCACATCTGGGACCCTACTCTATGATTTTTCAGGCCAACTCCTGATGTACATGGAAAATTAAGGTGGTTTCCCAAAATATCATGGTGTAAGTTCGATGATTCCGGGCTGTGGGCTGTGAATTATTGATGACAAATTGAATTTCATGGCAACATGTGTTGACAGCTCCACAAAACTGAACTATAAAATCCAGATGTTGCAACTTTTTAGCTTCAGTCAGGGTGTTTTTTTTCAGCCTCAGTGAAAGGATGGACTCCCTGGCAAACAGGCACTAGATTCTAAGCCTTCTCCAGTCACTGAACAAGTCCTGGATTGTAATTTTGCTCTGTAGCCAAATGCCTTTCCTAGCACCCCAGGGGGACAAACTGTCCATCAGCCTTCTGCAGAACCAGCCAGCATGTGCATCCAGCTCCAGATGTCTGGAGAGAAGCCCAGTTTTGTAAGAGAACCACTTGCAGGAGCTCACAACAACTTCTCTTGCATTTCTTGAGCAGAACCAGCCACTCAGTTCAGTGATTTTAATTTTATTTCTAGACTGGGGTTAATTGTGAGCTACCCAACAGATAAAGGTATCAAGATACTAAGATGAAGGTCAATGTCCTGCTACAACCAGAATGATGAGTGTCTTCTTAACTCCCCTGGACTTTGGTAACAGCTCTTCCACCCACTGCTGACACTGCTGTTGGGATCTCAAGCACAGGTCAAAGAAGACAAGGGAAGTTCAGCAGAAACCAAAGACACTCTGGAGACCACAGCTGGAACACCGTGTCCAGCCCTGGAGCAGGAGGACATGGAACTGTTGGAGAGAGTCCAGAGGAGACCACAAAGATGACCCAAGGGCTGAAGCTCCTCTGCTCTAGAGACCTGCTGAGAGAGTTGGGGTGTTGAGTCTGGAGCAGCAAAGACTCCAGGGAGACCTTAGAGCTTCCAGTGCCTGAAGGGGCTCCAGGGAAGCTGGGGAGGGACTTTACAAGAGGGCAGGGAGTGATATAGCACAAGACGTAATGGATCAAAACTGGAAGAGGGAAGATTTAGATTGGACATGAGGAAGAAATTCTTCACCATGAGGGAGGTGAGATCCTGGAACAGGTTGCCCAGGGAAGCTGTGGCTGCCCCATCCCTGGCAGTGTTGAAGGGCAGGTTGGATGGGGCTTGGAGCAGCCTGGGCTGGTGGGAGGTGTCCCTGCCCATGCAGGGGGGTGAAACTAGATGATCTTTAAGGTCTCTCCAACCCAAACCATTCCATGATTCTATGAGATGAGTGGAAAAGAGGTCAATGAGAAGGATCCTTGCCAAGGAGATTCACCCTTGCCTGAAGCCTCATTCTTAGCACAATTAGACAACTATGCAAATTCTTGGCCAGGTGCTGAATTTATATATGACAATGAGAAGATTAATCAGAGCAGTTGCTTGTGTTTGCACACATCCTGGTTGAAACAGGTGTGGCTGGTCTTGTCTAACTCACTTAATTCAATTATCTTGCACTCAGATCTGCCCTCCTCTGTTGCATTAAGCAGTGGGTCATTTTATATAAATCCCAGAAACTCTTTTTTTGGTCATTTCTCCCTTATTTTCCTTGTGACCAGCACAAACCAGAGCCCATATGCATAGGTCTAATACACAGTTTTGGGCCCAGCCCAAATCAACCTACTTCACCGGGAGTTTCATGCCAGGCCTTGTCTGGGCCATTTCACTGCCCTCCTACCAGAAATCCATTTGGTTTCAGGTCCCTTCTGAGCCAAACATCATCGCAGGTCAGGAAAGCACCTCTGGGGAAGGGTGTGACTTTGGGAGTCACTGCCCATGAAGGTGTAAAAGCACCAGCTGAGACCAAAGGCACATCCTGAGCAGAGTTAATTAGACTGATGATACGAACATTAGAATTAGTTCAGAATTAATATATTTTAAAACATTTAAAATTCTTGTTGCAGATGCCTGATGAAGCCTAAAAATTTGGTTTCTGAACCATCTTCTGCAGAAGATGATGTTGGTTTCTCAGCTGGAGCCAGTTCCTCCTTCTGCCTAAGAAGCCACTTCTCCTAAGAACCACTCCAGGTCGGTCACTCCAAGTTGAAATTTTGGCCCTTTGCAAGCCTAGAGGCCATGGCCACCACATCAGATGGACCCAACCAGCAAAGCCTCCTCCTCACCATCAGCCAGGCAGGTAAAATAAAAAAAATGAAGTGTGAACACAACTGGAGATGCTGTTGCCAACACCAATTCCAGCCCCTTGCTCATTCTTGTCTCCTGATCATGCTGAAGCCCACAAGAAGCTACAATGGAACATCTGACTTGGTAGAGTTATGTAACTGAAATGCAATCCAACATCACTAGAGGGGATCAGCAGGATGACTTTAAAGCTCCAGTGTTTGTTTTGCAGTGCAGCATTCCAGCACCATGACTCCTTTCACATTCCTGCAAAAAAAGCCAAGCATCAAACTCAACAATCTGCTTAATAACAAGAGGTCTGGGCTTGAATGTTGCAGCATGAGGTTCTGCCTCTCACTTTGGGCAAGTCAGGAACAGGATGGTCTTTAAAGGTCCCTTCCAACCCAAACCATTCCATCACGATGAACATTTCTCTCTGCACAACTGAAAATCCATAAATAAACAGCCAAGAGATGTGGCATCAGTCTGTGGTGAGCAAATGAATCCCACACAAAACAGGGGGTAGAGATGAAGAAGCAATTTCCTTTCTGCAACATCCCTGTAACCACCTCTAAACAGAAATGGGCAATTTTCAAGGTCTCTGTTTAAATATTTTGTAGATGTCCCTGAGTTTCAGAAAGGCTCTCCCAGATGTGTTGCTGCCAGGTCAGTGGGGCAGCACAAGGGCTGTAGGAAGAGGGTTGAAGATCTTTGTGCATTTTGAATCTGTCAAGCCAGGCTTTTAAAACCAGCACAGTGAAGAGAAGCTGGTGACAATACTGCTGACACCAGCAAAATCACTTCTGGGTTTTCTGAGCTCAGTGGGGTTAAGGCACTGACTGGCCTGAGCTAACTCAGATGTAGCCCAGCTGTGAGCAGGGAGTAAGGCCAAATGACCTCCAGATTTTTTCTCCTCCTGTGCAAATGTTCTGCAGTGTTTGCTTTGCATGTGAAAGAACCACCTACTGCAAAGGAGAGAAGTTTTATCCCCTCACCCAGTCATGGACCCAGCAGCACCAGCACAAGCCAAAGCATCTGGGAGGCTAAGAAACACAGGGAAACTCCCAGGTCTTCATGGTGTCACTGAGGATTTTAAAGAGCTTCTTGCAGCATTTGATGTGTCTAAATTAGTTGTTACACCAGGAGTCCCTTGGCAAACCAGGAGTGAAGGATCACTCAACCCATGGATATGCAATGGTCTGGTCAGAAGAACAAGGGGCTGGAAAGACAATCTGAACAGGTGGGTAAACATGAGATCTTCTTTCAACCACACACACAACATTTTGGTGCTAGATGGACAAGATTTGGTCCTCATGTCCCCTCTGTTAGTGTTCCTAGTGCAGACACAGAAGAGTCTTTATGTTTGTTGCAAGGCCAGAGCTGCCAGGCTTTCTAGGTGGTCCAAACATTTCAGCTGCCCAAAAGGCCTCTTGCCATCCACCCATGGGACTACTAGACACTGCTGCCCTTCCCACTGAGCAAAGCTCACTGCCCCTGGAAGCTGGAGTTGTGCTTCATTCCTTATCATTTTGGTCAGCTGGCAGGCAGCAGGTGGCCTGACAAAGGGGAAGGTCAAAGGCAATGGACAAGTCACCTCTTCCAGCCCCAGCTGCAATTCTGCTGCAGAAAGAGCAAAGGCCATGACCAACATACGTGATGCACATGTCCATTGACATGAGGCATCTTTAATTGACTCTAAGGTGATTAACAGAGCAGAATTAGCACAACAAGCCAGGGGGATTAAGGGCAAAGACTTGTCCTTGAGCCAATACCAAGTCTACTTCTGCCAGAGGAAAACCTGCAGCCCCAGTACTCAAGTGGACACGTAAGTAGGAAGCATTAAGGAAGTTCCTGGTGTTGTACATGGAGTTAAGGAGCTCAGAAGGTTCTGGGTGCCCAGCTGAGGGTCACTGGGAGCTCTCTGAATGGCACAGCAACGAGTGCTGGAGTTTTCACTGCAAACTGTTCTAGGCACCACTGCCAATTTCTCCTTCAGCTTTCTTTCCATGGCTCCCCCCTCTCTGAGGCTGTCCAATGGGGAGCTGTTCTGGAGCTTAATGCTCCTGCACAAATTCCTGTGAACTGCTTTTCCATCACTGGAGTCACTGTAACCAGACATGTACCAATGACTCAACTTTCCCTTTTCAATTAACCCACTGTGGGATTTTCTCCTACAAGGGGCATGGTGCAGAGGCTCTGCAGCCATTCCCTGTGGCACACACCAACCCTCCTAGAAGGGACCTCACTGTCCACTGAGCCCTTGTCTCCCTGAACCTCACCACAAAGGAGACAGCTACATTTCACTGGTGGCCAAAATTTGAAGGGGAAGCAGGGCTGGAATTTGCTCTCTCTCCAACTCATCCCTTGTGAACAGGAATCACCCCACTGGGGTCTTCTCCTGTCTTCTGATAACCCTGCAGATGTTGTAAAGCAGCACAAAGTCCATCTGCCTTAACCAGGTAAAAAGTCAACATTTCAGCTCCTGTCTCAGCCCAGCCCAACAACCCAGGCACAAATATGGAAATATTGACAGGATCAATAGGAAAAATCAATCTCTTGGCTTCCAACACCGGTGGCACCACTGGATTGCTCCTATAAGGAAAGTCTTGGCTTGGCAGAGCTGGCCAGCCCCAACCCCCAGTGTCACATGCACCTTTAGGATTGTGTCAGGACACCAACTTCTTCCTGGCAGGGCCACGCTTCCCAGATTTCTGGAATGACTGGAATTCCCCCACACCTGATGCAGTGCTGCCTATTCTGCAGCAATCCTCACCAGTTTGATTCATCTGCTGCAAAGGAAGGTTATTATTCATTGTGGAAGCTGTGAAATAGCTGACTTCTTGGAGGCCCATCTGCTCACCTTCTACCTTCTCCTTCTCTGCACCTGGAACAAACAAACAAAACAATCTTTCATTTGGTGGTTCCTGGAAACATAGTGTGCATGTGGGGGCAACCTGACCTACTGTGTACAGACAGCCTGATTTACAGCCCTGGGCAAACCCTGAGTAACTCTGAAGAAAGGGTAAAGGACAGGAGCAGCCGATCCAGGGAACTGGCAGGAGCAACCAGATCTCTAGAATTCTTATCATGGTTTCTCTCTTCTTGCTGTTCAGTCTTCTAGGTTCTGTATCAAGTACCTAAAAGCACCTCCTTGTGCACAACATTAACATCCATCAGAAATGGAAAATATCCCTTTTCTGTCCCAAACCCAAGCTCCTTTGCAGTCCAGGTTCAGAAGGTTCATTCTGGACCTCCAGACATCCCTCCCAGCCATGAACTCACGCACAAAGGCCCAGAGCCCCACACACAGGCAGATCCAATAGATCAAGCACAAGAACACAATCTATCACTCCTACTAGAGCTCCAGACAGAAGCTGTCCCTAAATGGTGTGCCCCAAATATCCACCTCATGGTGGAAAATAATAATCCCCCAGTTTGACAGACAGGGAAAGGGAAGCTCCAAGTTGAACCAGGAGGCCTGGCAGCTGAAGCATGATTTACTTCTGAGAGGGAAAACAGCAGGAAAGGTCTGGTGGAAGAGGTGGGCAGGCAGGGATAAGGGACTTTGCAATGTTCCTCAGGCTTCACCAAGAATCCCTGGACATCCAAATCCTTCCTTCCCACATCACAGACTCGCTCTCCAGTTGCCTACAAAGGCATCCACCACCAATTCCCACTGCCAGGAGCAGAGGAAGGCTGCAGACCTACACCTGGCCAAGAAGCTTCAGAAGACAGGTCAGCCAAGTGTGATGCCTTCGCAGAAGCGAGGTCCTGGAGATGCTCCATTCTGGCAGCCTGGGAAGGACAATCCCTGCCTGGTCTGCCTGTGCCCTCTGGTGGCTGCCTGGCCTTGCTGCACAAGGTAGCACCAGACCTGAGAAGTAACATAAACTCCTCTCCCTTTCAAAGAACGAAGATTCCTGCATTGCTTTTTAACACAAACTCTGTAGAATGCTTTAAAAAAAAATAAATCCATACAGTTGATGTTCCACTCTGGAGACAGTTCCCAGCTCCAAACGTCGCTGCTAAACACAGGACAACTGAGGAGCTGAAAAGCACAAAGCAACTTTACAGTCATTGTGAGCACAAACAGCCCAGCCCAGACTCACCAGGACAGGGATGTGTAGACACAGCTCTGAGTTTGGCAGGATGGTGCTTCTGATTACCCCATCATATCTGCTGTTGGTCCTGGTGGCTGCCTGCCATCTCCTCCTTGAAGCCCCCCATCCACCCAGGGGAACTTGTTCTGGCTCTCCTGGCAGCTCCCCCCTGCTCAACTGCAGCACTGGCACTGAGGGGACCTGCAGGATGGGCAGACACCATCAGCTCTGCTCCTGCTTTAGAATCATAGGATCTTTTGGGTTGGAAAAGACCTTGAAGACCATCAGGTCCATTTGTTAACCCAGCACTGCCAAGGCCACCACATGTCCCCAAGCACCACATCTACATGGCTTTTGAACCCCTCTAGGGATGGGGACTTCACCAGTGCTCTGAGCAGCCTGTGCCCAGGCCTGACAGCCTGTTAAGTTAAAAGCAGGTGGAATTACCTGAACAACAGGAGCAAGTTCAGTCCCCGCAGTTGCTACCACTCATGCTTGGCAGCTCCTCCTGCCTATGCATCCAAAGCCCCAGCCTGCTGTGCAAGACCTGCCAAAGAGGAGTCCATGATCCAAAAGTCTCCAGAGAAAACCATTGACTCTACACCACTAAGGGCGCACGGGTAATGGCAGCTTCTGAAAAGCTCCCACCATGGTTCTGCCTCCACCTGCTGACTGGAAAAGCAGGAGACTGCTCAGCCCTGCAAGGAAAGAGGAAGAAGATCCTGGAACTCACCTGCCTTTGGGACAGCCAGCATCCCCCATGGAATGCTTTAAACCAGCAAAATGACCCAGGCCACAGCTGAGCTGGAGACCTCAGCCTTGCTCAGCAAGAACCACAGGGGCTTGTCTTGTCACAAGAAATACCTGGGATACCAGGGTTTGCTACCAGGACACTGTCACTTAGTCCCCTGGAGAAGCTGAGGAGCAGCCAGACTGACCAAGAGAAACACTGAAAACTCAGTCCCTCAGGACACTCAGCAGCAGAAGCACAGAGTACAACACCAGCCCAACCTGATTTTTCTCTTGGCTACCAAGCACACCCACCCCAACAAACCCAACAGCAACCAGACCTTTAATGAGGTTAATAACAAATGTTTATTTTCCTTTCTTAAAGAGCAGGGAGCAACCACCCCACTGCTAATGGAGTGACTTCATTTACAGATTGTTTTGTTTTAAGTGTAAGACAATCTTAACAAATGCATTTCTCCAATTTCTTTCATCTCAAAGTGCTTTACAAAATGACACTGGGGGGCGGGAAGAAAACCCCTTCACACCAAACCATCTCCTACATAGAGACAGCATCTCATTCCCAGTGCTGTGAAGCAGCCACGTCTGTTGTGCAATGTAGCAGCTGATGGCACAGGATGACACAGAGAGATCAAAAGGTCAGGGGGAACAGACACCAGGAGAAATTGCCAGGGTCAGAATTTACCTGAGCTGAAATCTGCAACTGGGGAAAGACATTTCTGCTTTCTCCTCTGGAAAAGCTGATGTCAAATAGCCACACGTCTGCAGACACCAAAGAGATGCAGGTTTAGCACCAGCCTGAGACCCTGCCAGGCTCTTACCCAAAGATGTATTTTCCAGGCTTTTACTCCACATTTGAAATGCACTCCTGGGGTGAAGAGCTGCAGATGTACACACTCATCTAGCTGGGGGAGCAGCATGAGTTGAGGCACTCAGCTGTGGGAAGCAAAAGCAGAACTGGAGTGTTAACAACTTGCAGGTCAGCCCTTCCTGAGCTGAAGGAGGTGGATTCAAAGGTAGTGGGTATTGTCAGGATGTGTCCTCCCAGCTCAGGGGATGACCACTCATGTTTCACATGGCCACCAACCCCTGGCAAACATGCCAGGAGAGGTGTAAGGAGAGGAGTGCCCTGAGGAACAACTCTGCAGCATCCCATGAGTGTGCTCAGTGACAGGAAAGCTTGTGCTCATGGGGATATTCCACAGAAGATCCTTGTATTAGCCTCCAAACCAAAAGCTTTTTTCTTCCCTATCTATTCCTCCCTCCCCTGGACAAAACCACAGCAGCTCAGTTAACTTTCATCCACTGAAGATCCAGAGTTCCTGCTGTAGCATCTCCGAGGAGAGGATGAAACTTGATGGAGCTGAGGATGGTGATTGGTTCTGGGCATCAACCTACCAAGATGGGAGTTATGATGATGGCAGAGGGACAGGGTGACATACCAACCAAGAGTGCAGAAATGCCATGTGAGATGAAATCTCCAGGGCAAGTGGTGGCTGAGCTGACTCCACAGTCACTGAAAAAAAGGCTAAATTGGCTACAAAACACTGGCATGGCTTTAACAGTTCTGTTCAGAAAAGCCTGGGCCTGAGCTCAAGCTACATCAGCCCTCTGCTTCCCAACAGCTTTAGGGACGTTCATTCCTGCACATTTGAGGCAAACAGGAACTGTCATGTGCACAGAAATATGTATCAAACCTGCTGGAGATAGCAGCCCAGGAGAAGCTGGGTTTCCCAGCAGACATTCAGGTCTAGGACTGATGCAACCCTGGGAGGAAAGAAACTTCGAGGCCTCACGACTGCTCCCAGCCCAGGCATGCTTCTTGGAGACAAAGAACCCAGCCTGGGACCAGGATTTCTATCTAAATAGTGGGAACTACCACCCAAAGTTACCCTGAAAGCAGGAACTTCTCAAAAGCATCTCTTTGTGGGTGAGGTTTGTCTCCAAGAGCACCACGATGGACTTGTGCATCAAGGACTGCCACAGGGCAGTCAAGGTCCATATCTGCCTGTGAAAAGTGCAGCAGAACCTCTAGATGAGGAGGAAACCTCCTGAAGGCTGCAGCCAGCTATGAGTTCTGCAGTTTTTCTCCTTGCTTTTCTTCTGCTGAAGGCCCCACGTGCCCAGCTCCAGCCTCTGCTCCCCCAGTGCCAAATAACAAGCTAAAAATGGCAACAAATCCCTCTTTGTTGACTCAGTTGGCAGAAAAGCTTCTCGTGCAGGCTCCTTTACAAGGAGCAAGGAAGTACTTGGAATTAGGCTGTTCATGGCTCTCCATCATTGTGTGGTGCTGGCATGTACAGGGGGAGGAAGTGGTGAGGAGAACCTGGGCACAGCACCCTCCACCAACAGATGGACAGACAGCCAGCATCTGTCCTGAAAAATGTGCTTCCAAAGAAGGTCCAGGACTCCTGCCCTGCACAGGCTTGGCCTCAGACTATGCCAAAGCAGATTGCATATAAAAACAAAGGTTTTTTTAAAAAATGGATATACACTGCATATAGGAAACTCCACAGAGGACAGTCTATAGATGGCCACCCCAGAGCAGCCAGGGCCAGCCCAGCTCCACTGGGGTGGTAGCTTGGCAGCTGCTTTCCAGTCACAGTTGGAGAAGTGGGACAGCTGGAAGTGGAACTTGTGCTTCTTGCTTCTTGATTAGCTCCAGGCAGAGGGAGGGAAGAAGACCCACTGCAGGAGAGGGATTGCATCCATCTGTTCAGCAGACTACGTTTGACAAGCTGTTCATCCAGGAGCAGTTTCCTTCCATGCTTGGGCCTCTGCTCACATCTCACTGGAATAAAACCCAAGTTTGGCCAAGGACATCTCCCTGCGGAGCCGCATGACCTCCCAGTACATCAGCTCCACTGCAAAGCAGAAGGGGTGTGGGGAAGAGAAGGTAAAAAAACACCAAAAAAACAGTAAGCAAGACACAGCTGGACACCACCTCATGTTTGGCCATGCTCAGTGCAGCCCAGCCAGGCTCACCCTCAACGTGAGAGAAGCAGACATGCTGGAGGGCCCAGCAGGACAAGCCCATCACGTCACCCCTGACCAGCTCCACCCCAGGGCAAACCTCCCAATAAGCTGATGGAGTAGGTGCTTCTATTCCTCCCACTCATGCCTTTCTTGTGGATTGCCTCTCCCTGGAAGTGTTCAAGACCAGGCTGCATGGGGCTTGGAGTAACCTGGTCTCATGGGAGGTGTCCTTGCCCATGCAGGGGGTTGGAACTAGATGATCTTTAAGGTCCCTTCCAACCCAAATCGTTCTATGATTCTGTGGTTCTATAATTTAACTGCCTCTCAAAGGCAGGGGGTACCCTGAGCTGGCCCTGCTCCTGTCCCACTGAATAGGACCTCTTAACTCCTTCCAATAGCCCAAAGAAGACAACCCCACCCCAGCCAGATACTGCCCCCTCTTACCATCCTGCCTCACCAAGCCCTGCTGGATATAGCGAATGTATGTGAAGAAGTTGCACACTGCTGTGATCTGAGGGAGACAGAAAGAGAAAAACAAGGAAAAAAGTCAGCTACTCTGCCTGCAAGAGGCCTGCACGCCCCCAGCAGGAGAGCTCTTAGTGTTCAGCACCTGAGAAATAGCACCACACACTATCAAATAGAAAAGAGAGAGGAAAAAAAATCTGGTTAAAAAAATAAAACATGAAAAAATCTGGGCATCTGTACTCCCATCCCAAGATACTCCACCATCCATAAGACACACTGTGGGAGAGCTCCAATCTGCTGCTGATTTGAGACATAAGTAATCACTACTTAATGTGGGAAAGTCCATGATCTTCCTTCAAAGGGAGGGCACTGTTCTCCAACAGAATGAAAACCACTGGAGGTAGAAGTTTGGGTGCAGGGAGGTGAGGGGGTTTGTGACACTTCAGAGTGTGACAAAAATTGGTCAACCTAAGTCCACAGACAGCTGCGGAGCCGCATGACCTCCCAGTACATCAGCTCCACTGCAAAGCAGAAGGGGTGTGGGGAAGAGAAGGTAAAAAAACACCAAAAAAACAGTAAGCAAGACACAGCTGGACACCACCTCATGTTTGGCCATGCTCAGTGCAGCCCAGCCAGGCTCACCCTCAACGTGAGAGAAGCAGACATGCTGGAGGGCCCAGCAGGACAAGCCCATCACGTCACCCCTGACCAGCTCCACCCCAGGGCAAACCTCCCAATAAGCTGATGGAGTAGGTGCTTCTATTCCTCCCACTCATGCCTTTCTTGTGGATTGCCTCTCCCTGGAAGTGTTCAAGACCAGGCTGCATGGGGCTTGGAGTAACCTGGTCTCATGGGAGGTGTCCTTGCCCATGCAGGGGGTTGGAACTAGATGATCTTTAAGGTCCCTTCCAACCCAAATCGTTCTATGATTCTGTGGTTCTATAATTTAACTGCCTCTCAAAGGCAGGGGGTACCCTGAGCTGGCCCTGCTCCTGTCCCACTGAATAGGACCTCTTAACTCCTTCCAATAGCCCAAAGAAGACAACCCCACCCCAGCCAGATACTGCCCCCTCTTACCATCCTGCCTCACCAAGCCCTGCTGGATATAGCGAATGTATGTGAAGAAGTTGCACACTGCTGTGATCTGAGGGAGACAGAAAGAGAAAAACAAGGAAAAAAGTCAGCTACTCTGCCTGCAAGAGGCCTGCACGCCCCCAGCAGGAGAGCTCTTAGTGTTCAGCACCTGAGAAATAGCACCACACACTATCAAATAGAAAAGAGAGAGGAAAAAAAATCTGGTTAAAAAAATAAAACATGAAAAAATCTGGGCATCTGTACTCCCATCCCAAGATACTCCACCATCCATAAGACACACTGTGGGAGAGCTCCAATCTGCTGCTGATTTGAGACATAAGTAATCACTACTTAATGTGGGAAAGTCCATGATCTTCCTTCAAAGGGAGGGCACTGTTCTCCAACAGAATGAAAACCACTGGAGGTAGAAGTTTGGGTGCAGGGAGGTGAGGGGGTTTGTGACACTTCAGAGTGTGACAAAAATTGGTCAACCTAAGTCCACAGACAGAACCAACTTTTTGTCTCAGAAATAATTTTGTCACATGTTGCAGGATCAACTCTTCTGATAAACAACTCAGGAAAAAGTCAGAGCCCCAACAGCAACATTAACAGATCATTCACCTTCTTCCTCCCCTCCAAAGAAAGGGCAGCTTGTTCTCACAACCTGAGTCACTGACCTGCACTGGAACAAGAGCCAGCATTTAAAGAGCAGAAAATTACTGTGTTTTACAAAGGAGGATTTAAAAAGAATAATAAAGCAAAACAATCAAAGCTCTGTACTGAATCAAACCATGGAGACTGAACTCACTGAAGACAAGTTGCCTGAAGGAACATAAGGCTGAGCACCAGAGCATGAGGCAAGGGCTGGAGACCTGCACTCTAGTCATGGACCAAGAGTCACCTGGACTTCAGGAACACGCTCAAGCCCCACAGGTCTCTGTCAGTTTGAGAGCTGACCCAAACTCCTCCATTTCAGGGCTTGGAACAATTTTAGAAGGTTGAGGAAGGTAGAAGACTCACCCTGGCCCTGCAGGATGGTGAAATGTAGTAGTAACTCCCAGAATCCCCCAGCATGATGCGGTGTTTGCAAGTCCTGGGGAGGCCACTCAGAGCACATTTCCTGCAGACAAAAATTAAAAAAAAACCTTGGGCAATCCAGTGGCACAGCAGAGCACAGCAATTCAGCCACTTCAAGGCTGTCCCCAAGAGATGGAAGCAGGAGCTCAGAAGCCAGATGCTGCATCAGTTCAGCATGAAGAAGAAAAAACTTTGGCTGTGCCTTTTGCTCCTTTAAAGATTCCATGAATGGCACGTTTATGAGACCTTAGGCTAAGTATCTGGAACCACAAATTACTCCATGCCCAAGCAAACCAAGGCTGAACCTTTTCCCAGGCAGAGAACCCAAGATGAAAACCTCAGAAAATATTAAAGAGGTGAGGCTGGAGCAGAGTATAACAAACAGCATCTGGTCTCTGCACATCTCCTCCATGTTCCAGGTGAGGCTTCTGCTGAGGGAGTTCTGCTTAGGTGTATCAGCTCTCCTGACAGGAGGCAAACATGCTGGCTGGGGACCAGACCTGGTCTCAAAAATTTGAGCAGAACTTGTGCCTGCTGAGAATACAAAACAAGCAGCACCGCAGCCTTTACCCTAGACTCCTATTAATTAATTTGAGCCTGATTTGTAGCTACTCCAGTTGAAGTGACTTTGGAGTGACTTCAGGAGGCTTTGGAGAAAGCTGGCAGCTTCTAAGAGCAAGCCAGTCCCTTCTTCTGCAGGCAGGGAAGAAGGCTGGCTTCACAATTTTAAGGAGATTTCAGACTGAGTGAAGAAAACAGTCTTTTCAAGACAGCTCAGCTCTCAGGGAGATCACCAAAGGACTCCACCAGCAAGGGTGCAGCATCTTTTTATTTTCTTGCAATTTCCTTCTGTTATTTGCAGGATTAATGGTCCCTAGCACCAGCCAGTTGCCCTTCCTTCATCACCAATGAAAGCAGTTAAACAGAATTTTCTGCTGCAGTCACCACCACATTCCCTGGATACTTAGTGCCTGCATAATGGGAAGAGGGACATCACTCCCCAGCGGCCAAAAACTGTTCTGCAGGCCATGGAAGGTGACAACGCATGGGATCAGATGTTTCAGAGAGCTTCTGAGCAGGTCTCTGTGTCTCATGTCTCAGCACTCTACATACCACAGGGCACTTTGCCAGACCCATGAAAAACAGTTGTCCTCCTGGTCAGCATTTTCCTCTGATGCTAAAAGGACAATGTCACATAGAGGCCAACTCAGCTCCTGACTGTCCAGACCCCATAAACTGCTGCACTGAGGTGTCCACACAGCAGGGTAGAGAAAAGTAGGTCTGGCAGGACCCAGCTTGGGCAGGGACCCCCACCCTTCTCCTTTCAGGTTGGTAGCATGTCCAAGGTTGCCATAAAAATAATCTGGGAACAAATTCCTTTTAGGTCCTTTATTGCCAATAGGAAGGTACTTTCCCATCTTGTCTGGGTGGTAATTAAAGAGGGTTAAAAAGTTAGCTCAGTTCAGCTCTAGTCTCAAAGCTGCTAAATTGCACTGTTAGTAACTTGTTAATGGATTAGAGATATTTGGTCACTGACTCAAAAATAAATCCTTCACTTACGTTACAATTTGGGACCGGAACCCACTGTGAAGACACCAAAAAAAATAAATCAATAAATCAAAAAGAAACTGATAAGGATAAACACAGGATGGGTTGTTCTTGGAACAGGCCTGACACATATCCATGGAACAATGTGCCTAGAGATGATGGAAAATGCAGAAAAAAGTGTGCAGATTTCCTACTACAAAAGCAGCATTTACTGTCTGAGAAAATGCTCCAACAGGATTTTTGAGCTGATCTCTTCTGACCCAGGCTCAAACCCACCCGGTGCACCAGCAGGGCCAGGAGCACAAGGTGAGCTCAAAGCTCCCAGCATGCAAGAACATGAGATAACACAGCCGTGACTTAATCCTTTCAGCCCAGGTTAGGCACAAACATACCTTGAGAGAACATTAAACAAGCTGCTACCTTAAGGGGAAAAAAAAACAACCCTCTCCTAAACCAAGGGCATCAACATGTCACTAGGTTATCCCTCAAAACAGGCAACTACAGGACATCAGCTGAGCTAACTCCCCTTCTCATGTAAAGAGTTGAGCTGAACTACCACTGGTCACAGAGTAGAAGAACACTCAGCTGGGACCTCTGAACTGTTCAACTCAACTGACTTGGGCAAGGACAAACTCCATGAGACTGTACAAAAAGATGAGGGCCAGAGAAGGCCACAGAGATGATTAGAGGCTGGAGCAGCTCTGCTCTGGAGACAGGCTGGGAGAGTTGGGGTGTTCAGCCTGGAGAGGAGAAGGCTCCAGGGAGACCTTAGAGCAGCTTCCAGTGCCTGAAAGGGCTCCAGGAAAGCTGGGGAGGGAGAAGGGAAAGGGAGATTTAGGTTGGACATTAGGAGAAAATTCTTCAGTGTGAGGGTGGTGAGACCCTGGCCCAGGTTGCCCAGAGAAGCTGTGGCTGCCCCATCCCGAGCAGTGTTGATGGGGCTTGGAGCAACCTGATCTGGTGGGAGGTATCCCTGCCCATGCAGGGGGGTTGGAACTGGATGATCTTTAGGGTCCCTTCCAACCCAAACCATTCCATGGTTCTATGAGTAGCAAGGAGAGGATAAGAGAGCACAAGCACAGCTCCTTACTTTGGCCCACCACACTCTTCTGCTGACACCTTCACCACGGGCAGTGTCTGGGAAGCAACGGGCTCAATGGTGAGTGTGTTCTGCTCCACGGCCACTCGTACCAGCTCCGACAGCTGCAGCAGAGAGAAATCAGTGCAGACAGGAACGTGCAAAGGGGACCTCCAGAAACGTGCCACTTTGGTGCTGCCAGGCTGTGCAGGCTTTTGTCCTGCTTCTTCCAGCACTCACCTCCTGCTTAGTGAAGTCCAGACAAGGTCCTACATCTTCTCGATAAATTCTGTCTAGGAAGGAGCAGGATTTATCCAAAGTTGGAGATTCTTTCCAGGCCTGGAATTCAGCAAATAAAATGGAGTCGACCTGCAATGGGTGTCCAAGAGGGGAGGGAAGAGGGAAAGGTGGGTGGAGGGAGAGAGACCATGTCAGAAGTTACCTGTTACTGTGCAGGTAACCTAACCACAAAACATCTGCTTCAGCATCTAGAAAGGCTCAGACATCACAGAGGTGTCTGAGGGAAGCTGGCCTGCTCCAAGGATCTGTCACCTCCCACCCATCAGCAGTTCTGTGGCAGCCTGACACTGCCATACTGGGCTTATTCTGCCACAAATCTGCAGGAACCTCTTTATCTCATCTTTCTCGAGGACAGGGCAGCACCTCTGCTGCAAGAAAGCCACCAACCCAAGTGCCCACTCAGCTCATGGCAGGAATGAGGAGAGCAGCTGAATGGCAAAGCCCAGTGACACTGGCACCCAGGACACAGGAGGCAGAACTCTTCTGTAAGGAAGGGACTGCTAAAGAAAAGGACTGGAAAAAGCTCTTTAGAAAAAGCCAACAGCAGGATCACATCTGGTGAGCTCAAGTATGAGCTCACAGGGTATGCCAGCCCTTTAGAGACCACTCCAAGCCCAGAACTCTGGTGTTTGGGGAGTTGCAGAAGTAATGGGAACACTGGGCAGCCACACAAGCTTGCAGAGGCAAGTTAAGGGTAGGAAAGGAGGTGTCTCAAAGGGAATTCAAAGAGAAGGAACAGCTTTCCCCATTCTAATGTCTGCTCCTTGCCTTTCGCACCTGGGCCCACAAGAATTGTCCCTGCACAGCAGAAAGGGGCCCAGGACAGAGCTTGTTCCCATCTCCTGAGCCAGAAGGAAGGTTGTTCCCTTCATCCCTGTCTGGCTGAAAATACGTCAGTTCTAGAGACTCTCTAGGACCTGACATTTAAACCTCAGATGGATCATTAGCAGAACCACCAACCTGACTGACAGGGTGTCACCTTAAAAGGTCAGCAAATCCTGTTAAAGCTGCAGAAAGGAAATGCAAAACCAACGAAACCCTGCTGAGCAACACAAAGAACATGAGTGAACAAAGCTGGAAAAGGTCTGGGCTCTAGCACATCCACTCAGTGCTATGGAGGCTGCTCATCCAGTACCAAGAGGCAGCTTCAGAGCCATAGGATGGAAAAACCAACTGAGAAAATCACAAAAAGAAAACAAAACTATGGAGGTTGGCAGAAGAAGAAGCTAGAACTGAAGGGCTGGAAGCATGAGAGGCAGATGTGACCCAGCCCTCCCCAGTGCTGTCCAGAAAGGTTACCTGCTGCAAGGTTGAGGAGCCATCTGCCCCCAAGGCCTGCCAGCCTGGCTCATAGGTGATGTGGACAGCCTTCCCAGGGAGGATACAGAGGAGCAGAGAGAGGAGAGCAGGAAACCCTGACTTTGAGGGCAGAGGAAGAGACAGACAGTGAAGGAAAAGGTTTAGAGAGACAGGCAAGAAAGGGAGGTAAAAAAAAACTGATATAAAGAAAGGCTCGAGTCTTCCTATGGAAGTAAGTGTGCTGCTGGTGACATCACAGGGCCACAAGCCAAACCTTTCAACTCGAGTGCCAAAAAGGAACAGAAACTTGTCATTTTGAGGGTCAATTTCAGATGGGACACGTTTGGTTTTTTTCCATGGAGGACCAAGCACCAACTCTCTACACGCCAGGTTCCCTTTCAGCACCTCTCACTTAGGTCACTAAGGAATCTGAATGACAGACGTTAACAATTGAACAAAAAACTCCACCCTTGATATATAACATTCTTAGTCACTTTGGAAGCTGCAGCCCTGGGATTTTGAGCCCCAGGATATTTGCTCCACGTGGAGGTCACCTACACAAAGAACTGACAGGCCCAAATCTTTAACAAGCAAGTCACTTATAAGAGCTTCCATTTCTCTAGAGATCACGAGCTTTGCTGACGCTGAGCCAAGAACAGCAAAAATAACAATCCAGTGGGCAAAAGTTATCTCTGCTTTCTGTAGAATCACAGGATAGTATCGTGGAATGGTTTGGGTGGGAAGGGACCTTAAAGATCATCTAGATGCAACCCCCTGCATGAGCAGGGACACCTCCCACCAGCCCAGGTTGCTCCAAGCCCCATCCAACCTGTATTTCACCACTGCCAGGGATGGGGCAGCCACAGCTTCCCTGGGCAACCTGGGCCAGGGTCTCACCACCCTCACAGCAAATAATTTCCTCCTCATGTCCAACCTAAATCTCCCCTCTTCCAGTTTTAACCCATTGCCCGTTGTCCTCTCACTAGAAGCCAGTAGGCAGAGGGCAACTTCTACAGTGTAGTGAGTAGTTCACCCAACTGAGCTCCCTATTTAGAGCTCCTCTGTTCTGAATGGGGGAATGCTTAACACTGGGAGAGGTCACAGGACCTTAAAAAGATCAAAACCTTTTTCTTCCTAGCCCTGGAAGCAGCTTCCAGCTGGCTGCATTTGACTCTAACCTTTATGTATCTGCACTGCTCCCTGCTTGACATTAAGAGAAACCATCAGGCTTTCAGTTACTGACCTGACTTTCCCTTTGGCTTTCTTTCTGACACAGCCTTTGCTCCCCTCTGCCTGTGAACACAGTTAAACTTCTTCATCCCTTCTTGTTATTGCTGTTTCAGGACAATGGCTACAGCCAGTATTGCCTGAAGCATTTCATCCAAACTCTATCAACAGGAGTTGCTGACAAGGCACATCCATGGCATCCACTGCCAAAAGCAGGGGTTACCAGCACAGTCCTGTTTAGAGAGCAAATTAATTTCATGTGGTCCCTCACACAAACCAAGTGACCAGGTACATCCATGTTCCCTCAACAGTTCTTCACAACAGAGGCTACAACTCCCAAAAAATCACTACTAGGGAGACATGTCCCCCCACCACAGTCCCACTCATTTTCATTCTTCCTGACCAAACGCCTTAAGCTGCCTCCTTTTTGCTCCCCAGGACAGCTGTGAACACATCTGGCTAGTGGAATGCTCCCAGACAGAAAGGTCCTGCAAGCATGAAGAAGCTTTACTCACATCCATGGTCACAGCAGGTGGGGAACCATCAAAGGATGACCAAAGGGAATTGAACAGGGCTTGTTTGAAAGATATTCACAAATGCTTTGTATGCTTATCTGCCCAGCTCCTTCCAGTGAGGAAGGAACTATTAAATGCGTGCTCTGCAAAGAGGAAGAACAGTGACATGCCCAGTACCACAGAGCAGGTCAGAGCCTACAAGTTGATGGAAGTGTCCTGGTGTCCAAGCCAAACTAGGTAGAGAGACGAAAATAAGAACCACACCAGAACAGGCAGTGGATTCAACTGCCAGGATGCAGCAGAACAATTGGCTTCTGTTCAGCAACTCCTGACATATTCCCTCTCAGTTCTGGTAACTCCTGGATCTGTCTGTGCCCTCCAGGGATCTCAACTGCTTCCTCCAGCAGTCGTCCTGACGTGGCCTTCAACACGCTTCCCAGAAGGGGAAATCTCCCCACCGGAAACCCTCCCGAGCCTGCCTCAGCACAAATTTAGGGAACAAGGCAGATTAACACAACCAGTTTCTCCCAACACTGCAACCACAGAGCTCTCCAGAAAGCCCAAGTCAAAAGCTGCACAGCTCCCTGAGCACAGTGGTAGCTCCAAGGCTGATGAAGCATGAGGCGAATGGCCTCACCCACCTCTTTGCACTCCCGACTGACTGGCTCTGGAGTCACATTCTGGCTGGCAGCTGAGACCATTGCACTGCTGGTGCTCTTGTTTCGCCCGTGGCCCTTCCTGAACACAGTTTTGGAAGGACTCTGGAGCTGAGGGTGCAGCTCCCGGTTGGGAGAGGAAGGTGTGGACGTGATCACCAGGGTCTTCAGAGCTGTCACCTCTGCCTGCAGCATGTCAATCTGGGGAGACAAGGCAAGACACCTTCAGCATCTGCTGAACTTGAGCTTGCTGCACCCCACCAAACCTAAAGCCACAGGGAACCAGCTACCAGCCCAACCATGAAGCCTTCTCCCACTTCTCCCACATGCCCACCATCACCCAGAATTTTGAACAGGGCTAAACAGCACCTATTTGGGAACCCATCCCTCTGCTCCTCAGTCTGAGTACATGTTGCCCCAGGTTCTTTTTAGACCCCATAATTTCCTCTCTCCTTAAGAAGTAACAAGTTGAACAGCCCTGTGATGTCAGGAAATTCCAACTCCCCAGCTCCCTGCTCCATCCATCCCCACAGCTGTGGCAATAAATGGCAGATCACCTCTCTGTGGCTCCCCTGGCATCCATTTCTCAACAGGGAGCTGGAAGAGCAGCAGGGCTGCCTTTTCCCCCCTCACCCACCGTATTGCTGGAGAGGGAACAGAGCAAACGCAACACCTCAGAGAGACCAAGATGCTGGCGCTTTACTCTTCTCCAGCCAACAAAGCACCATGGGCAGGCTGGGCAGGGATGGAACCAACCCAGCACAGAGACCAAGTCACAGGGAGTGCAGATCTCACCTTCCCCCGTGCCTCCCTCAGCTGTTTCTCCGCCGCCGCCTGTTTAGTGTTTGCTTCTCTCACCATCTTGTGCGCTTCCTGGACCAGAGAGAATTTTAGTCTGCCTGTTGCAGCCCCAGCTCCTAAAGCCACCAGGGCAGGCCTAAAGCTCTGCCACATCACACGCTCTGGGCTAGCAAGCAGAGGCACAGACATCACTGTCACCTCTGAGGGTTTTACTCTGTCGGCTGTGAAGAGTCTTCTCCCAGAATCTCCCAGAGAAGGCTCTCAGTGCTAGAGCCCAGAGTGCATCCCCCTCCTAGCTGTCTGGTTGGCTTAATTAAAGAGTTGAGCTGATCTGAGATGTTTGACTAGAAGTTAAAAGAAGCTACATTTGAAAAGTAGGAGATGCAGCACTGGGTGGGGGGATGGGTAGAGGAAAGCCAGCCACAGGTGCAGGAGAGCAATAAAACTCTGTAGCAGGATATAAAACCTATAAAAGCCATAAGATGCCAGGGGCTACGAGGGAAGAAGGAAAAAAAAAAAAAAAAGGTCATCTCTTTCACAGGTATGGGCTGCTGTGAAGACAGCTGGAAGCAAGGGCCTGCCCCTCCTTGCCCTTGGGAACTGCTTCTCAGCCCAGTCCAACACCTCTGTGACACTGATCTTGACTCAGACTCACTAGCTGGGCTTCCTCACTTGACCTCTGGCTTGTGTTGTCCCTGCAGACCTTCTGGTTGATCACTGGAGTGTTTTCTGACCCTAACTGCTGTCTGTGGCACAGATCCTGATCCAGCCTTGCTGCTCCACATCTTGGCTCCTTGCTGGCGAGATCATTCCTCTTGCCTGACTTGTTATTGCACTTTGCTCCCACTTCCTTCATGGAGCAGCCACCCCTCAGTACTCTGAGCAAGGCTGCAACCAAGCAGGAGCTGTTGCTCAGATGGAGGGCAAATGGGAGAGCCTAATTTAAAGGCATCTCCCACAGGAAGAGGGGTGAGTCCCAGCTGGGGCCTTCCCAGAGAGCTGTCAGGAAGCAGTCTGTCCAAGGCCACCAAAGGAAGGGGACAGCCGTCAGCTAAATGATCTCTAAGTTTGCCCTGAGCCCAGGCAGCCAGATCTCCAGGAGGGGGGATGCTCTCTTGGCCCTCACACTCAGCACCAGCCTGTGTTTCAAAGGTACAGATGGGTCTGGCTTTCCTCGCTGCCCAGTCAGATCCAGACATCAGAGCTACTGGTAAGTGGGATTTTGCCAGGATAGAGCTTGGCAAGAGTCACAGTTAAAAAAAAAATCAACCAACAGGCCTCTGAACACTCCTGGGGCAGAGGATATGAGGACACCCAGCTTGTTCCCACCCCAAGCAAGGGAATCATCTCTATTACACAGCAGCTGCTGTCCAGACTGCAGAGCAGGCACTGGAGAGAGACAGGGAGCTCTGTTCTCAAGCTACAGACACCCCCACGTCTGTTTTTCCTACTGGATGTACAGCCCCTTAACAACTGTTTTCTTTATGCCACCCCACAGCTGCTAGAAAGGAAAGAAATGCATGCAAATGCTCCCCAGGAGCAGGTACAAGCCCCTGCTCTCAGGCTCTGCCAGCAGCACTGCCCAGCTCTGCATCTCCAAGTGGGAAAGAACAAGAGGAGAAAGAAGGAAACTGTGGGAGGAGATGGTTGAAGTTCAGGGAAAGCCTGTCTTAAAGGAGTTGGATGTAAGCTTAGCTAAAGAAATATGATGGGGAAAGGAAGAGGGTGGTACCTCAAACAAGCTAGCTGTTAGCTCCTCTAGTTCCTGCTCCAGTTGTTCTCTGACTTTTGACAACCTCTCACATTCTTTGTCCTTCAGCTTCAGCTCCTGTGGAGGAAAGGGAGAGGGACGTGTGAGCTCCCAGCAGGCATTCCTGCCTGTCCCCACCTGTCAATCACAACCATTCCCCAGCCCAACAATCCTGTTACCAAGCTCTGTCCCAGGCTCCATGCCACCCCTCCACAAATTGCAACAGGCTTTTCAGGCTGGAATTGCTCATTTGCCATGAGCAGGGAGGCTCCAGAGCACACACTGCCTGCCTCCAGCTGCTTTCTGCAGCAGGTTTCCAGGACTACTTCGGATGTTGGGACAGAGACTTTGGGTCAACCTAGCAAATGATGCCCTGGTCCAAAGCACTTCATGGCCACCTCAGCTCCTTCTCACTCCTCTTCTGTGGGCTTCACACTGCAGCACAGACACATTCAGACCCTGCTGCCCTCTGCACCACCTCTAGGAAAACCCCCACTGCTCAAATCTGTGCCACCATCCTCAGGTGTTTACACAAACTCTGGGCCTTACCTTTTGTGCTTTGTGCAGCTCTTCCTTCAGGAATTCAGACCCCTTTTCACGGATCTCCACTGAGGAGCTGCGTAGACGTGACACATCGAGCTGCTCGGTGGTCTGGGTCTCATCCACACCTCCAGCATCTTGGCACCCAGCTTCTGGCTCCTCCTTGCTGCCTTTGGATGGCATTAGTGTCTTCCAGTGTCCCACAGCTACTTCCTTCTGGCTGTCTTCCTCAAAATTGGCCTGGCTGTGGGTTAACAGCACAGAGAAACTTTAGATGGGGGCAACTCACAGCCTTCCTTGGGAACATATCCATTTCCAGCCTCTCACAGGCACTGAAGTGAGGCAGGGAGGGTGATGGGACATGAAGAGGCCAGGATTAGCTTTGACGACCTGCTTTGGGTCCAGCAGCACCAGTTCCTTTACCCTGCACACAGCTACTGCCTCCCTGATGAGGTGCTTCACCCCTGGCATGGATGGCTTCCAGACCAGCAACGCAAGAGGTCATGACTCAAAAATAAAGACTTGGGGGGAAATCTCCACTCCTACCCTGGGAACTTTGAGAATCCCACCAAGTCTAGTGTGAGATGCCCAGCCTGCACACCTTTGAAGAAGGGCTGGTTTCTCAACAGTCAGCACTCCCTCACAGACAATTCCAGGCACCCTTCTCAACCAACATGTCCCAGATACTATTAACACAGGAAAGAGCATTACTGAAGACAGCTGCTCCAGGAATCCCATCCTCTCCTGCTTCCAGAGAGAGACAGCCTGCAGCTGGCTTGTTTAGGACTCCAGTATATACCCAGTAGACCTCAGTTCAGAGACACAGCTTAGCCAACTGAAGGAGAGTAGCAAGAAGAAGGGAGCACAGCTCTCCCATTTCCTAGCAAAGTACAGACCCTAATCCCTTGCTCTGCAAACCCCCACCCCTGCTTCAGAGGGGTAGCATCTATGTTTTACCTACTGGTCTCCCACCAAAGTCCTCCACAGAGCTGTCTAAACCAGTGCATGTCCATTGAGCTGAGGCCCTATTTTTCAGTTTCAGTGGCTGGCAAGTAGAGATGGCCTAAGAAGAGGAAAGCAGGAGTCACCTAGGACACTGCTTCCCAGTGATCAGTTGGACTTTGTCAACTGCCCACAGACTGGAAGAGACTGATGAAATTTGCAGTTGCTCTGTCCCCACCTGTCAATCACAACCATTCCCCAGCCCAACAATCCTGTTACCAAGCTCTGTCCCAGGCTCCATGCCACCCCTCCACAAATTGCAACAGGCTTTTCAGGCTGGAATTGCTCATTTGCCATGAGCAGGGAGGCTCCAGAGCACACACTGCCTGCCTCCAGCTGCTTTCTGCAGCAGGTTTCCAGGACTACTTCGGATGTTGGGACAGAGACTTTGGGTCAACCTAGCAAATGATGCCCTGGTCCAAAGCACTTCATGGCCACCTCAGCTCCTTCTCACTCCTCTTCTGTGGGCTTCACACTGCAGCACAGACACATTCAGACCCTGCTGCCCTCTGCACCACCTCTAGGAAAACCCCCACTGCTCAAATCTGTGCCACCATCCTCAGGTGTTTACACAAACTCTGGGCCTTACCTTTTGTGCTTTGTGCAGCTCTTCCTTCAGGAATTCAGACCCCTTTTCACGGATCTCCACTGAGGAGCTGCGTAGACGTGACACATCGAGCTGCTCGGTGGTCTGGGTCTCATCCACACCTCCAGCATCTTGGCACCCAGCTTCTGGCTCCTCCTTGCTGCCTTTGGATGGCATTAGTGTCTTCCAGTGTCCCACAGCTACTTCCTTCTGGCTGTCTTCCTCAAAATTGGCCTGGCTGTGGGTTAACAGCACAGAGAAACTTTAGATGGGGGCAACTCACAGCCTTCCTTGGGAACATATCCATTTCCAGCCTCTCACAGGCACTGAAGTGAGGCAGGGAGGGTGATGGGACATGAAGAGGCCAGGATTAGCTTTGACGACCTGCTTTGGGTCCAGCAGCACCAGTTCCTTTACCCTGCACACAGCTACTGCCTCCCTGATGAGGTGCTTCACCCCTGGCATGGATGGCTTCCAGACCAGCAACGCAAGAGGTCATGACTCAAAAATAAAGACTTGGGGGGAAATCTCCACTCCTACCCTGGGAACTTTGAGAATCCCACCAAGTCTAGTGTGAGATGCCCAGCCTGCACACCTTTGAAGAAGGGCTGGTTTCTCAACAGTCAGCACTCCCTCACAGACAATTCCAGGCACCCTTCTCAACCAACATGTCCCAGATACTATTAACACAGGAAAGAGCATTACTGAAGACAGCTGCTCCAGGAATCCCATCCTCTCCTGCTTCCAGAGAGAGACAGCCTGCAGCTGGCTTGTTTAGGACTCCAGTATATACCCAGTAGACCTCAGTTCAGAGACACAGCTTAGCCAACTGAAGGAGAGTAGCAAGAAGAAGGGAGCACAGCTCTCCCATTTCCTAGCAAAGTACAGACCCTAATCCCTTGCTCTGCAAACCCCCACCCCTGCTTCAGAGGGGTAGCATCTATGTTTTACCTACTGGTCTCCCACCAAAGTCCTCCACAGAGCTGTCTAAACCAGTGCATGTCCATTGAGCTGAGGCCCTATTTTTCAGTTTCAGTGGCTGGCAAGTAGAGATGGCCTAAGAAGAGGAAAGCAGGAGTCACCTAGGACACTGCTTCCCAGTGATCAGTTGGACTTTGTCAACTGCCCACAGACTGGAAGAGACTGATGAAATTTGCAGTTGCTGGGGTCTTATGAGAGGAAGGCTTGCCTGACAGGGCTCTGCAACCACAGTGTGGCCTGGATCGTGTGCATCACCCCTTCTTCATGCACTGGGCTGTCCTCACGTGGTCACTTGTCATTTGAACAGTGGGAGCATGTGCAAGTCTTGCACACGTGGAAGCCTTCTATCACCTCCAGTCACTCAGCAGGATACACACACACTGCACTCCAGATTAACCTGCTGCCACTTATCTCTGGGTCACAAGGCTTAGCTGAGCTGTGGGCCACATGCACAGCACCAATCCCTCCTCCTGCACACCCCTGTCTACTGCTTCTTGCCCCCTACCTTCTCCTGCAGAAAAGCTACCACCTTCCTTTGGTTAGGTTCATTTTCTCTCCCCAGCCTCTCTTTTCCTCCCCTGAATTTGCCCTACCTCCTGTATTCCAGCCAGGCCACGTCTTGTCCCTTGCTCTGCCTCCAGCCTCATACTGGGCTTATCTTCTCAGCCATGTGCAGCTCCAAAGAGCCTTATTCTCCCTCACCATATCCAAACACAAAAAGCAGTCAAACCATGAGGACCAACTACTGCCAGGCCTGTTTCTCCTGGGCTGTGGCACCCAACAACAGCGTGATGCTACCACCTCTCTCACTAAAATTGCTCCCTTCCTGCCTCTCAAACGTGTCTGAACACTTGGCCACAGACATCTTCCAAAGAGGGAAAGCAGCAGCAGCTACCAGCAAATTCATCTCAGATACCACAGGAAAACATGTGGAAAAGCACACATGGAAAAACTTTTGGAAGATGAAGAGCACAAGATCAGCACCATGCCATGCCAACTAGACAGCATTTTTTACTATAGACCTGGAGAAGGACACAGTCAGTATGACAGATTTTCTTGAAGGCCATTGAGCAAGAACAAGTGAAAGCATCAGAAGAACAGTCACAGAGCATGGCTAAGAAGGTAGGAAAACTACCTTCCTTTTCCTAGATAGAAACTAACTAGTGTCCCATTGACTCCACCTCGTTTTACTGAACCTTGACTAGGAAGATCTAGATAAGAGAGGGAAAGCAGCAGCAGCTACCAGCAAATTCATCTCAGATACCACAGGAAAACATGTGGAAAAGCACACATGGAAAAACTTTTGGAAGATGAAGAGCACAAGATCAGCACCATGCCATGCCAACTAGACAGCATTTTTTACTATAGACCTGGAGAAGGACACAGTCAGTATGACAGATTTTCTTGAAGGCCATTGAGCAAGAACAAGTGAAAGCATCAGAAGAACAGTCACAGAGCATGGCTAAGAAGGTAGGAAAACTACCTTCCTTTTCCTAGATAGAAACTAACTAGTGTCCCATTGACTCCACCTCGTTTTACTGAACCTTGACTAGGAAGATCTAGATAAGGAGGCCCATCCTGGAGATACTATGGAATTTGGAAGTGTGGAAAAAAACATGTAACAGTGTGTTGGGGGAAAGGCAAGAAACTACAATTAGTTTTGTCCAGAGGAAAAAGGACAGACAGTGCCTCCAAGCAAAGATAGCTCTTTTTGAGCCATTCAGTGTCCCTGGGCTGCCTGATAAAAAGCAGTGTGCACAGACACAGAGTGAGCTGTGACCAGCAGGAGTTCCCAGGCTGGCATCTACAGGCTGAGGTGTGAGAGGGCACCTAAGTGCAAACTCTGTGGTGTTCAGAGTGTGCAGTACCTGCTCCATCCAGTTCAGCTGCTCCCCTGGCATGTTTGGTTAATCAGAGGAAAGGCAGAACTGCACAGAGGAAGTAAAGGGGTTTAAAAAGGTCAAGATGAGCTAATAAGGATCACTTACCTACACAGTGACATTGCTAATAGGATAAGGTCTCCAGATGCTCCAAACGCTAAGGAAGAGGAGGGATCAAGCAAGAGAATGACCCAAAGGAAGGAATTAAACCCATTTCAGGAAGCTGGGGAAGTAATGAGACCAATTCATCCCAGAGATCAGGGGACGTTCCTTGCAATGGATCTGCCACAGAGCAGGGGGTGCATGCCAGACAGGGAGGTCTGTTCAACACTTAAACTATTTCTCAGGCAGCACAGTGGAAACCTCCTCTGCTGTGGACTTTTCAGATTAGACAGGGTTAAGTCACAGGAAACACATCTCTCCAGGTTCTCCTACACCAGAGAGGAAACACACCAGAAGGGCCCCAGCCAGTCTGAGCACCTCCAGCTTTTGGGATCACAAGGGGAAAAAAACAACAAAACCAGAGCACAGAGGAAAAGCTGGACTCAAAACCAAGCAGCTGGTAAAAAAAACAAAGCAGCAGTAAGGAAAAGGGACATCCAACAGTTCACTAAACTACTTAGGACAGACAATCTAACCCCTACATTACAGGAAGGAAAAAAAACCCCACTGTTTCTTTATGAGTCTCAGGTTCTGAGCTGAAAAGTTGTTTGTATTGGGAGACAGGTATTCCAGTGTATTTCCATATGCTAGGGAAGAAAAGTGGAGGACACAGAGGAATTAAACAGTCCCACCCACACTCAAGAATACCAAGGGACCTACAAAACCTATCCTGAAAAATTATCCCCAGATGATTTTCTGTATTTCACCACGTACACCCACATTCTTTCCCTGGTGTGATGGGTGGCATTCTTGGAAAACATACCCTGAAGGTCTCACACAGACACAAGAAATGCAAACTTATACAAAAAAAAAAAACAAAACCACAGAAAACTCCAACACCCTGCAACCTTCTAAAGCTGGATTTTGTAGAAAAAGCAAAAAAATGTGCAGGATCTGCACTTTTTCCAGCGGGCCCCACATGTTCCCTGCAGTGCTGATCTGACAGGGTTATTTCCTGTACAAAGAGCCTGTGGGTCTCTCCAGGTTAAACTGTTACCCTGAGGCTTGCAAAGAGGACCCGACTTTTCCATCCTGATGTCAGACAGAAGCTTGAATGCTGTTTTTTCTGCACCACCACGAAGCAGCGTTGCTCCACAGCCTGCTCACCACCCCACCAGCTCTCAAAAGCTTTTGCAAAGCTGTTCTATTATAGCCTAAGACAAAAATCCTATTTATTATATTTCTGTCAGTCCCCCACTGTGTCCATATGTCGCTGGTGGACACGGTATCTCCTTATTATTATCTCCTGACTTGACTTCTGTAAGGCTGCACACACAGACACACGCCTGCAGAGCCTTGAGGGCAGCCTGAGCCCCAAGGTTTTCAGCTGCAAGGTCTCTAAAACAACAAAACAAGCAAACTCAATGGAAGTCCAAGGAGAAATTCAGCCTGGCTTCTCCCAAGCCTCCCTGATCCTTGTCCAAGCTCGCAGGAGTAGGTCTGGAAGCCAGACCCTGTGGGTCCTCAGAGCACACAGAATCGTTATGGTTGGAAAAAACCTTTCAGATCACTGGGTCCAGCTCTACAGGGTCCAGTGGCAAACCATGTCCCTCAGCACCAAATCTACATGGCTTTTAAACCCCTCCAGGGATGGGGGCTCCCCCACCCTCTCTGGGCCAGGGCCTGACAACCCTTTCCAGGAAGGAATTGTTCCCCAGATCCAACCTCAGCCTCCCCTGGTGCAGCTTGAGGCCGTTCCCTCTTGTCCCATCCCTTGTTCCTGGGGAGCAGAGCCCGACCCCCCTGGCTCCAACCTCCTCTCAGCAGCTGCAGAGCCAGCAGGTCTCCCCTCACCTCCTTTGCTCCAGGCTCCCCAGCTCCCTCAGCTGCTCCTCACAAGTTCTCCAGCCCCTTCTCCTTCTGCTCCAGCCCCTTCCCCAGCCCCCTTGCCCTTCCCTGGCCACCCCCCAGCTGCTCCACGTCCTTCTTGTCACGGAGGACCCAAAATTCTACTTCTGTTGGAGCCTTCAGGAGCCGATTCCTGTTCGGGAGCCTGAACCTGTGCCGTGTTGTTGCAGGGAACAGTGGCCTGGGGAAGTACCATGGCAAGTTCACCTTTGACACCTTCAGCCAGCAGCGGGGCTGCCTGCACCGCAGCATGGGCCTGGAGCCCCTCAACAGCCCCCCGTAACCCCCCCACAGACAGCAC
>NW_009952259.1:2434818-2444075 GCF_000747805.2 Chaetura pelagica
AACCACAAAAACCACACAAAAAAAAAAAAAAAAACCCAAAAAACAAACCAAACAATCAAAAAAAATCACACAACCCCCCCCCAAACAAAACCCAACCCCAAAAAAAACTAAACAAAAAAAAATCACACCAAAAAACCCCCATAAGACCAACCAAAAAAACCCCATAAAACCAACCAAAAAACCAAATCAACCAACAATAAGAAAACCCAAAACAAACAAAAAAACCACAAAATAACCCCAAACAAACAAAACCCAACCAAAAACCCAACAAAAAAACACCAACCCCCCCCCCAAAAACCAACCAGAAAACCAAATCAACCAACCAATAACAACAAAAAAAACCAAAACAAAAACACACACTAAACACCTCCAAAAAAAACCCAACAAAAAACACCCAAAAACCCAATAAAACAAAAAAAAACCAAAACCAAACCAACCAACAACAAAAAAAAACCCCAAAACAAAAAAACACCCCCAAAAAAACCCCCAAAAACCAACCAACCAAACCAACAACAAAAAAAACCCCACCAAAACAAACAAAACACCAACAACCAACCAACCAAACACGCAACCAACCAACAAGAAACCAACCAAAAAAAAAACCCCCACAACAAAACAAAACACCTCACAAACAAAAAAAAACCCCACCGAACCCAGGGACGTTTCCAGGTTCTGTGAAGTCCTTTGAAAAGACCCCCGGGGAGAGGTGTTTGGGTTTTTTTACCAACAACACCAACCTCCTGATTTCTGGGGGGTCCCCAACACAAGGAGGCCACAGAGATGATCCCAGGGCTGGAGCAGCTCTGGGGACAGGCTGGGAGAGTTGGGGGGTTCAGCCTGGAGAAGAGAAGGCTCCAGGGAGACCTTAGAGCACCTTCCAGTGCCTGAAGGGGCTCCAGGAAAGCTGGGGAGGGACTTGGGACAAGGGCAGGGAGGGATGGGATGAGGGGGATGGATGAAAACTGAAGAAGGGAGATGGAGGTGGGATATGAGGAGGAAAGTCTTCCCTCTGTGTGGTGAGAGCCTGGCCCAGGCTGCCCAGGGAAGCTGTGGCTGCCCCATCCCTGGAAGTGTTGAAGGGCAGGTTGGATGGGGCTTGGAGCAGCCTGAGCTGGTGGGAGGTGTCCCTGCCCATGCAGGGATGATCCTTAAGGTCCCTTCCAACCCAAACCAGTCTGGGATTCTCTGCTTTTGGAGCTCCTGGGTGGTGATGTCTGAGGTGTGCGCTGCTGGGGAGAGGGAAAAGCCTTTCCTAGAAAGCTGAGGTTGTGGGGTGCCCTCAGACTCCTGCTGGAACAGCTCAGGGGGGCAGCCTGGGATGCAAAGAAGTGATCAGATCCATCGTTCTAAGATTGATGCACAGGAAGGTGAAAGGATGGGGGAAATCTGGCTGTGGGGGGGAAAGGCCTGTGCTTGTTCATGGTGGGCAAGAGGATTTTTAAAGTCAGCCTAAAAAGCACTGGGCTTTTCATACCCTGACATGAACGAGACAAGACAGTCTTGTTGTTGCTGAGCTTTGAACTTTGGATGCTGCAGCTCCAGTTTTTAGCCAGTTCATCCTTGAACTCGCTGTTCCCAGGAGGCCAAGGGAGCAGGACAGCTGCCCCAGCAGGCAGAGCTGGCATGTGGCTGCTCTGATTTGCATCCTCCCTGCACAGCAGGGGGAACACACTGTTCTCTGTCCACCCATCCTCTTCCATGCACAGAATCACAGAATCCCTTTGGTTGGAAAAGACCTTTAAGATCACCAAGCCAAATCACCAAGGACCCCCCTCTGGGTACTTACCCAGAAAGCTTTTTCCTCACTTGCTCTGCTAGCACAGAAGGGACAAAAACTAAGTCGGCTCCAGGTGATTCCTGGGGTGTTTGGAAATGACCAACCCACTCCACAGCCCATCCATGGAATCAAGAGGAGCTACAGTTTTAGGAAGTTCATCCTCCCGCTAGGACATCGACTCAGGCAGAGAGACAACTGGCAGCACCCTGGGGTTCCCACCTCCCCTGGAAGTGCTCCCAGGACTGCACAGCACGTTGTCCCTGTCCCCGGGGGCATGTCTGCCCGATGGGAACAAAACAGGCAAAACACTCCAGCTCCTTCCTCCTGTCACACAGCGTGGGACATCCCTCTGGATGGACAGCACTGCAGTTTTGGTGACAGTGCCTCCATTGCACCAAGAACTGCCCATGCCCTCGCAAGCCACCCTCAGAGAGCAGCAATCCCCCCCCATTTTCTCTTGTGTCCTACCTTGCCATTGCCCTGGGCAGTGGTATCCCTTGGGAGCCTTGGCACTCAGGAGCAGCTCCTGCCCTGCTTCCATCCTCTGCCTCGCTGCCAGGCACAAGGCTGAAGGCAGGCAAGGTGGACATGGTCACCCTGGCATCCATTGCAGAGCTCTGCTCTAGACACTGCACACAATTCCCTGCCCCAGCTTCTCTGGGGTGTCCGTGTCACCTACAGCCCTGCCCTGCCACATGGCCAGGATCCGTGGTGACAGCAGAGGCCAAGCCCAGGCTCTGCAAGTCTGAGAGTGAAGTGTCTGAGAAGTTTGTGCCGATGGCTGTAACCTTTGTTATCTTCAGGGAGCTTTTGGGAGGAGGGGAAAGATCTTCAGCTTCGCAAGGCAGCACCAGAAGTAATTAGTCTTTGTAATTATTAACTCCCAAGGCCTGGCTGGCAGGGACGGAGGGTCCTCAGATTAGAAAGGTAAGAACTTCCAGGATCCAACAAAGGCAGGAAGAACAAGTTCTGATCATGCAGACAGGAAGCTTTAAGAGGAGATGTGCTGAGATGCACATTTCCCATTTACGTTTCATTATTTCCCATTTACATTTCATGGAAGCTGAAAAAAAAAACCAACACTGACCTCTGGGTTATGAAGTGTCATAAAATCCACTTGGCCTCCTGCAAGTCTCCCAGCAAGGCAGAGGCCTGGTGTGAAGGCCCTGACATGGAACCTCCTCACTGCCACAGGTGCTTTTCATCACCCTTTTTTCCTCCATATCTTCTCCATTTCTGCTCCCTCACTTGTCCCTGCTCCTCTCACGTCCCTCCTGCAGATCCCCCTTGCCAAGCTACTGCCTCTTCACCTTTTATTTCTCATCCTCCCACCTCCTCCAGGCAAAGAAGCATCTTGCTAGAGCTTTCTATGTCTTCTTGAGAGTCAGGTCCAGCCAGGTCCTTTGCTCCCCATGGCTTTTTCACAAAGGAAAGAAATACCCCCCCAAATCCTTTCCTTGGGTTTCTCAGGTGCAGGGATACCCTTGTGGCACCCCAAAGGTCCCCCACAGAAACAATCCTCTGACCCAGCTCAGCATCTCCAGCCTGGACACCTCCCAAGCAGATCCCTGCCACCTCTGGAGCCCCTCCACACCATTCTCCAGTGGCTTCCTGGAGGCTTTGTGGAAACAGACACTGATGCACAGGTACTGAGCAACTGAGGAGCCACCAGGGAAAAGCAGAGACTTCCATTTGGTGGAGTCTGCTTCTGGTGGTCCTAATTTGTTTAGACAGCAAGCTCTCTGCCTCCACAGCAACCTGATCCTTCATATTCCCTTCCTGGAGAGCCCAAATCTTCCTTTGAATGGGTGAGAAGTGAAGAGGAGGACTCAGAATCCTGAATGTGGTTCAAACAAGGTGGGAGACCACTCTGCAGAGCAAGGCAGCTCTCTGGGCTGCATTGTCTGCTCATGGCTTCAGATCCCACTATATTTAAAACAAAACCAAACAACCAGACACAGGCTGAGAAGGGCAGGAGGAACCAGGGATTATCTTAGAGCTTGGAAAACAGGACTACACCCCTGACCCAGCAAACCCAGCCCGGATGTTATTGCTGTGAAAATGAGAATGAAAACAAATGGCATCAAACTCCAGGCTTCATCCACCCACAGGGATGTTATTGCCATGAAAATGAAAACAAAATGGCATGAAACTCCAGGCTTCATCCACCCACTGGCTCCCCTCCCTCTCGCCTGGCTGGGCCAGCTGTGCAGCATGTTTGCTCAACTGGCTGGAAGGGCTTCAGCAAAGTCCCTCTGGGATGTCTAAGATCCCTGATTTCCTGGAGAGGATCCTCCTTGAGCACCCAACAAAGTGCAGCTCCAGGGCAGCAGGGTGAAAGAAAAAGCCTGGAAAAGCACGATGTTCAGGTCCTGACTGAGAGCAAGAAGAATAGGGGGGGGCTTTGCCTGGGCCAGCAGTTCCACAGTGCTCAGATGGATGCTGCTCCTCCTGGCTCTGAGCAGAGACCCACCAGAGACACTGCTGCTCCTGCTGGTTCTCAGCTGCAGGCAGAGAGCTCAGCAGCATCCTTGGAAGGAAGAGGAAGGGGAAGAGACACCAGACGGACAAGGAAGAAAAGCAGCTGGAAAACTCCCAAGGAAAGGAGGACTGTCCCTCAGCTTTTTAGGAAAGTCTTCCTTTCTGCTGGCTGGTTTGGTCATTTTATCCAACCAGAAACTTCCTGCACCCTTCCCACAGCATCTGGAGGGAGGCAGCAGGCAGTCCCTAGAAGTGATGTCCAGGACCAACATATTTAATGCTCCCTGTGGAATCTAATCCTCACAAAAAGGGAGATCTTGCTAAGGACTCTTCCCTCCTTCTCATGTCTGTACAAACTGAACTAGGCAACACCAGAGGGTTTGTCACAATCCAGGCCACTGAAAATTAAAATGCAGAGGGTCAGGCAGAGATTGACACTGACATTTGCAGGGAGATACAGTCCAAATGGCTCCTTGTACACACACATACCAACCCCACCTCAGAGGAACAGGGAGCCTGGTGCTACCAGCTGGCTCTGGAGTTGCCACAGAAAAAAAAAGCAAAACAACCCAAAGACACTTGTAAAAAGCAGTAGAGCTGGCAGGGACGTGGCTGCTTCTATCAGCAAGTTACCCCCTGTCAAAACAGCACTTTGTCCATCAGGAAAGAAATTCCCACACTCAAGTGCTGGGTGGCAGCACCCTTGAGGTGCCCCCAGCTCTCAGGGCCCCCCAGGATGGTGCAGAATTAGTGATGAATCCTGCAACATAAGGGGAAGAAGTCCAGGGGTGCTCACAAAAGCACTGGGGGTCACTGCAGCCTCTTCAGACATTCCTGGCCAACTCACACACAGTAAATAATCCTGTCTCTGCAAAACAGCACCTCCTACTTTCCACTCTTTTTTCCAATTTATTACATCAGATTGCAGGGAAGAATGTCAGTTTGAGGGGTATCCCTGATGCCAGGTCCCTCTGTGTCTGTCTCAGCACTGAAGGTGAAGAAGGGAAAGGGATTTCACCAAGTTTTGGGTGTCCTTTTGAGAAAGGACTTGTGATCCCAGCAGCCCTGCCACGCTGGTAGCCCCTGAGCTGTTTATTTTCCTATGGAATTCCACAAATATTTGGTGTTGTCCTAACAGTAGCTCTGAACCACACCAGCTGCCAGCTGAGGAGGGCAGCAGAGTCCCCCAGATGCCAACAAATCCCTCTGCAATGAGCAGGACACTTGAGGTCTGGCTCTTGGGTGTTAAGTCTCCAGGGGCACCTAAACCACTCCCAACGATTCCAGCAAATGTCTCACCTGAACCATTTTTGTTCCTTGCCACGTTTGAGGGCTGGGGCACTGTGACCCTCAAGAACCATTTCAGCCTGCCTGTCCACTAATTCCTTCTCTCTGGGTACCTCCACAAAGGGGATGACCAAGCCATGGAGAGGGGCCCTTGTGTAGGCCACCTTGCCTTCAGAGAGGGTTCATCTCTCTGCTCACCCAGCTTTTACCCCCACTCACAGAGCTCTCTGCTGCTCTGAGACATTGTCACGAACCTGAACCACTTGAAGACCCTGTCCCAACCCTGGCCATGAAAGGGGTCCTTTGGGAATAGCTGCAACCTAGGAGCAAAGTTTCAGGGTCCTCATCACAAGCCCAGCCCCATAGCAGAGCAGATGACACAGTAATTGCACCTGAGGGACAAGACTGTCCTGGACCCTCAGCAAAACCAGGGCAGCCCAGCTCCTGTCCCAGACATCACTCACACCAGGGCCTGAACCAGCCCCCTACCTTGCTGCTGGCCCAGGACAAGGCTTCAGGATGGGAGGACAACTGGGGTGACTTTGTCCTGGTGGACACTTCTCTCTCCCCCAGAGCTGGCAGGGGCTGTGGCAGCAGGCCCAGAGCTACGTGCTCCTTCAGTTTGCTGTGGTTGGGCCAGTGAGGCAACCCTGCACTCACCAGCCTCTGGCCCCTGATAAAATGCATTATCTAGCCCCACACCTTGAATGTGGGGCTCTCCCTGGGCCCTCCACGTGCTGCTTCTCCTGCCAGGTCTGTATCTCACACTGCAGAAGCATCATGCTGATTGTCTCTTCTGCGTTGCCTTCCCACCCACCCAGGGCAAGTCCTCCCTGCTTGGGGGGCTCCAGGGCCAGGGAGCTGCAGCACACCCTGGGATGCAGGGTGTTCATGCAGGAAGGACTCTGGTGGGGCCAAGTGCTCCAGGTCCCATCCCTCCCCTCTGCAGTTATATCCATTCTCCTAACACTTGGTGTGGCAGCCTCCCAGTTGCGTGGCCAGATGTTGTAACTTACTCCCACCAGATGTGTGCCCATGTCCTTCTGCACCTCACACAGTCCAATACAGAGCAGCTTCTACCCAGCAGAAGTCAGGAGATCTCCATGGTTTTGGTGCCAGGCAGAAGAACCAAGGATTTGTCAAAAAAAAGGAATTGGGACTAGAGATAAACCAACCTACCCCAGCCTAACCAGAATTAAAACCTTTGATGCTGGAGCTGAGCCTCATGTTTTAAACTATCATCTCCCCACTGTCAACAGCAATTCCCAGGGCTGCCCCAGCAACCCCACGTGAGACAGAACCCAAGCAGCACCTGCTTGAGAGGAGAGGGACACAACAACCTCCCCTTGCCCAGGCTCAGCCACACAAAAAGGAGAAACCTACAGTTGGCACAAATAAATCCCTGATGCTGATGCTACACAAGCCTCAGAAACACAAGCACACAGACCAGCACAGCAGAAGGTAGGTTATTATAAGAACAAGATTTTCATTACATTTTACTGGAGACTTTTCTGCCTGCTGGCTGGAACAAGCAGTGAAAAAAACCCATGTGGCAACCCCAGAGCCTCACCAAGAAGCCTGGGTCTCCAGCTGCAGGGACCAGACCTATTCTCCCTCTCCACAGGGACCCACAGCTGGAGAAGTGATGGAAGCCAGGAGGAGCAGAGCACATTTATGAAGTTGGGCCCAGGTGGTGAGACAAGGCCATGGCTTGGCTTATGGCTCAGAGCTCCTTGTCTCCTGGCCACTGTTGTAGCAGTTGTGCAAAAACTGACTCAGGAAATGTGGGTGTCTAGGGGGTACCCTGGAAAACAGAGACAGCTTCCCAGAGGAGTGAGAAGGAAGGGGATGGGAAGACATGGAGGTCTCATGAAGAGCTGTGGGTTCTCCAAAGTCCTGTGGCTGTGGGCACAGGGTTGCTGCCCAGGAGCCTGCTGACAGCCAAGGGTGCATGGCACAGGAAGACTGATTTGGTAAGAAAGGATCTTGATTCAGAGACTTATGGAAGGGGAATGTGTTAAAGACCTGACAGGAGATGGTGGAAGAGAAGGATGGTCAGAATTGTGAGGGACAGCTTGGGAGCAGAAAAGGGACTGAGGACCCTGGGGGTTCTCTGGCTTGGGAGAGACTTGAGGACAAAGTCATGGGCCAGTGTTTTCCATGGTGGGATGCAAGAATGAGCAGGGAGAGCCCCAAGGTGCTGCTGGAAAAGAAAGCAGAAAAGAAAGCAAACACATGGAAAGAGTCTCAGGGAGCCAGTGGCAGAGTGGAAGTCCCCAGCATCCAAACCACAGCTGGCAGAGAGGATCAGAGTCATCCAGGGACAGCTCAGACAGTGAAGAGTTAGGAAGAAACACCTGCTGAGAGCCAGAAAGAGCACGGGCCGGGTCTTCCCCTGACCTAGGGAGCTGGGAGCTTCCCCAGGGAAGAGAGGGCTGTGCAGCCCCCCAAGGGCACCAGATGTCCTAGCCTTTGTGGAAAATTCCAGCCCTGCTTAATCCCCTGGGGCTCCTGGAAGATTGTGACACAGGGGAAAGGGACCAAACAGGAAAGAATTAGAGGCAAAATGCCTCTCTTCTGGCAGCCACCATGGCTGTGCCAGGAGGCAGCAGCAGCTGCAGAGCAGCCAGCCCTGCCTCCCCCTCCTCTGGCCGCCTCTATAAACACGCAGGGCTTACTCAGAAGATTAGAAGGGACCAGGGCAAAAGACAACAGAGTCTCCTTTGTAATGAGGAAGGATTACAGCATCAAGTGACCGGCTGCAGCTCCCGAGTGGGTCCCAGGCTCCTTAGCACACCGTGTCTGGCAGGTTCAATCCCCCCCATGAGCCCGGGGGGCAGGAGGAGGAGGGCAGTGGCTGGGCCACAAAGCACCCAGCGAGGACACGTGTGGGACCAAACCTCCCCAGCCTCCAGAGCAGCTCAGGAGCCCATGACTGTGAGTATCGAGTCCTCCCAAGAGCGGAGAGATTCCTCCCAAGATCTCTCTTCCTGTCTCTCTGTGACCTCCTTTCTCTCTCTCTCTCTCTCCATCTTTGCCACGGCTGCTGGTGTCTGCTCCTCATCCCACTCTGTGGGTGACACACCTGGCCCAAGGCTGGTTGTTGTGGGATCTTGATTGTTGGGGACTCCCACAGCCTGATTCCTGTCAGTCCGACCTCCAGGTCCCATGGTTAGTCCGGATGGATCAGGCAGATGGATGCAGCTCCCTGGGCAGGGATCCACAGATGGGATGGCTCTTCCTCCCCATCCCCGCTCCGGTGCTCTGGGGAGTCACCTCCCACCACGTCCCTCAACTCCAAATGGTACCTTGTGTGTGCCAGTGACATCCCAGGGCAGTCCTGCACAGGCAGGAAAGTGCCTTCACCGTCCAGGGCTGGAGGGAAAAGCAGTGGGAAAAGCCCCATATCCCACACCCGAGCAGAACTGCATGGAGGTGGGTGACATCCATTATTTACATGGGCTAGAGCTGAAGTTTTCCATGTTTGGTAAAGAGTGAATCTGTATTTGAATTACGCAACAAAGAGTCTCCCTGAGCACTCAAGGCATAAGAGAAAACAGCCAGATTTCTGTAAGCAGCCCCCCCTAAAAAAAAATAATTAGAGGTGTTTGCATTTCTCATTGGTAGGGCCCACCTGCATGGTTCCTGAGGCAGATAAAACCCACCTGAGTCCTGTGCACTGGGCCAGAAATACATATGGGAACAGCAGGAA
>NW_009952259.1:2444289-2456766 GCF_000747805.2 Chaetura pelagica
AGGAATGTACATGAGGCTGGAGTGGAAGTGCATTTGTGCAGCTGGGCAGGGCAAGGACCAGCTCTGCTCCCCCATATAACCCTTATATTGGGGGTGTGTGTACATATAAATACATATAGAACCCCTGAGGTGGGATTCACGGAGAGTTATGACAGGGAAACCCAAAGGAAGAGCAGCACCAAAAAGCCAAAGCCAGGATAAAGGTGCTATTTGGCTGAAGTAACCAACAAAACAGAGCTTGCTGGGTTTCTTCACAGCACCAGCTGACTGAGACCTGGGTTGTCCCCACCTAAGTATCCATCTTTCACTGAGGGGCATGGACACAAACTAACCTGCCTTCAGCTGCTGCTGCAGAGCAGTAAGGTCTGAATTGTCCCTTGAAGTGCTGCTTTGCCTCCACCATTCAGGGAAAAGCCCAGGGCCCCAGAACTATTAACATTATTGCTTCTGTTAAACAGCAACGTCTGTGTAATATCCTGGGAACATCTTTTGATTTAGAAATACCAATAGTTTTCACATTAGATAATTATTTATGAACCAAGGGATCATTGTCCCTGCCTGGCATGAATTACATTAGTTTGGTTGTTGTGTTGATTTTTTTTTGGTAAATGTAGGTTTCTATAAATGCAAGTCTGATTATTAATTGATGATCAAGAATTATTTACCCAGGATTAGGTGGAAGAGGTGCAATGGGGATGCTGCATGGTGGGGAGGCATTCCATGAGCCTGAATGCCTTTTTTCCTCCAGCCTGATTTCTTGTGCAATGTATGGTTGAAGGAAAAGGGAGGTGGAGTTGCTGGAATTTGTGCTCTGAGCCTGGCCCGGCTCCATCCCTCACTTCTCTAACAGGGAGGGCTGCTCCTGCTGCAGGACTAGGATCAGCACAGCCCAGATATGGCCCTCAGCCCACATTTAAAGGCAATTATATTGTTGGGCAAATGCCACAAAACCTCTCCGATCTCCAGAGGTACCTTCCATCTCGATCAGTACCAAGAAATTTCTCCTTTCTGGGGTTTTTTTCCTTTGGGTTTCTTTGTTGTTTGGGGTTTTTTTGCTAGAAGTATTCCAGGAAGACACTTCCTGACAAGCAGATTTACAGGAACAACACACTTGAAGCAAATACTACAAGAAACAGTAATTTGGAGTTTGTGGTTCTGAGAATGAATCTGAAATTGTTGTGGAAGGCAGTGGCAAGAGGGTTCTGTCCACTCCAACCAACCAGCCCCACTTGACTGCTGATAATCAAACACTAGAAACCAAGGGCTCCACCAGGAAGTATATTCTCTATCCTTGGAACCAGCTCACATGCACCTCCAAGACGGGACAAAGATGGCAAGCTTATCAAATTAATTGCCTATCATAAATCTCCTTCTGGTTTGGGTTGGAAAGGACCTCACAGACTGGGGCAGGGGGCTGAAACTAGATGATCTTTGAGGTCCTTTCCAACGCAAACCATTCCATGATGATGATCCCACCTGCCTTTTGATCTCAATTCATTGTTTTATTCTCTCTTCCTCTCTTCCTTCCATCTCACTCACTTGCTGGGACCCTTGAGGTGTCCCTGTCTCCTCCCCCTGCACAAGCTTGCTGGCAGCTCCAACACCTGCTTGCCTTGTATCTCCCCCAGGACCTGTGATGACAGTGACATACACCAACCGTGTGGCCGATGCCCGACTCGGTACCTTCTCACAGCTCCTGCTCCAATGGAAAGGAAGTATCTACAAACTTCTCTACTCCGAGTTCCTTATTTTCATCTTTCTCTACTTCACCATCAGTCTTATCTACAGGTAAACATCCTTTCAGCCCTGCATAGCCCCTTGCTCTCAGCCTCTCCTGGAGCAGGACAACTGAGTTAACACAGGTTTGGGACAGTGGTCCTGGTGAAGAGGACCTGGCCAGCCACTCACCTGTTCACAGGAGGAAAGGAAAGGTCCCTCCTCACTGCTCCACTGTGGCCAGGCAGCTGATAAATCTCCTTTTTCTGGGAAGCAGAGAGTTTCTCTTCTTTAGGCTGAACTGTTGCATTTGATGATTACCTCCAGAAGAATAATGTCTAGATCAGTGGAGACCATGACTGAACTAGCACCACAGATGTCTCACAGTGGGGAGCTCTAGGAGGGAGTTTCCTTTGTTACACAACAGGCAATATCTTGGGTACATTTTTGAGAGCAGACATCAGCTCTGGGACCACAGATCTGCTATGGGGCAACTGGACTCTCTGGCTGTTTTGGTTTTGGTGAGGGAAGACAGGGAGCTCCCTGAGCTGGGTCCATCACAGATGTAGCAGAGAGGCAGGGAAGCAGCTCTAAGGAAGAGGCAGAACTCAGGGAAGAAAGAGCAGAGCTTGGGCTGAGCTTTTGCAGGATGTTAAGTGACTTAGGGTGCACCTCCAAGCTCTGTGTCAGACCCTTGACACCACACAGCACCCTGCTGAGTGGGAAGAATAGGGATCTCCCTGACATCAGGCTCCATCACTCATCACAGACTCTCCATCAGTGACCACTTCTGGCTCCTCCAGACTGGTCTGCAGGGTGTTTTGGGGAGCTGGGCTGAGGTCCTTGGCTCACCAGGGCTGTTCACTCACATCACCCCCAGACTCACAGCATAGCAGTGTCACCCACCCTTGGCTCCCTTTGCCAGGCTCCTGTCCCAGCAGGCCCAGACTCTTCTCTGAGACTGATGCTTCTGCTTCTCCCTTTCAGGCTGATCCTGAGTGAGAGCCAAAGGCTGATGTTTGAGAAGCTGGCACTCTACTGCAACAGCTATGCTGAGCTCATCCCCGTGTCCTTCGTGCTGGGTAAGGAGCTCTGCCTGGGAACACACAGGGAGGGGAACAGGCCAGCATTCCTTCTCCCTGCTTTGCTAGAGCCCAGCAAGTTTCACCAAGCAGATCCCTCCCTCTGCCTTTCTAAAAGTCTTCAAGCAGAAGACATCACCCCCTGTGAGGTATGGCCCCAGCACACAGCTTGCTCTGGCCAGCTGTACTAAAGTGTTCTGGGTCCTGCTGGGAGGGCAGGCACAGAGTATCATAAAACACACCCCCCCCTGAAACCCAGACTCTCACTTTGGCATGGAGGTTGGAATTGCCCTCCAGGCACACCTGCATCCCCCTGTGAGCAGCACCAGCCTCCCTGTACATCATCTACAGGGGCATGTAGCGAGAGGACAGGTGGGAATGGATTAACATTGGAAGAGGGGAGATCTAGGTTAGACATTGGGAGAAAATTCTTCCCTGTGAGGGAGGTGAGACCCTGGAACAGGTTGCCCAGAGATGTTTTGGAAGCTCCATCCCTGGCAGTGTTGAAGGGCAGGTTGGATGGAGCTTGGCGCGGCCTGAGCTGGTGGGAGGTGTCCCTGCCCATGCAGGGGGTTGGATCTAGATGATCCTGAAGGTCCTTTCCCACCCACGATCCCATGGATGCCACCACCTGCTCCTTTAGGATGGACTAATCCTCTCAGCTCACCTCTAGGCTTCTACGTGGCCCTGGTGGTGTCCCGCTGGTGGGCCCAGTACGAGAGCATCCCCTGGCCTGACCGCATCATGAACTTGGTCTCCTGCAACGTGGACGGGGAGGACGAGTACGGGCGGCTCCTGCGCCGCACCCTGATGCGCTACAGCAACCTCTGCAGCGTCCTCATCCTGCGCTCCGTCAGCACCGCCGTCTACAAGCGCTTCCCCAGCATGGAGCACGTCGTCAGGGCAGGTCAGCTCAGCTTTTACCCCTCTGCTGGGCAGCGCTGAGGTTGCACCTCCAATCCTGTGTTGGGTTCTGGGCGTCTGACCGTGGGAAGGGTGTTGAGCTGCTGGAGAAGGGCAATGAAGCTGGTGAAAGGTTTGGAGTAGAGGTCTTGTGAGGAGCAGCTGAGGGTGTTTAGGCTAGAGGTAAGGAGGGTGAGAGGAGACCTCATCACTCTTGACAGCTCCTGGAAAGGCTGTAACTTCACTGTTCTTCACTTCTTGTCCTGTCCCTCGTAACTTCATTGAACAGCCCAATCCCCACCTCTTTACAACTCCCTGAGAGGAGATTTAGATGCTTTCATTTCAGACCAGCTCCCCTTTGCAATCCAGAAAGAGAAGGCACAACGAGGACAGAAATAGTCCCATTCTCAGCAGGTGTCTCTGAACACCATTGCACCCTCAGCAGAACTTTGTCTCCCTTGCTGACTGGGATCTGGCTAGATGTGCTGCAGACATCAAAGTGGAATGAGAAGAAACCTGCCTCTCACTCCTATAGCTCAATGTTTTAATGAGACTTGTCCTCCTTCTACGTGTCCCCCAGAGGGCCTGAGTTTCCCCTGTGCTTTTTAAGGAGAGCTAAGGTGACCACCTGAGATTTAGATGCTTTCATTTCAGACCAGATCAGTTCCTTTCTTCATCCTATGCCCAGCCCTCTCCTATCTATTCTTTTCCACCCAGGCCTCATGACACCAGAAGAACACAAGAAGTTTGAGAGCTTGAATTCACCCCACAACAAGTTTTGGATCCCGTGTGTGTGGTTCTCCAACCTGGCTGTGAAGGCAAGGAACGAGGGGAGGATCCGGGACAGCGTTCTGCTCCAAGGCATCCTGAACGTGAGTGACTGAGGCCAACAGGCAACTGCCTGAGATCCTTGTCTGCTCCTCTAGGGGGAACTACCGGGATTTCCAGAGCTCAGGCAAAGAACGGGAATGGTGAGGAAGGACAGGGAGCCAAGCCTGTCCCTGGGGATATTACACTGGATGGGAAATGCCCCCACTGCAGCTCTCCAGCTCATGACAGAGCAGAGGTTTTTGTGGCCTGCTGACAAGGCAGCGACGTCACGTCTGTTAGAGGCAAAGGGGATGTGACATCTTTCAAAAATGTGGGACTGGGAGAAACCATGGGACTGACATCTGGGTGTGGCAATGGGAGACACACATAGCAGGTCCTTCATCAGCCTTCACACACTCCAGAACAGTGAATGACAGTGGCCAGTGGAGGTCTCTAGGATATAGATGGAAAGCCACAAGGAAGCACATATCTGGAAGAGACCAGGATAAGTCAAAAGCATCCCCTACAACAAAGGTCCATGCAGAAAACTTCACTAATGAAAACTCTTGGCTAGTCCAGGGAGGCAGGCCATGCTCCACAGGGAAGACCTGGCAATGATGCCCAGCTGCAGAGAAAAAAGGTCCAGAGCAGCTCATCCTTCCTGGTGTTCATGTGCAGAGAAAGCCCTGTTGTTTCTGTTGCCTGGAGTGAGATTCATGTGCCCAGAGAGCAAGATCTTCCCCTGAGCCATTGATCTAGACTTACTAGACAGTCTAGAGAAAGAAATGGATGCTCCCAAGACATTCTTTGCCTAACCTGTTGGATGCTCATTTTATGAGAAAAACTCTGCTATGAAGTGAGCTAGGAAGGGGGATTCTGGGCTCAGATGGAGACACCCAGGGAGCAAGGAGATCCTCCAGGGCAAAAGTGAGACCCTCCTGGTGGAATGTTGGGATGAGGCTGGGCACAGAGGGAGCAGGCATCCTGGATGATCCCCTCCTTCCAGAGAAGGTGTGAGTGGGAGGGAATGGGCTGGAGCAACAAAGGGCAATGGAGCTGGGGAGGCTCAGTGTCCCCAGTGAGAAGATGTGAGATGATGCTGCCAGGCCACTGGTTTCCCCCCTGCAGGAGCTCAACACCTTGCGCAGCCAGTGTGGGCGACTCTACGGGTACGACTGGATCAGCATCCCCCTGGTCTACACCCAGGTGAGAAGGGACCCCCCAGGCTCCCTACCCAGGCACCCCCATTCCCACCCACACCCAAAGATACACTTGGACCCTTCACCCCCACCCTACACATGTCGGCTCATCCAAGGTCAGGTTGGATGGGGCTCTGAGCAACCTGATCTAGTTGAAGGTGTCCCTGCTCACTGCAGGGGGGCTGGACCAGATGGCCTCTGAAGGTCCCTTCCAACCCAAACCACTGGATGACAGGGAACTCAGCAGCTCACACCCAACCCAGCCTTATTTCCCTAACACCTCTGCAGGAGCCCTGGCTGTCCAGGAAGAACTAACCACACGTGCCACTCAGATGGCAGGGCAGCTCTGGAGCTGTGTCACATGTGTGGGAGCTATTTAACAGCCCTTTTGATGCAAACCCAGACAGACACTTGGGCACCAACTTGCTCCTTTGTCTCACCCAGTCCAGCTCTCAGATATCACTGATGAACTGCACTGGGAAACTGGATCTGCTTCCTCTCAGGCAGCGCTGAAGGTTAATGGGAACATGTTGGGAATCTATATTCCTGCACAGACCAGTGTCCTGCACAGCAGGAGCAAAAGCAAAGCATGTCTCTGCAGTACACAACCCCTTTTTTTAATTAGTGTCCATCCACAGGTGTCAGTCATTCCAGGCCCTCTCTGTCCTGCCTGTGGTGGAACAGTCCTGTGCTGTTCACTGCAAGGAACAAGGCTGGTTCCAGAGCCTTGTGATGCCAGGGGTTTGTTTTCAACCCTCTTGCTTGTTGTGTCAAGGAACCACGCAGGAATTCTCAGCTGCTTTTCATTTGCAAAGGGGAAGTTTCCAGTCTCGTGATTACAGAGAAAGGCACAAAGTTCATTGGAGCCTGAAATCTGGGTAAACAAGCAGGCAAATATAAAAAAGGCCCAGCGTGAGGACCAGGAAGGAAGGAGCTAATTCAGAGTTTGGCAGCACTGCCAGGGTTCCCCTCCCTGGGGTTGGAAGCAGCCCCAGGACACCCTGAACCATGAGGGGCTCCAGACAGGAGCAGGAGAGGGAAGAGGAGGAATGGGAAGGGCTCTCAGCACCCCTCACTTCAGGAGCAGAACCACCATGCAGCAGGTTGTTCAGGCTCTTTCCATCCAGGATGTCACCTGCTTTCTTCTGCCACTCTCTTTCTCTGGCCCCTGCACAGATGTCATTCCAGGGACAACATGGGCACATTTAAAGCTTTCTGCAGTGGAAATGCATCTTCCTGCAAAGAGCAGAGGAGAACCCTGTCATTACTGAACCCAAGACTTTCAAAAGGCTCCAGAACCAGCAGTTTGCTGCTGTTTGGAGTTGTGTGGGGTGGAACTGATGCTGGGAAAGCAAGCTGGGAACTTAAGGTCCTCTGGTGTGTCCCCTGGCATCTTTCCCAGGTGGTGACCGTGGCTGTTTACAGCTTCTTCCTGGCCTGTCTGATTGGGAGGCAGTTCCTGGATCCAGAAAAAGCATATCCTGGCCATGAGCTGGACCTCTTCGTGCCTGTCTTCACATTTTTGCAGTTCTTCTTCTATGCTGGCTGGCTAAAGGTAAGTCCAAGAAGGTATGTCTGGAACCCAAATCTGACCCACCCAAGGGCCCTTCCCAGTTTCTGCTCAGCAGGTACCCAGCTGTGTTCTTTGGCCAGTGGACAACATGCCAGGTGCTGGCAAGGAAGTGAGAAGCCAACAAGGGCTGAGGGTATTGCAGAGACCTTCTCAGTTAGAGTGTCTCACCATGGAGATCAGCTCTGCCTTTCTTAAGCTTTGGTCCTGACCACTCTGGGGAGAAGGCAGTGGGGTACACCTCCATCACCCCGCTCCTTTTTGGGAGGAAAAGCATTGCTCCAAGTTCAGGGGATGTCACACTTGACTGTGCCCCACAGGCCTTCTCCCTGCAGGGAAATGGGCAGGTATGACCATGATGACCTTTGCTGTGTGGTCTCCACATGCAGGTGGCCGAGCAGCTCATCAACCCTTTTGGGGAGGACGATGATGACTTCGAAACCAACTGGCTCATTGACAGGAACCTGCAGGTAAAGTAAAGGGAAGATCCTCCAGATGTGCCTGACCTGCAGAGGAACCCTCAGGACTGCTCCCGAGGGTTTAGAAACCCCCATGAGTCACCAACTTCTCCTGCAACACCTCTGCCACCCACCTCCCCTGCTTGCCATGGGGTGGAGAAGCAGCCCTTGTTGCCCTTCAGGTTTTGCCGAGGCTGCAGCCTTAAAGAAGATTAGGATCTCCAGAGGGAGATGGGTAGGAGAGCAGGAGCAGAGCAATAAGGTTTCCTAACAAACATGAGGGTGAAGGTGATCAGCTCAGTGTTCCCCCTCAGCAGCCAAAGAGACATCCCAGGCTCCAAGAAGAATGTGGGGCAAGGCTTGTGCCAGGAAAACCTCCCTACACCAGGGACAATGTGTCTTTTAGGGCATCTTTGTACACCGACGAGACCAACTGCAGCTTCAGTCCATGCTCTGGGACACACCATGGATCCAGATCACCTTTCAAGCCCTCACTGCCTTTCACTGACACATCATTCCTGCCCCTCCCTCACTTTTTCCACTTGTGCCTGTATCTAAAACTGCCTCCTCTGCTTTCTTCCATGCAATAACTTTTCACTTTCAGCCCTTCCACCCAGCCCTTCTGTCCTAGAGAGCATATTGCTTTCCTCTCTCCTCCAGCATCACTTTCCTTCCAATCAATCAAATCTCTTAGTGTGAAAACCAACCCAAGTGACAGGAAACCACACAGCAAACCCACCCAACCCTCACCACATGGCTCCCTCCTGCCCAGCATCTCTTTCTCCAATAACAGCCACACATAACGCTGCTCACCCCATAAGACACTTCTGCTGTCCCCTGCAGGTCTCCCTGATGGCAGTGGATGAGATGCACCAGGATTTGCCCATTCTGGAGAAGGACCTGTACTGGAATGAGCCGGACCCCCAGCCACCCTACACTGCAGCCACTGCCGAGTACAAGCGCCCGTCATTCCTTGGCTCAACCTTTGACATCAGGTGAGCACAGTCACAGGGTGCCAGGACAGTCCATGTCTACACCTTGGATCAGGTTTTGTGCAGGATATTGTACTTGAGGAATAAGAGGGAGCACTAGCCTGTGAAATCTTGCTCCCAGATACTTTTTTGCTCATCCAAAGACAATAGCAAACATCCTCTGTGGAAAATCATGGAATGGTTTGGGTGGGAAGGGACCTTGAAGATCAACTAGTACCAACCCTCCTGCCATGGGCAGGGACACCTCCCACCAGCCCAGGCTGCTCCAAGCCCCATCCAACCTGCCCTTCAACACTTCCAGGGATGGGGCAGCACAGCTTCCCTGGGCAACCTGGGCCAGGGTCTCACCACCCTCGCAGTGAAAAGTTTCCTCACAATATTCAACCTAAATCTTCCCTCTTCCAGCCTGAAACCACTCCCCCTCATCCCCTCCCTCCCTGCCCTTGTCCAAAGCCCCTCCCCAGCTTTCCTGGAGCCCCTTCAGGCACTGGAAGGTGCTCTAAGGTCTCCCTGGAGCCTTCTCTAGGCTGAACACCCCAGATCTCAGCCTCCCAGAAAATGATGCCTCTGATCTCCCTCCCTTCCCACCCCCCTCATTGTGGGGGGCCTCACATATCTAATAACAAGACAAGAAGGTAGAGGCTCACCCCTGGCAGCAGCACTCCCTGTGCTGCCCACCTCTCCACCAGAAACCACCTCTTCTGGTGGTGGTGTAACAGCCCCTTTTGCCTTTTCCCAGCATGCAGAAAGAAGAGATGGAGTTCCAGCCGCTGGAGCAAATCAAAGAGAATGAAGAGGCCAACCACTCCACACCCTTACTGGGACACCTGGGCCGCCTCCTTGGTGTCCAGTCACCCAGCTTCTCCAGGTCCTCTTCCCGGATGAACCTGCTGCGCAGACGAGGAGACCCCTCAGCCCCCTTCTCCCATTACACCTACCAAGACGTGGGCAAGCCTGGAAGCCCTTGCAGCATCAACCAACCAAGGAGAGACTCCAGCTCACAGGACCAGTGGGACAGCGAAGACAGGAAGCTAAGGGATTTTGATGCCTTCATGTCAACCCCATTCTATGAGAGGCCTGGTTTCTACAGCGCTCCACAGACACCCATCAGCTCCATCCCCATGATCTTCCCTTCCAGACGCCAAGGCCGCAAGAAGCCTCCTGCCCTCTCCAGCATTGCTGCCTGTTCCACTTCTCTTCGGGATGGCATCGCCAACACCTCACCCTCCAGGGTCAGTGACTTGAATAAAAGCCAGAGCTCCCTTGGCTCAGGGGCAAAGGAAACATTTATTTGGCCAACAGATCGGAGCAAAGGCCCCGACTCGCTGATTCTACCAGTAGAAGAAGAGCAGAGCAACTCGAAAAGCAGAGAAGCTTCCACTACAGGAAGTCCAGGAGCTCGGTCCACAGCATCAGATAGCCTGAAATTCCCCTTCCTGGCTGAGTCCCCAGACCACGAGAAGCAGGGTAGCTTCAAGAGCCTGAAGAGCTTGAAAGGTTCCCACCCACCCCGGCTAACCCTGGAGAGCACAGCATCAGCCACACCCAACTCTGAGCACTCAAGTGCCTTTCACACCCCCACGAACAAAACCCCTGGAGGCAGCACCTCCCTCTGCTTCTCCTTCCCTCCTGTCACATCCCCAGTGCTGGAAAGGTCCTCCATGGGGAACATGGGCCCAGACACTTGCAGCCTGAGTTTAGAAGATGCAGCCAGTGCTCCAGACCAACACCCAGAAGTTTCCAGGACTGCAAGAGAGAGTGGAAATGGAAGCACTAACACTACTACAAAAGAGCCAAGAAGAGCAGAGAGTCCATCCCCTAATGACTCTGGCATCTCTCTAGCTGAAGGTGACTACGTGGGGCTGATGGAGGTGATCATGGAGACAAGTGAAAGCACAGGTGAAGAGCAGATAGATCAGTACAGCTAGAGGAGACCAAGAGACACAGGGTTCTGCTGAGATACCTGCTGTGTTAGTGGTACTGCAGTATCTCCACACCTTGACTACACTGGCACTTACCCCAGCAAGGACAGTGCAGCCAAGTCACCACGTTCTGGCTGGAACATGCAGGTAGAGCCCAGCCCAAGGCTAAAGGCAGCACTAACCACACAGCCCTGCTGGCCTCAGGCACAGCAGCAGGCACAGCTGGGGTTGCAACAACAATAAAACACTTTAAAAACCCTCTAAATTTGTAGCAAGACAAGAAAAAAAGGCTTGGAGTGTTAAATACTGCAGATGGCTACCAGCAGAACATGAGCTCAGCAGGGATCAGCCTGAAGAACCTGGAGTGCAGGTGTAGCCCCAAACAGGAGTATAGTTAACATGGATGCCTTCCCTCCTCATCACAGCCATTGGAACTGGAGCTTGATGCCAACATCGGTCCCACAACCCACCACAGGTCTCAGGCAGGACTTACACTAGTCAAGATACTCCGGGGAAAGAGGCTGAAGCAGCATTTGTGCTGCAGCCCCACAGTCATGTCTAGCTGGTGTTATCCAGTAATGGAAAAGTGCCAGGGTAGGGCAGGACAAGTGCCCATTAGAACAGGAGGCTGCAGGCAGCAGCAGCTGCCCAGCACACTGCTTCCTTTTGGGGTTCCACATCTGCCAGCAACCTGGCAGTGCTCAGCCACGTGGCTGGCAGCAGACCCCGTGCAGCTCTGAGCTGTTTACTTTCCCTCCTACAAAAATAAAAGGCTGAAGTCAAGCACCATCTGTTTTGCTTCCTCATTTTAGTTTCCCTGCAACAAGAATTGAGGAACCAGATTTTCGTACTTCTCTCTTCAGAAACAGCTGCAAGTCCCCTGTACCACAGGGAGCACATAACAAATCTAAACCACCTCCCACATCCCTTCTCACCCTCTCCCCACCTTCCCAGTGCAGCTGCTGGACCCAGGCAGAGGTCACCACTACCCAGTGGCCTTGAGGCAGCTCCTGCAGCTTCAGTCCAGCCTCTTTAACAGTTCCCAGCTCTGAAATCTCTTCTCTCCATGTCTTCTCCACACAGCAGCACCATTTGTTAGACACAATGGTGAGGTGCCAACCCTCACTTCAACAGCCTCACCTGAATTCACAGGGACACATTCAACAAGCTCAGATACTCAAACCTTCCTTTCCTTGAGCATTTATTACATCAACAGCTTGGGTGGCAAAGACATTTTAAAACACAACTTCAGTCACTGAGCAATTCCTGCAGGAAATCCCACCAGAAGGGACAAGAGTCATTTTTATAAAAGCACCAAAACAAGTAAAACCTGATTCCTCTCACATTTTCCATCTATGCCCAACTCATGGCTGCACAGACCATGGAATACAACCCTGCCAGTGCAGGCCTCTCACTCCAGAGAGAAACAGAGAAAGCCACCTGGAACCAAGTCACTTTATTGGATGGAGGGCAGTACACAAAACACAAGAGAAAATAGGGGTGATATTTGGTACAGAATATAAGAACTGTTTATCTAGAGAGCTGAAGATGCATGCATGGCTGGACAGCAAAGTAGGAGTCCCACTGAAACCCACAGGGTGGCTCTTCAGCTGTTATTGTCACTGTCCCCAAGGGTGTGCTTGTCAAAGAGGTACTCTGCCATGCCATATTTTGGTGCCCCCATCTTCCGCAGGTTGGTCACATGGTCACCCAGCTCTTTGATGGCTTTCACCTGCTCATCCAGGTAATGAGTCTCAATGAAGTCACACAACTGAAAGGGAGACAAGAGAGTGTGAAATGCAGGCATGAACACAAGCTTCTCCTG
>NW_009952259.1:2456978-2460360 GCF_000747805.2 Chaetura pelagica
CCTGCTGAAGCAACATCAGAAATCCTAATCCTGTCCAGGGAAAAGATCCAGAATGACAACTTTAATTCTGCAGAAGACAGCAGGGAGGAAGGAGCCTTCAGTTTTGCCTCAGCAAAGCCAGAACAAGACCAAAAAGTGAAGCAGGCTCACCTAGGCATGCTTGCTCCAGACCCCAGCTCAGGGAGCCTCTCCCTTTCTCATTAGAAGCAAGAGAAAAGTTTCCAAACAGATGCAGAAGGCCCCACTGCACAGCACTTGGATCTATACCCATCTAGATTTACACCTGCAGAGTGGCCCAGCAGTATTACTTCTTTCAAAAGAAGTTCATCTCCCACATGCACAATGCTTCCTTGATTCAGACACCTGCTGATCTCTCATACTAAGAAGCCTCAATCCAGCCTTGCCCATAACTCCCACCTGGGAAGCAGCCTGTGTTTCCAGACACTGTGCTTTGAAGTGTCAGGGCTTTTAATATTTGGAAGCAATGCTTGAATGTTATGACAGCCTTACAGGCATTCATTGATTGAAGGAACTCATCCCACACAGAACCAAGGCCTTCTTTCTGTTTGTCCATGAGCACCCTCTGGTCCCAAGAGGAACAGAAAGGCCTGAACAAAGCAATGCACCTACTGGTCAGGAAGGCAGGCCTCAGCCACCCCAGCACACTGCAACTGGTCCTTCCTGGCCACTTGTGGGAATAACCCAACAGCTGAGGGACAGGCTGACACCCAGGCCTTCCCTTCAGCAAAGCTGCACCACTAATTCACATCCTTTTTCCACCTTCAGGCATGGCAGGGACACACAGCTTGCCCCTGAACCCCCAGCACTAGGCAGACACAAGCCCCCTGACAGCTCAGCCACATCCCCAGCTGCTGCATCCACTCACATGTGGGTCATTCTTCTCAGTTGCCAGTTTGTGCAGCTCCAGCAGTGACTGGTTCACATTCTTCTCCAGGTGCAGGGCACACTCCATTGCAGTCAGGCCATTCTCCCAATCATCACGGTCTGGTTTCTACAAGGGGAAGAGCACACAACTCTGTTTTAAGTACCCACAGAGCATCAGGGAGCAAAGTCTTCCAGACCAGTCTCAAAGCCTCTCTTTAGACCAAGTTCAGGCATTTAGGTATCTTTTAAAACTTGGTGGACACAGTGCACATCCTGAACAGGACTGAATGCACAGACTGGTCCCCATGCCCATGGTTCTCCTCATATTGTGTTCTCCAAACTCCTGTAGGCAAGAAAACTACAATGTACTGTCTTTCCCCTCCTGTTACAACCTAATGGCTTAAACATGTCACTCTATGAGCAGGCAATGGGAAGGATCTCAGAAATGAAGCAGCTGAGACACCAGTGCAGGCAGATCTAGTCCTCAGCTCAGAGCTGCCTGGTGTTTACAAGTACTCAGATTTACTGGTAAACAAAGGAATTCTTGTCAAGTGCCCATCACTTGCTGTGTTTGCTCTTCTCTCCCACAAAGAGCTCATGCACTAAACTGCCCCCACAGTACTGCTTACTTTCTGCTGTGCCAAATGATGTAATTAAAGTGACTTCAAGAAAACATTGCTATAAGATCTTGCAGTGAGCCATAACAAGCCATTGCAAACTGGACATTTCATATTGCCCTGGCAAGAGACTCAAGAGTTCTCTAGAAACCAGCGTGGAGAACAGAGAAGCTCTTGCCATTAAATTGAAGGAGCCTGGAAACAGAACAAGAGTCTAGATCTGCAATTAGATAGGACAAGGACCAGCTCCACTCCTCACCTTGATGTCCTGCAGGAAGATGCGCCCACCCCTCTGGTTCTGCAGCTTCATCAGCTTCTCAGCATGCTCACGCTCCTCGTGGGACTGATGCAGGAAGTACTTGGCAAAGTTTTTCAGGGCCACATCGTCCCGGTCAAAGTAGTAGGACTGAAAAAAGGAGTTGATAAGCTCAAAACCCCGAGCCTCACACAGCCAAGTCCACACTGTGACTTCAGACACCCTCCTATCAGCCCTGCTCCCAGATGGCGGGAGGCCAAGCTCAGGCTGGTAGCAGCACAAGGGCAGCAGGGCAGGGTGGCAAAGCTCTGCCCTTCGTGGCAAGTTCCATTTTGCTGACTAGGACTAAGCTTTAACCTGTGCCCCTTCACAAATACATGGTTCAGTTTTCCAAGACACACAAAAGAAACTCCCCACAAAGGTACCATTTCAAACACAGCAGACTTGAAAAGCCTCTTTCAAGAAGAAAAAGTTCTCCCTGCTCCCTTGGTTTGCCCGGGTTTGTTTACAATGTTTGTAAGTCAAAGTTCTGACTTGCAATAGACCTTAAAGGTGGCCAAGAACTTGAAGTACTTTTGCAACAAAGTTCTCATGCTTCCCATGGCTTATCAGGGATTAGATTAAGAAATACACTTTCTACTTATGGGGGGAAAAAAAAAATTGTATCTCATTTCAAAGACAAGATGACAAAAGAAACTGAAAATACATATTCAAACTGCAAATACAAGGTCATGTTTTTTGAAAGAAAAAAACCAAACTGTAACAGCAGTTAGAAGCCATCACACAGCTTGTTTGTTCAGGATTCAATGGAAAGCTTTGTGTCAACTGCCCAGTTATTTACCAAACTACCACAGAATTTTCTGCTCTTAAGCCAGCAGCTTGGAGGTTCAAGACAAGACACTGGTGCTTGTGGACCACTACCCTTCAACAACACAATCACACTCAGCTTGTAGCTGAGGTGCAGACCTTCACAGTCATGCAAAAACAAGCTGTGAAGTTCCACACCTACATGCCACAACATACTAGTGTCACTGGGAGGTCTCGAGTTACCTGCACGTCCAAAGCAGTAAAGATTGCTGCACAGAGGTCAAGAGCAGCTGCTTGGACCCAATTCACTCATCCCAGCTACGGCTAAAACTGGAGTCTCATGCCAAATGAGACATGTAAGCACAGGGCCAAGGAAACCACCGATTCCTACTAATTCACTTTGTAGTGAATTAAAAAACAGTAGTGAAAAAAAAACAACACCTTGCCCCAGAGACAAGAACGCCCGTGGGAAAGGTGCCAATCGCTTCGTCAGTCAACTCCTGCCACCCATCCATCCAGCCCAGCCCCAAGGGCAGAGCCGCCTGGAAGCTGCTGAGCTGTGCTGATAACCAGCCCGCCAAGGGCAAGGGACAGAGCGGTTAACGTGTAACCCAAGTTCGACACCGAGATAAAAGGTCTCACCTAGGGAAAACAAGCGCCCGCCCGCCCCACCCCCCGGGGGAAAGCCGAGAACAGCTCGGAGGCAGCGGGGGGAGGAGGAGGAAGACAAGGAGGAGGAAGGGAAGGAGGAACGCGGCTGCGCCCGCAGGCACCGCCCGGCTCTCAGGAACCCCCTCCCCACCAGCGACCCCCCCCC
>NW_009952259.1:2460885-2463613 GCF_000747805.2 Chaetura pelagica
CTGGCCCGGGGGGCCGCCCGCCGCCGCCTTTATATAGCGCGGTGGGCGTGGCCACGATTAACCACGCCCCCAAATGGGGCGGGGCCTCTCGCTCCCGCTGCCCCAGCGTGACTCAGCACCTCCCCCCAGCCGCCATCATGGCCGCTGGTCTGGGGGGTCCCAGTGCCGTCCCCGCTGCTTTTCACCCTCAAACCGCCCCGTTTCCCACCCCCACCTCTCGCCGGGACTTCTCCCCTACACCTGGAGACCCCGCGGGGGGTCGGGGTGTCTCTCTCCGCCCAGCGCCGGCCCCACAGGGAAGGGGCAGAGCCGAGGAGTGAAGGGCCTGGTGGGCCCTGCAGGGCTTGAGGGGTGTGTTGGTTCAACGCAAAACGCCTTTCGCAGCAAACGTTCGAGCCGCCAAATGAGCACGGCGTTGGGAAGAGAAGGAGTGAATTTCCACGGTGGATGGTTGGTTTTTAGTATTTTTTATTTTTTTTCCTCCTTTCATTTACACAAGTGGCAGTGGGGGCTGGAAACCAGTCTGAGAGCTGGGCTGGAAACCAGTCTGAGAGCTGGGCTGGAAACCAGTCTGAGAGCTGGGCTGGCTGCTGGTGGCTCTGGCGTCCTACCCCAGTCATGCAGCAGGGGGACACGCCGAGGAACTTCTTGTAGCCCTAGGAGGAGGGGTAACGGTTCCAAACTGAAAGAGATACATTTAGATGACAGAATAGGATGTCACGGCCCCCATGAGGGTGGTGAGACCCTGGCCCAGGTTGCCCAGGGAAGCTGTGGCTGCCCCATCCCTGGCAGTGTTGAAGGGCAGGTTGGATGGGGCTTGGAGCAGCCTGGGCTGGTGGGAGGTGTCCCTGCCCATGCAGAGGTTGGATCTAGATGATCTCTAAGGTCCCTTCCAACCCAGACCAGCCCATGGTTCTAGCATTGTATGGCCACCAAGAAAAAGAGGCTGAGGGGGGATCTCCTCACTCTCTACAACTCCCTGAAAGGAGGTTGGCCTCTTCTCCCAGGGAACAAGCAACAGCACAAGAGGGAACCGCCTCAAGCTGCTCCAGGGGAGGTTGAGGAACAATTGGGATCTTGGGAACAATTCCTTCCCCCAAAGGGCTGTCAGGCCCTGGCCCAGGCTGCCCAGGGCAGGGGGGGAGTCCCCATCCCTGGAGGGGTTTCCAAGCCCTGGAGATGGTGCTGAGGGACATGGGGCAGTGGTGGCCATGGCAGGGATGGCTTAACTGTTGGACCTGATGATCTGAAAGGGCTTTTCCAACCCAAACAATTCCATGACTCTATGACCTGGTGAGCTTTCAGACTTCCTCCTGTCACTGACCAGGCCCTCCTTTGGATACTGCCTCAACGACACTCCTAAGAAACAGTTAAACACAGGGCAAAATCCTGGGTCAGCCCAATGAGCCAACCAAACACGACTGAACAAACATGAACTGAACTCTTCAAAGTTACTCCAACCTTATTATCAGGCACCTGCAGTGATGGCTCTGGGTGTTTGCTAACAAGGCACCCTGGATGTTGGCACCAGGGATGACCAAAGGCACCATCCATTAGAATACTGGTCAGAAACTTAACATTTTTTTGCCCTCACATACTCACTTTGTTTGATGGTGAGGTTTAGGAGCCTACACTCAGTTCAAACCTCATGCTGAATAATTAGGAATTGAGAAATCAAAGGCCTGACAGAAAAAAACTGAGCCTTGAGGTGAAGATTTCAGCTGCTTTTAGCACTTCCACGGCCATCTGGTTTGTGCTGTCGTTTACTTTCAAGAACCACTGGATGATTTTACTTTCTGCTGTCTGAAATGCTAAGTAGTGTGACCTTGAGGGCTGGAAACATCCTCTTTCAACTGAGATCATCCCATAACACCAGGCTCCCCAAATCCTGGCTTTTCCTAACCCAATGCTAATGCTGAAAATTCATCAGCTTTATGAGGTTATGGAACCTGTGGACACAGATTAAATCGATTTTCCTCTAACCTGTTATTTCTACAAAGCTTTATTTGCTCTTTGAACCTTCCTGATAGTTGTGTGATTGCCCAGGTGCGAGGGCAGAGGTGTGTGCGTATGTGTGTGTGTGCAAAGTGCTTGTGGCAGCACAGGGGCACTTCTGGAGGTGCTTTGAGTGCCTGAGGCACCCGAGGGCTTCCTTTGTTTCATTTTTCTATTGCTTCTCTCAATTAACCATCACAATTCATTAAGGTATGTAAGACAACATGGGTCACACACCTACCACTTCAGCAGGCTGCCAGCTACATTTGATCAGCTCCTGTTTCCCTCCCACACCAAGGCTTATGTAAGGAAATAAAAGAGTAAAGAAAAAGCTGCAACTGCTGGCCAGGCTTGCATCATTATTTTTTTTTTCATCATCTGCACTAGATTTGGCTGGAGAGGCTTCCCAAAAATCAGGAGTTGTCCTCCTGTAGCACGAGATGACTTGACATCTATTAGCAGTTGATTGCAGAGCCTGTTGCAGCATTCCAGAAAGGCCAACCTTGAAGCCACAAAACAACCATTTTTTTGTGTGTTATCTTTACAGTTTGTGCTTTCTTTCCACCCAACCTTTCTGCCTGTGGCTGCCCCTTGGAAAGACAAGAAGAGACTTGCCCACAAGTTTCTAAATGTCAAGGTGTTGTTGTTTATTTTCCTCATCCTCATGACACCGTTCCCTGACTGGTGGAACAGCACAGCTTGTGAGAAACTGAGCAAACAATTTCCACTCTTT
>NW_009952259.1:2463631-2468254 GCF_000747805.2 Chaetura pelagica
TTTCCAGTGTTCTTTCTGTAGTCTGGACACCCTGTGCCACCCGTGGGTGCCTGTCAGCACCAGGAGATGAGGGAAGTACTACGTTCTGCTGCCTGGCCCCCAGACAAGTTGCACAAACCTTCACGTTGTCCCTGATGACAGTGGATTGACGTGGGCGGAGGAGGAACCATGGGTTGGTGGTGTCTAGTGACCAAGGTGCTCAGCACTCTGCTCTCACCCCAGCCTGGGTTCAGCTGTACCCAGCCCTGTTCTGTCCATTGTGCAACTGGCTCCCAAACTACTGCCACATCATGGTTTAATTTTCACTTCCCACTGCTTTCCTGGGGCTTGGGTCTTTACTCTGGTGCCTTTCTGCCTGAAGAACACGTTGGCAAACATCCTTCAGAAGCAGGCTTGCCGTGCTCAGGCTGGACTTCCCATCCAGTGGCCTTCACACTCAGCAACTGCAAGCTCATTTTTTGCATCTGACAATGCTTCACACTCTACTTTTACCATATTCTTTACCAACAGTTAATTGCACACCTGACTGTTACTCATTACGTTATTGGAATCAGAGGGGAGATCTGGCCTTGCTTCTCAAATCCAGTAGATGAAAGATGTTGGTGTATGCAGGAAAAAAAGAGCCTGCTCATCCAAATTACTTCTCCCAGTACATTTTTAGTTCTTTCAGTAAACTTTTACACACCAACACCCCTCCTCTCAGTGTCACTCTGAGCTCCTGTCAGCTCTCAGTTGCCTCCTGGCCTCAGAGGCTCGTCTCATGCTGCCCACAGGCAAAAGCCAACATATTGTGTGCCCACATCAGCCTCACATGGTTGAAGACAATCTCTGTTTTCCCTTGGACACTATCCCTTCAGAAACAATGGATTCAAGCTCTCCTCTTTGCAGCTCAGAGATGACACACAGCACAGACCCAAACATCAGCCAGTGTGGGGACAGTAAGGCTTGGCTTCCTCGTCCCACAGCTGGAGAAGATCCCTTGCATTTAAATAATTGAAGCTTCTGTGATGAATGTTTCCATAGATATACAGAAGATGATGAAGTCACAGACCAGTTGTTCACTGGGGAGCTGAGAGTGGGGTTTAAGAGGCCAGGACAGGTGGTTACAGCAGGTCTGTGTGGACAGGACCCTGCACAGCACCAGGCAGCAAAAACACCTGATGTTGGCAAAGACTTTTCAGAGGGTGAGACCCAGGGTTAAAAAAAAGGAAAAAGGGAAAAAATCCATGATTCTTACACCCTGTTCTGGCTCATTCACACTGACTCTACCTCCTTGTGCCATGATCCTTCCAAACAGTGGCAGTGATCACACTGCAGGCAGGAAACATGATTTTTCAGCAGATACTGGGCAATATTTGCACAGAGGAAATCCTGAGCTTGTAAAACCAGTAGCCAAATTCTTTGCTGAGATAGTCACTGAGAAAGAACTTGACATGTGACTGAGGCCTCCAGCTCAACCTCCAAGGAGAGGGCTCCCTTGGTGTAAGCAGGCAAAGCTCACTGTAGCTGGATGAGCCAGAATGTTGAGGAATGCTCAAAATTTCATTTATCATCCCAAGAAATGCCTTAAAATGCTTTTAGCACAATGGCTAAAAGAATAACAAACCCCAGTGAAAAAGCAACAACTGTTCCAAACCCAGTGAGAGAGACCTGGATATGCCTCAAAATAAAATACAGTAACTTTCAAAGCTCAGAGTTCTGTAAACAAGATCAACTGTATCCAGTCAAATATTTGTTCTGGAAAACTTCCACCCAAACTTCAGTGTCACTCAAGTTTACAGACTCGATGTAAATACAAAAGCAGCCCCAAACTTGGCTTGGAGGGGTTGATCATGTGGCTGGAAATTTGACACTCATCTCAACGGTGAACGGCTAAAAACATCTGGGGATCCACTTGTTTGGGAAGATATCCTGAAAATGGAACTGCCACTAACTGCAAATTCCTCCTCCAGTCCCTCGGGTGAAGATTTTTTTTCCTGGCATTTCTTTTAACGGCTGAAATGTCTCCATGTGGGAAAACCAGGATTTAAGCAACAGGTTTTTCCAGCACAGAATGCAAATGAGTGGGGGACACAGAACTGCCAGTTCCTGGAAACACTCTCCTGGGACAAAAAGACAAAGGAAATTCTGGGAAATTGGCTTAGGAGGCAACTGAACCACAAGCTGTTCTGCTACAGGGGAAAAAAAAAAAGCCCCAAAGACAAAATAACCTGCAACTGTGCTACAGGATTTGTAGACAAGGAGCACAACCCTCCCCCCCCCCCTCCCCATTTTAGACAGACCAACATTTTCTGAGCTGTGTTAGAGGTTTGACCCTCACTGTGGAACCTGCTGGCACTCAGCTGGCACTCAGCCTCGATGGAAGGTCCCAGGAGGTGACAATGCTCCAATTGGTTCAGAATACCCTTTGGATGTCATTTGGTGAATTTATGACCATCTCTCAGCTCCGTTTCACCTCATTTCAAGGCTGTGACTGGAAAGTTCTCCCTCTGACCCCAAGGACCTGTGCACTAACCAGACACACAGCAACTTCCAGAGGTTTGCCAAGTTTTTAAAGCCAAAATTAATGGAAAAGGCCAGGCCACAATCCCCAGCATTTGCACACTGTCATCATCCTCTTGGAGTGTGATCCACTATTCCCCCCACCCCTCAGATTTACAAAGTCTTAAAAACAAGAAGCTGGAGGGTGGGATTCATTCTTGGTTTTGTTGTACTTCACTTTTTCCTCAAACATTGCAAAGCTGGGGAAAAAGAAACAAACCACCCACACTTGCCAACAGAACCACTCAGCTAAAGTCAACAACTATTTCTCAATCCACCAAAAATCACCTCCTTCCTATCATGAATTCCCCTGCAAAACACTGGTACAAGTTGAAGCCTTCATGAATGACCAGGCAGCTTTCATCCCGAGCAGGAAAAATCTCCTTTTTTTTTTTTTTTATCTTTAAAGGTGAGGTTTCACCCCAGGTGCAATTCTGGCAGTTTGTGCAGCATCAGGTTTCAACAGACACTTTTTTTTTTTCTGTTGAGCCACCCAGAAAGGGGCAGGCAGACAAATGCTTTGGAGCATGATGAGAAAAAAGAAGCTTTTGCAGGGAACTGACAGTTAAACACCAGCTTAAGGAACATGCACCAGTTTAAGGACCATGCACCAGCTTAAGGAACAGCCCAATAAAGCATCAACTCCACCACAATAACAAGCACCAGCCCTTGTCCCCCACCTCTGTCAGGCAGGATGTGCTGATGGGGGGACACCTCTGAATGGCTCTTGTTGAGCAGGTGTCTCCAGGAACTTATGTCATGGCTTATTTAGAGGGAGTGAAGAGATGAGGTCATCTCAGTTTGGCTTAGAAGAACTGGAGGGATTTTCTCTGGTGAGGTGAGGCAGAAGTTTGGTGAGGGCAAGTGGAAAGCAGAGGTAGTTTCCTGGGAGTCTGCAGGAAGAGCTGGTTCCTGCAAGGCTGGAAAGGGACACTGAGAACACCCACGAGGTTCCTCAAGTTGAGGTGAAGCCACGGCCTCTGGATGAGCTGGACACAGGTCCTTCCACAAGCCAGGACCAGCTGGTGGAGGACTGACCCACTGCTGCTTTCCCTGAGCTGTAACTGCTCCCACCTCACCTGCTGAGAAAACCTGGGAAGAAAAGAAAAAGCACCTCAAAACCTGAGAACATGGGTCTCAAACTTCTTCCACCACAGAATTTGTGGGGGAAAGAAAACCCCAAATGAAAGCAATGAGACTGTGCAGGGAGAGAAATAAAATGGGAACAGTCAGCAGGCTCTGCTGGGGCAAGACTTGACCTTGGTACTACCAGGGTTGGATATGAGGACCATGTCTAAGGTGTCATCTTCAGCTCAGCAGATGTTGGACCCTGCCCACAGATAGCAACACTTCAGCGACCAAGAAACCAGTTGGAGAACGGGCTGCCTGAGAGATAAGAGGGAAGGGCAGCAAGTGCTGCTGGAGAAAAGTCCTCAGAGTCCTTAGCAATCACATCTGGCTGTTTGAGACCACAGCACCAGCTCTGTTGGCAGATGTTCCACAGACTGGGTGGAATCATCCAACCCTGCTTAAACCTCCAGCCTCTTGGATTGTGGCCACCAGCTCGTGTTGCCCCATGGTGTTGGTCAGTGTGGTGAAAAGATATTCCCACTTAAAAGCTGTTAGAACCAGGCTCATCTGCAGGGATCTTGGACTTTCCTAGGATCCAGGCAGCTCCGTAACAGGTTTAAGGCAGCCAGAGGAATGTTCTGTTTGGGCTGAGGGATCAGTTCCTCCCCTCAGTTGCTCCATGTGATGAGTAGGCCTGCTCAGTCATGCGTGGCCACACTGCCCAAAACCTGTCTAAATATGCAATGATGACCAAGACTGAAACCAGTCAAATCAGGAACTTTCCAGTCCAACAAGTAAAAAGAAATAAAAAAGATTTCTGCCTGAAACTCCTGTAGCTCAGGCTGGACCTCCTGCCTTTGATGTTCTTGGGTACTTCTAAAAGCCACCATGAAAGGGACCCAGCCCAGAGGACAGCAGCAGGCTGGGGGCTGAAGCTACATGAGACATGGACACAGCTTTGGGGGTGCCAAGAAGGGGTGTCTGCCTTCCTCAACACCCCCCCCCCCCCCC
>NW_009952259.1:2468286-2471237 GCF_000747805.2 Chaetura pelagica
CCTGCTCCCTCCCAGCCCCCTCCCAACCTTCACTGTTCATCAGGGCCTCTCCAGGCCAGCTCAGCTCATGAACCTAGCAAAAACTGAGAGTCATGGAATTGTTTGGGTTGGAAAAGCCCTTTCAGATCATCAGGTCCAAGAGTTAAGCCATCACTGCCAAGGCCACCACTGCCCCATGTCCCTCAGCACCATCTCCAGGGCTTGGAAACCCCTCCAAGGATGGGGACTCCCCCCCTGCCCTGGGCAGCCTGGGCCAGGCCCTGACAACCCTTTCCAGGAAGGAATTGTTCCCCAGATCCAACCTCAGCCTCCCCTGGTGCAGCTTGAGGCCCTTTCTTCTTGTCCCATCCCTTGTCCCTGGGGAGCAGAGCCCGACCCCCCTGGCTCCAACCTCCTCTCAGCAGCTGCAGAGCCAGCAGGTCTCCCCTCAGCCTCCTTTGCTCCAGGCTGGACACCCCCAGCTCCCTCAGCTGCTCCTCATAAGTTCTCCAGCCCCTCCTCCTTCTGCTCCAGCCCTTCCCCAGCTCCCTTGCCCTTCCCTGGCCACCCTCCAGCCCCTCCATGTCCTTCTTGTCATGAGGGGCCCAAAACTGACTCCAGGATTTGAGGTAAACCATTTTTTGGCCAGTTTCCAGGATGGGCTTGGCCAACAGATGGATCTGATGAGCTCCAGAATCAGGTGCAAGGTGGGAGGACAGGAGGTTGCTGGATGAGCTCAAGCATCCAGGTTGGGCCTTCATGCTGAGGTGGATGAAGGTGCTGGCCAAGCTCCACAGCAACAGGCAGCAGAAGAGAGGGGAGACAGAAGCAAATGCTTCAAATACCACCACACCAGATCCTTGAGAGCTCATGACCACCTTCCCTGAAAGCAGAGGGGGCTTCCTCACACCTGCTGTGGCCAAGACACTTGTTCCCAAAACTGCATGGGCTGAAAATCCCCAGATAGGGATTGAAGCTGAAACAGCAAAGCCTGAACACCCAGGATTTGGCCAGGGTGCCAGGACACCAAGCAGTGAAGGTGTTAAATCAAGTCCAGAAGGGAAGTGGCTGTAACAAGTTCTCCTCCAAAGCATTTCTCCAGTCAGGAGACCCAGGCTGACATCAGCTGAAACACCAGGAGGTGGAGGGAGTGGCTCAGATGCTAAACCACGTGGATGTTACTTGGGACACCAATGCAGAACAGCAGGGAAGAAAAAAAGATAAATCAAGCAGAATTGCAGGGTTGTTACCTCATCCAGGAAACTGGGGCAGCAAAGTTCAGCTGGAGGGGCTGGCTCAGCATGACCACACAAAAAACAAAGCATCCAGCCTTCTCCTGGAAGTCATGAGCCACGGGGAGGATCCACCAGCAGGCAAGGCTGCCCAGTTCTGGGAGTTCCTTCTTCTTTCCCTCACCAAAGTCAAGACTTCCTGGAAAATATGCTGTGTCAAGTCCAGGTTCTTGCCCAGGGAGGAACACACACCCCAGCCTGGCTCATGACTCCAAGTGCCTGGTTTTGGGAAGCAAGGATGAGAGGGATTTGTCATCAGACCTTGTGCTTATTTAACTCCCACCTTTATCACACATCTCTCTGATCAGTCAAGGAACAGGCTGTTTCCCTGCCCTCTTAACAAACTATTTGGGATTTAGGATACCCAGGGAACTGCCTGTACATACTTTGCCAGCAATTGTCACTGGTCTTAACAGCAGATAAATGGTATTTGCTGGTCCTGCTGTTGTGCCATGGAGGGCAGCACAGGAGTCCCTACAGAAGATCCCCACCATCTCTCCACCTTCTTTATTTGCCCACAAGTTCACTGGTTAAGGAAATCCTGGCTTTATTCCCTGCTTCCTTCATCTTTTCATGCCCTTTGGAGTCACTAAAGCCACCCCCCTCCTTGTAAATGGGAACATTTCAAGGTGAACAGGGTGGGTGGGCTGTGCTTGTCATCACAAACTTCCCCCAGGTGGGAAGGGTTCAACACCTTCTCAAGGCCAGAAAAGGAAGAAGAAAAGGGACCGAGAAACTCTTTCTACAGCCACATCCGACATAAGAAACACCAGTGCCTGGAGAGACTGAAGCAGGGGAAGAGAAAGTGACACCATCATAACTGGGAACTTTCTCTTCTTGTCCTACATCCCTCAGAAGTGCCTCTTCCAGACACAACTAGTAGGAACCAGTTCCACCCCTTTCCCTACACCATCCCCAACCATCACCAGAGAGATCTGGGTTCTGCTTCAGCCTCTGCTTTCCTCTTAGGCAGGAGTATCAGGATTGAGCACGTAGGAAAGGAACCAAACCCTTGGGATAGGAACTGGGAAGCAGATCCAATCTTTTCCTGACCACCACGTGACCTTTATTCGTTTCCCTTCCTGGGAATGACACAGCATTTAATATCCAGGCAAAGTGTTTTTGCCTGACACCTGCAGCAACCAGACCAGGCCAGGCCCCCTTCATTTGCCAAGAGCCAGTTTCAAAAAGCATCTTTCTTTTTTAACTTTAAGTGAAAACCAGATTGTCCCTGAGTTGTGCCACGAGGGAGGGGATTTCTGAAAGGTCACAACACTTGATTTCAGAGCCTGGCTGGCCTGGGAAGGATCCTGTGCTCGACAACCCTCTCCAAGAAGATCTCAGAAACTTCCTTCAGATCCCTCACCTTGCTTCCAGCACCAGGGTTACAGCTGGCACACTGAGGAGCTGCTCAGGACTCCCAGCACCCCTCCTCCTCCTCATTCAATCCCTTCCCCTCAGAACACAGGGATTTCATGGCATTTGGAGGGAGAAGGACACCAGAAAGCTGCCAACTGCCAGTCACACCTTCCAGTGCCACCCCCATTTGCAGAGCTAACACACCTGCCTAATCCTGTCATCACAAAGCACATAAGCTCATTTTCCTATAAGTGCTTTCCCCTCGGTTGGTCTGTATATACATCAGCTCCGCTCCCTCCAGCAGTGCAGCCCTGTCAGGAG
>NW_009952260.1:0-2523 GCF_000747805.2 Chaetura pelagica
TTTTCCCCTTTTTAAAAATAGGGACTATGTTACTTTTTTCCAGTCAGTGGGAACCTCACCAGTCCACCATGACCTCTCAAGTATAATAGACAGAGGCTTTGCAACTGTATCCGCCAGCTCCCTCAGGACCAGTGGATGGACCCCATCAGTTTCCATAGACTTATGTACCCTCAGGTTCATTAGATGGTCATGAACCTCTTTTTCTCCTACAGTGGGGGATACTTGTTCTCCCAGTCCCTGCTTTCCCCTCCTGTGGCCTTTGAGATAAGGCTGTAGCACTTTCTCGAGAAGAGTGATGCAAAGAAGTAATTGAGAACCTCAGCCTTCTCAGTATCCTGTGTAGCTAGGTCTCCCATTTCCTTCAGGAGAGGGCCTACATTTTCTTTGGCTTTCTTTTTATCCCCAGCATACCTATAGAAGCTTTTCTTCTTCTTTATATCCCTGGTGAGATTTAATTCTGTCTGGGATTTGGCTCTCCTCACCTGATCCCTAGCTGCCTGGACAACCGCTCTGTAATCCTCTCAGGGTACTCGCCCTAGCTTCTGCCCTCTGTATACTTCCTTCTGAAGTTTGATTTTTTCTAGGAGCTGCTTGCTCATCCACACTGGCCTCCTGGAGTTTTTACCTGACTTTCTCTTAGTTGGGATGCATTGCTCTTGGGCCTGGAAAAGGTGATCCATAACTATCAGCCAGCTTTCAAGGGTCCCTCTTCCCTCCAGGATGTTATCCCATGACACACTCTCAAGCAGATCCCTGAAGAGGCTGAAATCTACCCTCCTGAAGTCATCAGTAAGCTTTCTACTGATAACACTGGAATGTTTTTGTTACTGTTGAGACTCCAACAGCACATCTTTACTCTGCCAGCTCAGGCACTGCCGGGAGATCAATGACCATTTCATGGTTTCTTCAACCAAGGCTACCCTTGAGCTTAGCATCCCTCACCAGCCTTTCCTCGTTGGTGAGAACAAGGTTCAGCATAGCACCTCTCCTTGTTGGTTCCTCGATTACTTAGAAAAGGAAGTTGTCATCCACATACTCTAGGAGCCTTCTGGTTTGTTTGTGCTTTGCAGAGCTGTCCCTCCAACAGATATCAGGGTGGTTGAACTCCCCCATGAGTATCATGGCTTGTGAATGTGAAGCTGCTCCTATCTGTCTGTAGAGTGCCTCATCTATACTATTCTCCTGGTCAGGTGGCCTGTAGCAGACCTCCACTGTAATGTTGCCTGTCCCTGCCCTCCCTTTAATCTTAACCCATAAGCTCTCAGTTGGCTCCTCATCCAGCCCCAGGGAGAGCTCCATGCACTCCAGCTGGACTTTGACATAGAGGGCAACACTCTCACCTCATCTCCCCTGTCTGTCCTTCCTAAAGAATTTATAGCCCTCCATTCTGATGCTCCAATTGTGGGAGCCATCCCACCAGGTCTCTGTGATGCCAATAAGATCATAGCCCTGCAGGCACGCACACACCTCTAACTCCTGTTTATTCTCCATGCTGCATATATTTGCATAGAGGCATTTAAGCTGGGCCTCCAGTGAAGGTAACTGACCAGCTGGAGGGGCTGAGATTTCATCATGCTGCACTCCAGGTGCTCCCCTGCTGACCTGCACCCCTTCTATAGGCTCTGGGCATCTATTACTGGTGCCAGCATCACATTGAAATTGATAGGCATGGGATGAATGGAGGTTCCCTCCCCCCCAGCCTCATCAGTTTAAAGCCCTCTTCACCAGCTTGGCCAGCCTATGGCCGAGGATGCTCTTCCCCTTTTCTGACAATTGAATCCCATCGGCTCCCAGCAGACCAGTTTTGTCAAAGCTGGTCCCATGATCCAGATAGCCAAATTCCTGGCTGCAGCATCAGTCATGTAGCCAGCTGTTGATTTGCTGGATCTGATTGGCCCTGTCTATCCCCTTCCCTTTGACCAGCAAGATTGATGAAAATACTGCCTGTGCTCCAGAGTTCTTAACTGCTGCTCCCAGGGCCCTGTAATCCTTTTTAATATTCTTAACACTGCTGGTGGCTGCATCAGTAGTACCCACATTAAACAACAGTTTGGTGTACAAGGCTAGGGAGCCTCTCAGTAACATCCCTGATGCTCTTTGTGTCAGGAAGTTATCCTCCACACACTCGAGGAACCTCCTAGACTGTTTCTTCTCTGCTGTGTTATATTTCCAGCAGACATCCGTTAGGCTGAGTTAGTTCTATCCTGGCTCAAACAAGGACAGGCCCAAACCCTGACATTTTCTGACTGCAATCCATCAGGAGAGAGGCCACATCTGGGGCACCCCAAATCCTTTCTGTCCACCTTCTCCTCCCAGACAGCCAGTCCATGTGCACCTACCACAAAAACATGGAGTTGCTTAGTTACACTGTACCTTAGTTCTGTATAAGGTCTTATTGCACCCCAGGAAAAGGTACATGCGTTATAACTTGAGAGACACATAAGATGAAGTGTAATAAATTCAGAAGGCTGAGGAACTTTCAAATTGATGGGATTTTGTGAAGGACCAGGTATTTCCTTACAC
>NW_009952261.1:0-8945 GCF_000747805.2 Chaetura pelagica
GCTTCATCCTGGCTCAAACCAGGACACACCAGTACAGGTTAGGGCTTGACCTGCTGGAAAGCAGCTCTGGGAAAGAAGATCTGGGATTCATGGTGGACAATAGGCTGGCCATGAGCCAACAATGTACCTTCACAGCCAAGAGGGCCAATGCCATCCTGGGGTGCATTAAGAAGAGTGTGGTCAGCAGGTTGAGGAGGGTTATCCTCCCCCTCTACTCTGCCTTGGTGAGGCCTCACCTGGTGTACTGTGTGCAGTTCTGGACTCCCTAGTTCAAGAAGGACAAGGAATTACTGGAGAGAATCCAGCACGGGGCCACTAAGATGATTAAGGGACTGAAGCATCTACCATATGAGGAAAGGCTGAGAGTGCTGGGTCTGTCCAGCTTAGAGAAAAGAAGGCTGAGGGGGGATCTCATTAATGCTTATAAATATCTAAAGGGCGTATGTCAGGAGGATGGGGCCAGAGTCTTCTTCGTGGTGTCCAGTGACAGAACAAGGGGCAATGGTCACAAACTGGCACATAGGAGGCTTAACCTAAATATAAGAAAATGCTTGTTTACTCTGAGGGTAACAGAGCACTGGAACAAGCTGCCCAGGGAGGCTGTGGAGCCTCCATCCCTGGAGACATTCAAAACCCCCCTGGATGTGTTCCTATGTAATCTGCTCTAGGGGATCCTGATCGAGCAGGGGGGGTTGGACTAGATGATCTCCAGAGGTCCCTTTCAACCCCTACCATCCTATGATTCTGTGATTCTGTGAATTAGAGGAAAACATGTCCCAGGTAGTCAACAACCCATCCTTGTAAGCCTGCAAGACAAATGAAAGGGATGGAAGGAAGTACTCCCCGCAACTTATCTTGGTTATAGCCTTGAGTGCTAGGTAGAAAACACTGACAAATTTGACTCACCATATTAACATCTCATCAGCATATTAATGTACTGTTGGCATACCGGAATACCCACCCCTGGGCTGGAGGGATCCCTACTGACAGAGGGCCCGTACTCTTTGAGCATGCGTAGTGAAATTTTTAAGCACTGTCTAAATGGAAGTGAAGAACTAGTTAACCAGTCATGTATACGAGTGATAGAATATAATTAAAGTAATTTTACATGTTTTTGTGTATAAAAGTAGCACCTGTGTTTTGGGAAGCCAAGCTAGCTTTGTGGAATACCACCCTGCTCCCTTTTCTGCACAGAACTGGATATTAAAGCAACTATCTCGACTCTGTGTTTGGATCGGCTTATTGCACACCAGGTGACAGACCTCGCTTTCAGGACATTTCTGGTGACCCAGATGGGACTGCCATAGAGCCTTGCACAGATCGTCTTGTCTTGTGACAGTGGACCGAAACACTTGGGGCTCCAGCACGCACTGACCTGTTGATCGGGGAACTCCAGCAGATACTCTCTAGCATCGGGCAGTGAACGACTCAAAGGTGCAATGCTAAAAAAGATATTTTTGCATTTGGGGGTGTCACCGTTTGACTCAGGTCCGACAACAATGCTCTCGATCCCTTCCCCCCCCAACCCAGGTAGGGAAGGAGAGAGAGAAAAAGAGAGAGACTTGGCTGGATTGAAAACTAAACTACACAGCTTTAATTAAAACACTAATAAATCATACAAGAAAATATATACAATTATATACAGATATACTCAGGTATGGGCAAAAGCCTCTCGCCTCCCCCCACCCCAGCAACTCCCACAGCACTTCCCTGAACTGGGAAGAGTCCCGAGGAATCCCGGAGCTGCTGCTGGAGAAAGCATAGAGTTATGGGGGTCACGAGAGATCAAGCCTGAGGATCGACAGTGATGGATGAACAGAGTCCTCCCTGGACGCCGGCCATGGACGGAAGAGAAGGGAAGGAGAAGGAAGGAAGTTGTCTTCTGTGATCTCTGACCTACCTTTGAGGTTACGTAGATATATGGAATGGAATATCTTTGGCCAATTTTGCTGTCTGTCTAACTCAGCCTCCTACGGGGGGGTCACAGATCTCCTCATAGTGTCTGAGCCGGCAGAGTGCAGGTGCGGCCTTGAAGCCTCAGTAGTTAGAAAAACATTCCACTGTCTTATCAGCCTAGCAGAACACACTGTTGCTAGTTACAAGAAAGCTTACTGAAGGAAAAAAAAATCAGTAAAAAGAAAAATTGGCTTCATCCTGGCTCAAACCAGGACAGAGGGGGAGGTAGAATATCTACTGTAAATAGTCAGTTTATTGGTACCATAAAACTTAAGTAGTTAAGTGGGGAAGTTTCACATGTAGACGTGTAGCAAGGAACAGGGGGTAGTTGTCTTTGCCTTGCCAACAAGGGGTTAAAGCTGAGTGTTTGAAACCATGGTTAAGGTAATTCCTTTATGGTTATGGTATTGGTATGACTACTTCCAGTGAGATACCTCCTGACTCTCCTCTCAGATGCATCCTTAAAAAGTGGAAAATATTTGGGAACATTCTAATGACAAAATAAAATTAAATTGTATTGTAATTATTGTTTACTGAGTTATAAGTTTACAAATGGGGAAATGCAACCACAAAATGGATCCTTAAATTATTACACTATATTGCACCTGCTGTTGTTTTGTCATAGCATGGATAAGTGGGATGAAGTACCCTCAGTTTCACCTCTCCACTCTGAGAATGCACCAGGAGAGCGAAATGGGGGCGAGGGGGGATTGGAGAATGTGGATTATGTATATGTCCCTGTTACAGTGTTGGACATTTTGAAATTTGTGGGGTCGAATCAAGCTAATCTGGAGGAAATGTATGAGCTACTCAGAACAATAATGATACTATATAAGCCCACCTGGGGGGATATCTAGGCAATTTTAGAAATCCTCTTCACTAATGAGGAAAAGCAAATAGTTTTGGAAGAAACTAGAGAAAAGAGTAACACAAATATGCACAAGAAAACATTATTCAGGGGATGCCCAGTGAGGGAAGGGCCCCAGGAGTGGCTTCTGTAAGAAGCTGCTTGTCACCGTTTGACTCAGGTCCAACAACAATGCTCTCAATCCCCTCTCCCTCCCACCCAGGTAGGAAAGGAGAGAGAGAAAAAGAGAGAGACTTGGCTGGATTGAAAACTCAGCTACACAGCTTTAATTTAAAACACTAATGAATAAGAGAATATATACAATTATATACAGATATGTTCAGATATGGGCAAAAGCCTCTCGCCTCCCCTCACCCCTCTGCAACTCCCACAGCACTTCCCTGAACTGGAGAAGAGTCCCGAGGAATCCCGGAGAAAGAGGAGAGTTATGAGGGTCAGGAGAGCTTGAGCCTAAGGGTTGACGGTGATGGATGGACGGAGTCCTCCCCGGACGCCGGCCATGGACGGAAGAGAAGGGGAGAAGAAGAAGGAAGGAAGTTGTCTTCTGTGATCTCTGACCTTCCTCTGAGCTTACGTAGATATATGGAATGGAATATCTTTGGCCAGTTTTGCTGTCTGTCTAACTCAGCCTCCTACGGGGGGGTCACAGATCTCTCCATAGTGTCTGAGCCAGCAGAGTGCAGGTGCGGCCTTGAAGCCTCAGTAGTTACAAAAACATTCCAGTGTCTTATCAACCTAGCAGAACACACTGTTGCTAGTTAAAAGAAAGCTTACTGAAGGAAAAAAAATCAGTAAAAGGAAAATTGGCTTAATCCTGGCTCAAACCAGGACACCCAGGGAGGATAATTTATCAGCAGTCCTGACTGACTGGAGAGGTACCAGCAGACTGGAAATTAGCCAATGTAACCTCCGTATATGAGAAGGGATGGAAGGATGATGATCCAGGAAATTACAGGCCTGTTAGTCTGACTTCGGTAGCAGGGAAGCTGATGGAGCAGGTCATCCTGAGTACCATTATGCAGTACATTCAGGACAGCCAGGTGTCCTGATATGGGCCAGGATGAAGCCAATTTTCCTTTTAATGATTTTTTTTTTCTTCAGTGAGCTCTCTTTAACTAGCAGCAAGTTTTCCAAATAGTGGACTGATAACACTGGAATATTTATCTTACTGCTGAGACATCAAGGACACTTTGCTCTGCGGCCTCAGATGCTAAAGGAGCAGGAGTCATATATGTAACCCTCCCACAGGGAGGAGTGGATTAGACGGACAGCAAAATTGACCAAAGTATTCAATTCCATATATCTATGTAAGCTTGGTATAAGGTCAGGTATCACAGAAGTCAAACCCCTTCCTGCTTCTTCCCTTCTCTTCCGTCCATGGCTGGCATCTGGGGAGGACTCCGTCTATCCATCACCATTGATCCCTAGGCTTGTGCATTCCTGACCCTCATAACTCTACCCTCAGCTCTTGTCTACTCTGCTGCTCTCTCTGGCAGCAGTCTGGGACATTTCGGGACTGCTCACAGCTAAGGGGTGTGCCGAAGGAGTTGCTGGAGGTGGGGGGAGGCAATAGGGTTTTGCACATTCCTGCACATACTTGCTTATAATTGTACGTATTTTCTTATCACTATTATTTAATTACAGAATCACAGAATTCTGTTTAGTTTAGTTTTCAATCCGGAAAGTCTCTCTCTCTCTCCTTATTCTCTCTCCTTTTCCTATCTGGGTGGGAGGGGGAGGGGACTGAGAGCATTATTGTCACAGGTTTAGTTGTCGATCCTGAGTAAAACCGTGACACTTGCCTCATTGTATATTAGGATCTAGTGTTCATTAGTGGATACTGTTTCCTTTTGCTGTTTGCTGTACTGCTTATCAGAGCTGTACTCTGCTGTGCCTGGGAACATTTTGATAACAGCAATGGTCATGTGTCTGGGCTGGCAGATGGCCAGGGCTTTGCTGCTTGTATCTGAAAGAGTTAACAGTGATGGTCCATGGCTGAAAACAGATAAAAGAGGAATGCAAGCTTTCGAATAAACAGAACACTGGGAGGCACCTGGAATTTGTACACACCACAGAGGGAGGGATCAGCACCTGAACAGCGGCTGCACAGAAAGGGCAGACAAAGGACAGAGTGAGGTAGAAGAAGACAGATGAAGTAAAACCAGGGGGGGCGTCACGTACCCCAGACCCAATTGGTTGCGCATGCGTGTTTTGGCCTCGTGTTATGCAACCTGGGCGGGATGACTTGCGACACAGGCCAGCCCCCTGAGTTGGAACTCAGTCCCCCTGCCAAGAATATATAAACCAGAATTTTCCTGAGGCCATGGGGGGTGGTGGTGGTGGTGGTGGTGTGTTGCTAAGGTTGCTGTTGCCTCTGTGGGAATGCCCATGTAAAGCGCTGCACCTGCTGACTGCCTCCTGCACCACAGGATGCTATGCCTCTGACTGTGGGTCCTCATCCCTGTTGGGTTGGTATGTATAAACTTTAATGAGTAGTACTGCTTTTGTGCAGGGAATTAGTAGCTTAATAAATTGCATGTATTTATTTTATCAGTGTGTTCATGTGTCTCCCCTTTGAGCTGCTAAAGGAATCCCTGATCCCATTCTAAAACATAAATTGGTGACAAGGATAGTATTCCTGCAGCAGTGGTTCACTGTGGGAGTGTAGTGTGTGTCTGTTGTCAGAATTGGTGGGACGTGGGTAGTAGGGTCAACAGCTATCTGTGGATGCGCCACCAGAGCGTATGGGAGAGTTGGCAAACAGGGACCCTGTTGGGCAGCCGTTTGAGGGTGCTGGGTGTGATATATGTCTGTTTTATCGGTTTTGTAAAGTTATATTGTTGTGTTGTCAGTGTAGGGGCCCGTTTTTGAGCTATTACTCAGATCAGATGTTATCTCCCTTTTGTGTGTGGTGCTGGTGCAGCACACCCATGGGAGAGGCTAGGGTGGTGGAATATTTTGTGGTAGAGGGTGCTGTGTATATATGTGACAGCTCAAGAAAAAAAAAAATCTGTTTGGGCACAAGCTGCGAGAAGGCGGTGAAAAGAAAACTGCCCCTTCTGTGGAACATTCTGGATGGACATTGGAGCCATGGAGTACACTGTGGCATCGGTGGGAGACCTGTACCCAGGTCGGTCCTGAACCATGGCACCAAATAACACCTACGGAAGCCCTGCGATATTGGGGGCAGTTTGTAGAATTCTCCCATAGTAAGGATCGGAACTGGCTGAAATAGGCTGGCTGAATGGGAGGGGCACTGCTGTTTGCTTATAAGTCTGCTATGAAGTCTGCTATGGGTACGATCAGTGAGCTACAGGAACACGTAGAAGAATCAACTAAACAAGTGAGAAAGCAACGGGCTACAGCAGTAATACAACAGCAGGCATTGATCACTGAGACAAATCAATGTGAGGAGTTAGCAGTGAAATGTGCCAACTTAGCTACCCACTTTGTGGTGTGAGTGGCACGTCGGTGCAGCTGGCCACCCACCAAGCAAAAAATTGGACCACAGGTCTGGGCGCTAGTGACAAGCCCACAGTGGGACCCCGAGAACTGGGATGGAAACATTTGGGATAGTAGTGAGTCAGGGGACTCGGATAATGGTTTGACAATGGAGAATAAGAATGGGGAGCGTGAGAGTGGGGAGGGGGGTGAGGACAGGCGTGCAGCACCCGTTGTTCGCCAAAAAGTGGATTTGGATTGGAGGTGCGGGTTAGGGCACATATGGGGTCGCAGGCAGCAGACCTGTAGCAAAGAAAGCGGTGTGAATTTAAACAGTTTTCTTGTCTTCTTTTTAACAGAATATGGTTTTGAATGTGGTTATCTTTTCCAGAATATCAAGATGTCTGTTTTCTTTTTTGCTGCCCAGGAATTTAATCTTGCAAAAGCCCCTGGCTGCCCCTCTAATAATGTTTTAAACCTGTTTTGTTTTTTTAGTGGGAAAGGAATCCCTGATCCCACTCTAAAACACTGCTGTACTGGACAGGCTGGAACTTGAGTCGAAGGGACCTGTGGATGAGTCCGTGCTGCCGCAGGTACAGCTTAAAGCATCAGTGGCTGTGCATGAGGTCATGCTGGAGCACCTCAAAGTGAGTGGCCATGGATAAGCCCATGACAGAGCAGATAAATCTCTGGAGGGACTGCAGCCATGGGTAAGGCCATGTTGGAGCAGGTTTACTTCTGAAGGGACTGTGGCTGTGGATAGGTCTATGCCACAGCAGGTATAACCCTGGAGAGACTGACTCATAGATAAGGTTCTACTTGGAGCAGGTACACCCCTAAGGGACTGTGGTCTGTGGATATGTCCAAGCCAGAGCAGGGGCAAGGGGAGGAGTTCATTGTAATGTTAAACCCTGGTCTGGTTTGGCTTATGGTCTGGTCCAAAGGGACCAGGGGTGGAGACTGTACTGGATATACCTTTAAATTATTGTAACCAATTATTTGAGTTGCATCTTATAGGAAGAACTATGGCAGGAATCACCTGAACCAATGGAGGACAAGCCTTACAAGAAGCAGTGCAAGTGCAGCAGTGACCCAACCTGAGCTGGCTTTGGTGCCAAATAATTCCATGTAACACACTACCTCTCCTGTCCTGAGTGACCATCATAACAGATAGAGCCCAAAGTCATGAACTCAATTAACTCAGTGGACATTTTGTGGGCATTTCACAGGGGTGGTTCAAAGACAAGGGGAGTTCTATCTATGTATTGATGTGATGACAAAGTTGTGTGTCTATGGGTAAGGATGAAAGGGAAGGCAAATAATCATAAAATCATTAAGGTTAGAAGGGACCTTAAAGATCATCAAGTTCCAACCCCCCTGCCATGAGCAGGGTACCCTCCCGCTAGATCAGGTTGCCCAAAACCTCATCCAACCTGGTCTTAAAAACCTCCAGGGATGGGGCATCAGCAACCTCCCTGGGCAACCCATTCCAGTTCCTCACCACCCTGATAATGAAGAATTTCTTCCCAATATCTAACCTAAATCTCCCCTCTCTCAGCTTAAAAACAGTACCCTTTGTCCTATCACTATTTTCTCTGACGAAAAGCCCCTCCCCAGCTTTCCTGCAGGCCCCTTTCAAGTACTGGAAGGCTGCTATAAGGTGTCCTTGGAGCCTTGTCTTCTGCAGACTGAACAGCTCCAACTCTCTCAGCCTGTCTTCATAGCAGAGGTGCTCCAGCCCTTTGGTCATCTTGCTGGCCCTTCTCTGGAGCCTTTCCAACAGGTCTATATCTTTCTTGTGCTAAGGACACAAGAACTGTACACAGTATCCCAGATGGGGTCTCACCAGAGCAGAGCAGAGGGGCAGAAGCCCCTCCCTAGCTCTGCTGGCCACACTTCTTTTGATGCAGCCCAGGATGCAGTTGCTCTCTGAGCTCCAGCACACACTGGCAGCTCATGTCAAGCTTCTCACCTACTACCACCCCTAAGTCCTTCTCCTCAGGACTGCTCTCCAGCCATTTTTCCCTCAGCCTGTATTTGTGCCTGGGGTTGTGCCGACCCAGGTGCAGGACCTTGCACTTGGCCTGGACTTGGGCCTATTCAGGACAGTGGTTGAGAGAGTCCCTTGGGAGACAGTCCTAAAGGGCAAAGGGGTCCAGGAAGTCTGGATGCTCTTCAAGAAGGAAATCTTAAAAGCACAGGAGCAGTCTTGTGGGAAACGATTCTTTTTCTTCCCCACATAAGACTAAATAAAATGCCTTTTAAGTCAGCAAAGGCCTTCTGCTGATTATACCCAGCTAACAGACCAAAAACAGGCCTGCTGCTCAAGGACAAATGAAAGCAAAACAATAGGTGTGATACAAGGCAGGAAGGATGAGCAACATGTTATAAATTGCCCCAAAGAGTTACTGCCCTAACTTGGGACTCATGGATGCTAATTGGCTCTGGGCATTAGTATGTTCGTGCATTGCGGTGATGAGACTGGATGAGGGTCACTGGGATATAAAAGGCAACAGGTTTTGCAGGTGAGAGCGGCCTGCTTGGACACTTCTTGCATGGGACACTCCTCTGCTGCTCATCGGACTTGCCCTACTGTGGAGCCTGGTGCTGGGATTCTGCCGGGGCTGCTTGCCTGCCTGCCCCAGGGATCGAGCCTGATCCCTGACGGTGGGCATGCCGG
>NW_009952261.1:9136-18258 GCF_000747805.2 Chaetura pelagica
CCCCCCCCCAAGCCAGCTGCCGGAGGGGAACGGCCTTGCCGCGGGAGGGTAACGACTCCATACAACCCCCTCTTCTTCTGCCCATACTTGCACACACATCGCGACCTCTTTTAAAGGGGACTGTCGTCGGGCTTGCCCTCCTCCCCCCTCTCCTTTGATCCACAACCCTCTCTCGGAGAGAACATCTTAAGGGCACAGTACTTTTGCATATATCCCTGGTAACCATTTGCCATTTTTACATTTTTCCTAAACCTCATCCTTCAGTTTGTGTTAACCCTTAATAAACCGGTTGATTCGTAATCTCTGCTCTAAAATATGGTCCCACAGCAGCCGTTCCTCTGTGAGAAGCGAGCGCCACATGTGCACTCGGTTTCATTTTAAAACTCCTCCAAATTGGGGGTGGAAGTCAGGAAAGCATCCTGACAGCCGGTAGCCTCTGTGACGGCATTGGCTCCTGACAAGGCTGTCCCCATGTGTCGAAAGACTAAAGGGAAGATGGCCGGCCTGGCTGAACAGGGAGCTTTTGCTGGGACGTAGGAAAAAAGAAGGGTTAATCACCTTTGGAAGAAGGGACAGGCAACTCAAGAGGAGTACAGAGATCTCCTTAGGTCATACAGAGAGAAAATTAGGAAGACAAAAGCCCAGCTGGAGCTCAACTGGGCCACTGTCATAAGGGACAACAAAAAAAGTTTTTATAAATACATCAACAATAAAAAGAGAACCAGGAAGAATCTCCATCCCTTACTGGATGTGGGGGGAAACACTGCAACCAAGAATGAGGAAAAGGCTGAGATCCTTAATGCCTTCTTTGCCTCCATCTTTAATAGTCAGACCAGCTCCCCCCAGGGCATTCAGCCTCCTGAGCTGGAAGATAAGAGCAGAACAACTCTCCCACAATCCAGGAGGAAGCAGTTAATGATCTGCTTTTGCACCTAGACACAAGTCTATGGGACCAGATGGAATTCATCCAAGAGTATGGAGGGAGCTGGCAGGGGAGCTCGCGAAGCCTCTCTTCATCATTTATAAACAATCCTCGCCAACAGGGGAGGTTCTGGACAACTGGAGGGTGGCTAATGTGATGCCTATCTACAAGAATGGCCAGAAGGAGGATCCGGGAAACTACAGGCCTGTCAGCCTGACTTCAGTACCAGGAATGATCATGGAGATGCTCATCTTGAGTGAGCTCTCATGGCAAGTGCAGGGCAGTCAGGGTTTATGAAAGGGAGGTCTTGCTTGACCAACCTGATCTCTTTCTATGACCACGTGACCTGCCTTTTGGATGAGGAGAAGTCTGTGGATGTTGTCTACCTGGACTTTGGTAAGGCCTTTGACACTGTCTCCTGCAGCATTCTTCTGGAGAAGCTGGCAAATCATGGTGTAGACAAGTGTACTCTTCACTGGGTAAAAAACTGTCTGGATGGTTAGGCCCAGAGAGTTCTGGGAAACTGTGACAAACGGCTATGGGAAAAGAAAAAGGGCCTCCTCTATCTGTGAAGAAGTAGATAAACCAATATAAGACCAGCTAAGGGCCAGGGCTTGCTGTGAGCAGCACTGTGAATGTTGACAAAAATCAGAACACTGTTTATTGTGTGTTTGGTGTGTAATTGGCTACATCCTGGGAGCCCAAGGACTGTGTATGTGCCAAGGAGCAGGTGTGAATGTTGTTTACGCTCTCTGTACTCCAGTTGATTATTCTCAGTTCCCACTGTAAAAGTGTATAAGGGAGCATTTTCTCATAATAAACTATTCCATTGCTTCTTACCCTGGAGTCTGTGTCTTAACCACCACAGGAAATGGGATCAAATCTAGTTGGTGGCTGGTCACCAGTGGTGTCCCTCAGGGCTCAGTTTTGGGGCCAGTCTTTGTAGAGGGCCCTTTTACCGAGCAATGGACATGTGAGCAATCCAGCCTTTACTGAAAACACCTGGGCCCCTGAGCAAGGACATTCCCATGGATACCAACTGATAAAGTGAGCAGTGAAGTAAACAACCAGATGTGCCAAAGAAGGAAGTGAGGCAGAGAGTCATGACTGCGTATGCGCTTGCTAGGAACCAATCACTGTTTAGGTCGTAGTAGGCTTTATGGCAATTGACCAATGATAAGAGTGGTTTTGGACACAGCAAGGGGCTATATAAGAAAGGTTGGCGCGTAAAATAAATTGGCATTCACCTAATCGTATTGATTCCCGTGTGTCTGTCCATTATGACCTCCCGCAACTGGCGCCTGAACAGGGACCCTCAGATTTGCTGCTAAAGCTGCCGGACAGCGTGAAGAAGGCAGGATGAAGAGGGTGGAGAAACCGGCTGAAATTAGCCATTGCCCCGGCGGCTATGTCCGCCGTGCTCAGCGGAAGAAAGACTCGCAACTGGCAGAAGAGGTGCACCTCAAACCAAGGTCCAAGGAGGGATCTGACTTAAAAGGCAAGTGAGTGGTCAGGGAGGAGATGGGGTCTATGCTTACCAAGGAAGAGGAAGCAGTAGTGAAGCTCCTCCAACATTGTCCTGGTTGGAGCCAGGATGAAGCCAATTTTTCTTTTTACTGATTTTTTTTTCCTTCAGTGAGCTTTCTTGTAACTAGCAACAGTGTGTTCTGCTAGGCTGATAAGACAGTGGAATGTTTTTCTAACTACTGAGGCTTCAAGGCTGCACCTGCACTCTGCCGGCTCAGACACTATGGGGAGATCTGTGACCCCCCCGTAGGAGGCTGAGTTAGACGGACAGCAAAATTGGCCAAAGATATTCCATTCCATATATCTACGTAAGCTCAAAGGAAGGTCAGAGATCACAGAAGACAACTTCCTTCCTTCTCCTTCTCCCCCTTCTCTTCCGTCCATGGCCGGCGTCCGGGGAGGACTCTGTTCATCCATCACCGTCGATCCTCAGGCTTGATCTCTTGTGACCCCCATAACTCTCTGCTTTTCTCCAGCAGCAGCTTCGGGATTCCTCGGGACTCTTCCCAGTTCAGGGAAGTGCTGTGGGAGTTGCTGGGGTGGGGGGAGGCGAGAGGCTTTTGCCCATACCTGAATACATCTGTATATAATTGTATATATTTTCTTGTATCATTTACTAGTGTTTTAATTAAAGCTGTGTAGTTTAGTTTTCAATCCAGCCAAGTCTCTCTCTTTTTCTCTCTCTCCTTCCCTACCTGGGTGGGAGGGGGAGGGGATCGAGAGCATTGTTGTCGGACCTGAGTCAAACTGTGACAAACATATACTCTCTGTGAGAGGAATTTCTTACGAGATGCAAGCACTTACAGGCTTGCTGCAATGGGAACGGGACAGAAATTTAATCCCTGGGGTCAGTACAGCGTTTGAGTTGTCCACCTGGGAAGCCATAGGTCTAAGCCTATGGGATGACATCAGCAGTGGAGGAAAAGATGGAAAAGAGACTAGTAAATATCCTACATTATGGAAATTGATCAGAGAAACTTTGCACTCTATGAAAGAGGAGCGGATCGCTGCTGCTTCTGCTTTCGCTGCCTTAAATTCTAATGAAGGGAAGGATGGGAGAGGTCCTGCCGCAGCCTCTTCTTCCCCTATAAATCCTTTTGCCCAAAATTTCTCGATACTGGGTCCTCGGGTTTCCGCTGTGCTCCGCTCGCTACCATCAGGGCGCCTTCCAGGGCCGGTTACCGCCCTGACGACTAGAAGTGCACAGCAGGACAGAACAAAGCCGACTAAGGCTGAGGCGGAAGTGAAGCCACACAAAAACCAGGAGGAGGGCAGTCCCGCCTGCAGACCAAAGGCGGAACTGTACCCACCACTTCCCGCGTCTACGTCATCTACAAGAGGAGCAGCAACATCCGGTCATGATGAAGCGCCGCAGGGATCGGTGGAAGAATTGCTGAAATAAGTTTTGGATAAGCTTAACGACCTCAACCTACAAAACCAGGGCTCGACAGCGAAACCTTTCACTGACCAAGCACACGACCTGCTCGTCCGCCCTCACGCCCCTGCTGCTGCCGCCGCCGCTGCTGCGCCGTTGCCCCCCACCCCCACCGGCGCCTGACAGAAGGGTCCTTTATACCACAAGCTTTTCCTGTTACTGTTAATCCAGGGGGGCAAGGGTATACATGGGAGGATTTTGATTGGAAGCTTTTGGAACGGGCACGATCTGCCATTGCACAATATGGGTTACATTCACAGCTTACACAGCAGATCATTTGTTTTATATTTACTGCTGATTTGTTAATACCAGCTGATAGCCTACAGGTAGCAAATGTGTTACTCCATCACAACAGCTTATGTTTCAAAGAGCTTGGCAAAGGTTATGTGATGCAGAACAAGCTAAGCCACGTCACCAAAATGATCCATTGTATGGGGTTCAATCACAAATGTTAATCGGAGTGGGTCAGTTTGCTAATCCCCAAGCACAATTGCAATTTACAGTAGAGGTCCTACGACTGTCTCAACAGTTAGCGTTACAAACCATACTTTCTGTACATGAGCCAGGAAAGCCTTAATGGATTTACCCACATTAAGCAAGGACCAAATGACAGCTATGCACATTTTGTAGACAAATTGTACTCAGCAATTAATAGCCACCCTGATCTTGATGTCACCATGAAGCAACAATTGTTTAAAATGTTAGCTTTTGATAATGCCAATGAAAAAAACCAAGCAGGCATAGGTACATTGCCAAAGGGTGCAGAAGTCACAGACATGATTGATCTAGCAGAAAGGACCACGCAGTAAAATAAGGCAGCATATGTGGTGGCTGCTGTAAAAGGAGCCATTACCCCTTCATTAAATCACATTGTTGGGGGTAAGGACAAAAAATGTTTTAATTGTGAAAGACTAGGGCATCTCAAATCTCAGTGTAAAGCATTAAACCACAGAAGGTCAAAATTAAATCAGATGTTAAGACAATCAATGATGTCCAAAAATTGCTTGGCGACATTCAGTGGGTCAGGAAAATATGTGGAATTACAAATGATGATTTAAAACCTTTAATTCAGTTACTAGGTACTTCAATACAGGCCAATGAAAAACAAAGTGTGGGACCTGAGCAACAGCGTGCCTTAAGTCAAATCAGTGAGAAAATAACTCAATGTCACGCATCTCGAGTCAATTTGCAACATCCTATCAATTTAATGGTGATTAATTCAAGAGGAAACAGAGAATGGCCACTTGCTCTGATAATGCAATGGCTCACAAAGGATCGCAATCTATTGCGTATCTTGGAGTGGGTATTTACACCAATGACACAGAAAAAGACTGTTGTGACTCAGATTGAAATAATTGCTCAATTAATTATGAAGAGCTGCACTACAATTCAGGAAATAGCAGGGACAGATCCACAGTTCATTATTGTGCCCTTGGTATAGGAATATTTAGAGTGGCTCATTAGACACTCTTTACCATTACAAGTGGTTTGTGAAGGCTTTATGGGTTGGCTTACCAATGTCTATCCTGCCCATAGACTGGTACCAATGTTACAAAATAAAAAATTTGAAGAACGTCCTTATCGCTCTGAGACGCCGGTAAACGGTCTTACAGTCTTTACAGATGCAGGTAAAAAAATCTCGGAAAGAAGTAATTACCTGGGAGGATTCACAGAAAAAATGGAATCATTGCATTATAGATGGAAAAATAACAGATTCCCTACAAACTTTGGAGCTCCGAGCTGTAATATGGGCGTTACAACACTGGGACACCCAGCCTATAAACATAGTTTCTGACTCTCTTTATGTTGTAGGCATTGTATCACAAATTGAAAGAGCCATGCTTTGTGAAGAGTCTTAATAAGCAGCTTGCATCCTTATTGCAGAGGTTGTTGTTAACCCTTAACAACAAACAACAGACATACTTTATCACGCATATTCATAGCCATTTAATGGACAAAGGGCTGGCTATTGGCAATAATAAGGATGATCAATTAGTAGCCCCTGCATGGACTGGACCTTCCGTAAATATCTTTGAACAGGCAAAAAATTCTCATGCATTTTTTCATCAATCAGCAAAAATGCTGGCATGACAATTTCATTTGTCCTTAACATGCTCAAGGAATAGTAAAATCCTGTCCAGCTTGTCAAAAAATAGGGTTTAGTATTGGAATTGGTGTCAATCCAAAAGGATTACGACCTTTACAGATATGGCAAATGGATGTGACACATATCTCAGAGTTTGGTCAACTAAAATATGTGCATGTTGTTATCGACACATTTTCTATGGTTGTATGGGCAACAGCCCAAACTGGGGACACTGCAAAGCATGTTGAAAAACATCTATATGCCAGCTTTGCTGCATTGGGACTTCCAATAACCATCAAAACAGATAACAGTTCTGCTTATGTTTCTCGCAGGTTTCAACAGTTTTGTCTTACCTGGGGTATCCGGCATGTTACGGGCATCCCTCATTCACCGACAGGTCAAGCAATGGTTGAGTGGACTCACCAAACCCTGAAAAATTTGCTTATAAAACAAAAAGGGGGAGAGCCCAGTACCCCAGCTGAAAGGTTAGTTAAGGCAGTGTATGTGTTAAACTATCTACGTTTATGGGAGAGAGACGAGATCTGCCTATGGTAATTCATAGCGCTGCCTTAAAAACTGAAATATCTGAACAACAAAAGGTTTTGGTACAGTATAAAAACTTGAATACAGGGCTTTGGGAAGGTCCAGCCGAAGTTTTGTGTAGTTTTGTGGTGTGTTTTGTTGTTGTTTTGGTTTTTGTTAGTTTTTTCTTGGTTGGACTTGGTGATCTCAGAGGTTCTTTCCAACCATGACTATACTATGATTCTGTGATTCTGTATTATGTAAAAGGATGGGAAGGAGAGTGGTGATTAATAGGGATGTAGTGGATAGTGTGGGACCTGAGCATGACGTAAATGGTATGGAATGAGGAGTGTAGAATATGCTGGGTTTTGCTGGGACAGAGTTAATTTTCTTCACAGTAGCTAGTATGGGGCTATGTTTTGGATTTGTGCTGAAAACAGTGTTGATAATGCAGAGATGTTTCTGTTATTGCTGAGCAATGCTTACACAGCATCATGGCCTTTTCTGCTTCTCATACCACCCCACCAGTGACTAGGCTGGGGGTGCACAAGAAGCTGGGAGCATACACAGCTGGGACAGTAGAGCAGCTCTGTGGTGCTTAGTTGCTGGCTGGGTTTAAACCATGATACCAGGTTAATTACATGCCTGTCATCTTGATTATAGTCCTCAGCAAAATATTTGAGTGGCTCATATAGGACTAAATTAGTAAACGTTTGAGTATAATTACTACTCAGAAAAGACATTTCCAGAAAATAGATCTGGTAATGCTATTGTGCTATCTCTTCTTCATACAAATGCTTATTTGATAAAAGTTAACAGTGATGTTATATCCTTAAGCTTTGGTTTGGCATTTGACCTGGTACAGCAAACATTTTAAATAAACTAGAAAGATATAAAAAAAAAATCCATGTCACACAGTAAATGGACTGTGAATAACTGGCAAGCCTCAAAACATAGGAGAGGAACAATCTGCCAACACTTGTGTGAGTGATTCAGATCCTTTGAGGATCAGTTTTGTCCATCTGTTATTCTTTATCAATGATCTTGAAGAAGCTGTACTGAATTCTCACTAAATCATATGAGCATATTGAAACAAAAATTTTGGAGCTTCCAAACCCCCTTGCTTTCTAATACTCCTCACCGCAGTGGGAGGCTGGGTGCGGCTGGGTAAGGATTCCGAGATCAAGACCCAGTAACAACAAACAAGCTGTTATTGAGCAGGCATTCTTTATTGCAGTGCTGGGCAGCACTGGGGATTCTCCACCATGAGTGCTCCAACCAGTTAGTGAAAAACCCCAACTAATATACACCAAAACCATGCATATTCAGTTTTATGTCAATGAGTTCCCAGAATTCTTTTACATTGTCATATTATTTCCTGGAATTGGCTATCTTTGTAATTATGCATGCTCGAGGGTCTACTGTGGGGGTCTTTGTTGATTCTAGCCCTTTGTCGCCTTTGTCCTGGTCTCTCATCCTGGTCCTGTCTACAGTCTCCTGCTGGTAGACTGCCCAGGTGGGTCAGACTCCACATAAATGTTGTCTGTAGGCACCACAGGTTCTTAGAAGACTTAATGTTATCACAACCTGCAGGATGCTTGGCATAGTTGACCTGATAGTTTCACAAAGCACATTGTTTTAAAAGCAACCCTTAGTAGAGCAAATTCATTATTTTAGTAAAACTTTTATTAGGCTATATTTCTATTGAATTTACTAACGAGTATCCTATGATGTATCATTATTATGCAAGAATTGGAAGGGTAGGAAATAATGGAGTGACTTATAAAGTTACTTGGAGCTCCTGATAAACAGGGTTTACCTAACAAATATAAATATTTATATAAATATTTTATTAATACCTTAGAACCATATTATATAGATTATTTAAATATATATACCTCAATATGGCCAAATGCAAGATCTAAATTGTGGGCTAAAAAGTATAGGCTATACTTGCATCTTAAGCACCTTTATTATTTAAAATATAGTAACTGAAAATATATATGGTATTTAGCCTTGATAAGTAATTTTGAGTTTTCTGTGTGCCACACTCAAAAAGGCTAAAGGTTTGAAAAGATGCCTCATTGACAGCAGAGCCAAGGGACTCCATTTACTCAGTTTAAAGTCAAGACTTGAGAATTCCATGTGCTCACATGAACTTAGTTGATGAGTGTATATATATATATATAAAAGATATATTCCTGGGAGGTTGCATTAGCAGTCGGACATGGTCTTGTGGCTAAAAATTATATCAATCAGACTTAAGGTTGTAAATAAGGCGCTTTAAAAAAAAAAGATATAAGGAAGTGTACTACCCAGCCCCCGGGTTGTGTCATAGCGGGCGAGCGAGCTCGGAGTGTTGGATTAACAGTCCCTCCACAGCTCCGGGTAACAGTAAGCCAACAACAACTGGCACCACCCCTATTCCCTGAAGCTGAAGGGGCCGCGTCCACGGCACGCCCCGTCTTCATTTCCTGCCCTGGGAAGAGCTCCTCCTGCCCACGGCCCTTTCCGGTCTCACTTCCCCCGCCCTCCCTGCCCTGTCTGCCGTTGCCACATCTTCCACTGACGTCAGCTCTCGCCGCCATATTGAAGAAGCCGCCTCCGACAACTCGGTCGCCCAAGGCGGG
>NW_009952261.1:18651-28470 GCF_000747805.2 Chaetura pelagica
CGAGGACCGTGGGGTGTGGCCGGGTCCGTGGCGGCGTGGCTGGGGCGGGCCGAGGTGAGGGGCGCTGGGCAGGGGATAGCTGAGGAGTCCTAGTGGTGCTGGGGGTGCCTGAGGGGACACCGGTGATTCGGGTCGTTGATGGGGAAGGAGAGCCGAAGTGGCGCTAGGGTGCGGGTGAGATGTAGGGGTAAGGACGCTGCTGGGTGAGTGTTGCTGTGGATTTGGGGCAACTGGCTGGACGTTGCTGGGGACTGTGATGTTACTAGGAGTAAGGGCGCATGCTAGAACAGGCTTGGTATTTTGGAGGAGATGGGAAAGGTGCTTGGATGTTGGATGAGAGGGAACCTGGTGGAGATTTCAGATCGCCTTTTGGATGTAGGGTTCACAAAGGGGCTCTAATGTTTGTAGCATCTCAAGGAAGGCAACGTAAGGCTTGGGGGAAGACGAGGACCTACAGCCTCTGACAGTGTTGATGGTTGACTTGGAGGCCTTGGTTATAGATCTGTAATTTTTATATTCCTATGCTTACCTGTAGCTCTAATGTGGGAGCTTTGTCTACTCCCATGGATTTTGTCAGTTGCAACTATATGGTACTTATGGGATTCTTAGGTATTTCAGGATGCTTAGCAACCCTTTTAAATAAGACTTTCCAGACTAAGGCATCTTAAAAATGTCTTAAACTTCAGGGAGATACATTTGACAAAAATGGGCCTTGAATAATGAGAAATGTTTCAAAATGAGGAAATGGCATTATTATGTAATTCTGTGTTTTTAGTGAATTTATAGCTTGAGTGTCATGATACTGTGAATAACAGTCACTGAGGAAGGTATAGTTCTACCAGTGTGCTGGATTTTTTATTTCATTTGAAAAAGGTAATCAATATAAAAAAAGTTCTGTGATCACTCTGCGCATCCACAGTACATTATAAACATTCAGCAGAAGCATCCCTAGTAAAACAATGCTATTTAGATCAAAACCTGGGAGATTCAGGCCGAGAGAAAACAGAGGGGTAAAACTGAACCTGCCATTGCCAACATAGACCTTTCTATTCACATGAGAATTCGTACTATACACACATATACTACCATAAAGATCAGTATCAAAACCCCTGTTATCACTAGATAGGTTATTACACGGTTGATTATGGCTATAGTCCTGTTGATAAACCTTAAAACAATAGCAAGAGCAGCTACACAGAGCAGTTATTATCCTGGCTGCGTACCACATATACCACTGCATGTTGGGAAAAAGGTCCGGCAAAAACGTTGTGGAAATTGTCTGTCCAGTTTTCAACCCGTCAACATATTCAACAGAAGCGTTGCCCATAGCTATCTCAGGGAATCCTCTCAGCAGAGGTGGAATTCTAAACATCCAGCCAATTAGTCAGAATTTATAGCCTGGGCTTAAGATACAGCCTCACGTCTCGGCACCAACACATTATTGTCACTGTTTGACTCAGGATCAGCAATTAAACCAGTGACAATAATGCTCTTGATCCCTTCCCACCCAGATAGGGAAAGGAGAGAGAGAATAAAAAGAGAGGCTTCCAGATTGAAAACTAAACTAGAAAGCTTTAATTAAATACTAATGACAAAAGAAAATATATACAATTATATACAAATGTGTTCAGGAATGTGCAAACCCCTATTGCCTCCCTCCACCCCCAGCAACTCCCACGGCACTCTCCTTAGCTGCGAACAGTCCCCAAAAGTCCCGGAGCTGCCGGAGAGAGCGCAGAGCGATGAGGGTCAGGAGAGCTCGAGCCTAGGGGTTAACAGTGATGGATGGACGGTGTCCTCTCTGGATGCCGGCCATGGACAGAAGAGAAGGGAAGAAGAAGCAGGAAGGAAGTTGTCTTCTGTGATCTCTGACCTTCCTCTGAGTTTACGTAAATATGCGGAATAGAATATCCCTGGCCAGTTTTGCTGTCTGTCTAATTCAGCCTCCTACAGAGACTCCCGTTAGGTCCCCGTTGCCAAAAGTGATATGCTAAGGCACTGGCTGAAAATCCCCATTCTCTTATTATTGGATCCTCTGGGTGGAGATGTCCCAGAATTTGGTATGTCTGTGCCTCAAATAATAAAAGTTTCAGGGCCTCATCATGAAACTGATCCTATTCCCAGTGACGATTTGTTTTTAATACATCGAAAAGAGGATGTGCTGTGATGGATAAATGTGGGATGTGCTTTCTCCAATACTGAAGGGGGTTCCCAGTATTTCCTGCAGCTCTTTCTTATTGGTCGGTACTTTTATCTCCCCCAGGTGAGACAAAGTATCAGAAGGAATGTCCCAGGTTCGCCCCTTTCACCTTATTCCCAGAAATTTTGCCTCTTGGGATAGCAGTTGCCATTTTTCCTCAGGGATCTCTATTTGCATGTCTGTTAAATGCCTAATTCTGGCATCATAAACTGCGTTTACCTCCTCCTCACTCTGGCTCCCTATCAGCACATTGTCTATGTACTGATAGACCTTGACTTTGGAATTATTTTTGATTTCTGGAATGTTTTCCAGCTCACAGGCAAGCACATGATCAGCTAGTGTGAGTGAGTGTTTATATCCCTGGGGCAACCTTGTGAAAATGTCCTTTACATCAAGTTAGGCAAGCACTGGGTGTGCTGCCTCCTGGATTTCTCATACCAGATCAACAATGTTTAGTACAGCAGCTGTGAGTGCATCTATATTGGCATTCAATTTTCTGTAATCAACTGTCATTCTCCATTTGCCATTTGGTTTTCTTACAGGCTGTATTTGGGAGTTAAATGGAGAATGGCATGGCACAATAATGCCCCTTTGTTTTAGGTCCGAAATAACTTATTTAATGCCATCTTTGGCAGCAATAGGAATGGAATATTGTCTCACATTTGTTGTCCTGCTTTGTGGCATGTGGGAAGCACACTGTAACTATCAAATCTTTGGTGTGGGTGTGCCAAAATTCTAAAGACAGCCTTCTTCATCTCTCCATGCTCAAACCAGGACATAGTTTTGCTTTTAAGTAGAGGATGCTATAGAGTGCCCGATATGCAGACTAGACCCAACTCATATGGAAATCTGCTGTCTCCCAGGGGCTTGGGTAAGGGACATTGCTGATAAACTCCCTACTCTACTAAGGCCCTTAGATTACTACCTGTTACTTATTGTTCAAGCAGGCAGCAGTGAAATAATAAAGAGAAATCAAAGGGCAATTAAAAGAAATGTTAAGGTCTTGGGACATTTACTTTAAGGATCAGGAGCTCAGGTTGTGATCTCGATCCTCCTGTTAACAAAGGATGACAATAATCATAGTAGACAAATACATCTGGTCAATGCATGGTTCTGAGAGCGGTGTAAGCAGAAAAAATTTGGTTTCTTTGATCATGGGATGATCTATTCAACACCTGGGATGCTAAAATGGGATGGTATGCACCTTTCTCAGAGGGGAAAAAGAGTTCTAGCACAGGAGCTCGCAGGGCTTGTTGGTAGAGCTTTAAACAAGCTTGGAAGGGGGTAGGGGACAAAACCAGGGTTGCCAATGGTGAGCAATGGGATGGTGTGGTAGAACTACAGGAACCAAGCACTAATGGGATCCCTCATTCTGCTTTGCAAGGTGTTGGCCACAGTGTACCACACCTGAAGTGTTTCTACACTAATGTGTACAGCATGAGGAATAAACAAGATGAGGTTGAAGCCTTGGCCCAGTCCTAGAGATTTGACATTATTGGCATAAGTGAAACCTGGTGGGATGAGTCCTGTGATTGGAGTGCCCTGTTGGACGGGTACAGACTTTTCAGGAGAAATAGGCAGGGCAGGGGAATGGCTTTGTATGTAATGAAAGGGCTAGAGTGTATGGAGCTCACAGTTGGTAATGGCACAGTTGAGAGTATTTGGGTGAGAATCGAGGGACAAACAAATAATGCAGATGTCATTGTGGGAATATACTATAGACCGCCTGGCCAGGATGAGGATGTGGATGACCTGTTCTTTGAGGAACTAAGGGACACTTTCAAGTTAACCGCCCTTGTCCTTATGGGGGACTTCAACTTGCCAGAAATCAACTGGGAGCAACATACAGCTAGCACAACCTGGGCCAGAAGATTTCTAAGCCACCTGGATGGCAGCTTTATGGAACAGGTAATAAGGGAGCCAACTTGGAAGAATGCCTTCCTTGATCTGCTGCTTGCCAACAGAGAGGATCTCATGAATGAGGTGGAGATTGGAGGTCGTCTCCTTCAACTTCAACACTGGACATGAGGAGAGCAAACTTCAGGTTGCTCAGGGAGCTTCTGAGTCAAGTACCCTAGGAAAATATTTTTGCAGGTGCTGGGGTTCATGAGTGCTGGTCACTCTTTAACATCACCTCCTAAGGACGCAGGAGGAGGCAATCCCAAAATGTCAGAAGTCAAGCAGACGAGGCAGAAGACTGGCTTGGCTGACCAGGGATCTGCTCTTGCAGATGAGGCAAAAAGGGAAGGTGTATGCCCATTTGAAGCTAGGTCAGGTGACGTGGGAAGAATACAGAGATGCTGCTAACTCCTGTAAATTCGAGAAACTCCTGAAAATTCGGGAGGCCAAAGCACAACTGGAGCTGAAACTGGCTGGAATTGTGGGGGACAAAAAAAAGTTTTTTCAAATACTTTGACAAAAGGCAGCATAAAAACAACATGGGTCCTTTACAGGGTAAGGGTGGTCACCTCACCAACAGGGTTATAGACAAAGCAGAGGTATTTAATGCATTCTTTTCCTCTGTCTGCAACAGTGATGATGGACCAAGGTGGCCTCAACGCCCAGAACTGGAGGACCATGACTGCAATAAGGATCAACTCTTAGCTGACCCTGAACTTGTGTGGGATTTGCTGCTACAGTTAGATCCCTACAAGTCCACGGGGTCTGATGGGATCCATCCAAGAATCCTCCAAGAGCTGGCTGATGTCATCGCTAGGCCTCTCTTGATGATTTTTGGGAGGTCCTGGGAATCTGAAGAGATCCTAATTGACTGGAAACTGGCTAATGTTGTCCCAATATTAAAGAAGGGTGAGAAGGAGGACCTTGGAATCTACAGGCTGGTCAGTCTAACTTCAGTGTCTGGTAAAATTATGGAAAAGATTATTCTGGAAGGTATTGAAAAACACCTGGAGGACAATGCATTCATCAGTCACAGCCAGCATGGCTTCACAAGGGGAAAGTCTTGCTTGTCAAACTTAATTTCTTTTTATGACAAGGTAACCCACCTAGTTGATCAAGGGAAGCCAGTGGATGTAATATTTCTGGAATTCAGCAAAGCTTTTGATAGTGTGTCTCACTGTATTCTCTTGGACAAAATGTCCAGCATACAGCTGGACAAGTGAACCATACTGTGGGTGAGCTCACAGGTTGAGCACAAAGAGTGACAGTGAATGGGGTAACATCAGGCTGGTGACCGGTTACTAGTAGGGTCCTGCAGGGCTCCATCCTAGGCCCAGTCCTCTTCAACATCTTCATCAATGACTTGGACACAGGACTCGAAGGAATTCTAAGCAAGTTTGCTGATGATACAAAACTGAGAGGAGCTGTTGACTCCCTTGAGGGCAGGCAGGCTCTGCAGAGAGACCTAGACAAGTTAGAGATGGGCAGTCACCAACCACATTAAGTTTAACAAGGGCAAGTGCTCCAGATTCTGCACCTGGGATGGGGCAACCCTGGTGGTAAGTACAGACTAGGGAACAAGTGGCTGGAGAACAGGGTGGCGGAGAGGGACCTGGAGGTCCTGGTTGATGGCAAACTGAATATGAGTTAGCAGTGTGCCCTGGCAGCCAGGAGGGCCAACCATAGTGTTGCCAGCCAGTTGAGGGAGATGATTGTCCTGCTCTACTCTGCTCTGGTGCAGCCTCACCTTGAGCACTGCATGCAGTTTTGGGCACCACAATATAAAAAGGACATCAAGCTATTGGAAAGTGTCCAAAGGAGAGGCACAAGGATGTTGAAGGGTCTGGATGGGATGACTTATGAGGAGCAGCGAAGGTCACTTGGATTATTCATCTTGCAGAAGAGGAGGCTGAGAGGTGACATCACTGTAGTCTATGGCTTCCTCACAATGGGAAGAGATGGGGAAAGTACTGATCTCTTAACTTCTCTGACCAATGACAGGACTTGGGGAAATGGCAAGAAGCTGAATCAGGGAAGGTTTAGGTTGGATATCAGGAAAAGGTGTTTCACCCAGAGGGTGGTTGAGCACTGGAGCGAGCTCCCCAGGGAAGTGGTCACAGAACCAAGCCTGCCTGAGTTAAAGCAGCGTTTGGATGATGCTCTCAGGCACATGGTGTGATTCTTGGGGTGTCATACTGTGATGGTCCAACGGTGTTAGTAACATACCACCGGAGGCCAGGATGCCTCCGTGACGTTTGTCTCACATATGTTGTCCTGCTTTGTGGCAGGCAGGGAGCACACTGTAACAATCTAATCTTTGGTGTGCGTGTACTGAAATTCCAAAGACGGCCGCCTTCATCTCTCCACGCTCAGCCCATTTTAAAGCTGTTTTTTTTTTAAGCAGAGTTACCAAATGCACCACTTACATATATTGGCTTTAGAGATGGTTTAATACCACATTGTTTGGCCACATCAGCTTTTAGCGTGGAAATTTGTGCTCCTGTGTCTAACACAAATGTTACAGGATAATGTCTTGGACAAACAGCACAGGTAAGCTCCCAAGTCTCCATTTTTATTTTAGATTAATCTTAGCACATTTTGTTAGTCTTTTGGAGGACTGGAAGTTTTAGGGCCTGATTGGTTATTATTTTTCTGCCAATCATTTTTATTTTCTGTATTGGAATCTTGTCCTTTTTCTCCCTCTGCCATCTTGATTTTCTTTTCTTGGCAGAAGGAGGGCCATTTAGTTTCCTGAGTCCCAGGATCTCTCCCTCTTTCCAAGGACCTTCTAGGCCATTTCTCTATTAGTGTTTCTAGGTGGCTGTAGGAATAATTCTGTGCCAAAAGCTCAGGTGGGATGCCTATATGTTTGGCTTCCTCCTTAAGCTTAGCGTATGGCTTGATTTTCAGGGTGTTGGCTTCTACGTATGCTGTTTGGCTTTCTGTTCCATTTACCTCTGCCCACAACTGTCCAGTAACCCTGTGATTCCCATAATTGCTGAGGAGGATCCTGGGGTGGCCTAGCAGCCATATCAGCATAGGAGGGTCCTCTGTCGTTTACAGGAGATTGAAGGGCTTTAACAGAGGTGGTGTTTTTGGAACAATCAGATTCTGTTATTACATATTTATGTTCAAATGCAATTAATTCTGTGGCCACGTCAGCCCAAGTGTAATTTCTAACCAGAGCATACTCTCTCAATTCTTCCTTTAATATGAATGGCCAGTTTTTTTAACTCTCCAGGTAGCCCTCTAATTAGAACATCCATTCTCTCCTGAGAGAGTGGCTGCGCGAGGGTTTGCTGCTCTGATGGCCGCGCTTTTGGTTTTAAAATGGAAGGGTGGAGTTTTTCTGTTTTGTCATGAAAACACACATTTCTTAACTGACTATTTTGAACTTGTGGGCTTACACTTTCTTGGTGTTTTAGGGTAGTCCAGGAACTCATCATTAGGGCTACTAGAATCTGAGGAATCCGAGGAGTCTTTGTATCTTATGAAGTCCTCAAATTCCTCCTCCCTCAAAGGAGGAGTGATATTAGTGTCTTTCTCTTTTAACTCCTTTTGCAGCTTTTCAATCTCTCGCTGCAGCCCTTCCTTACCTTGCCACACAACAGTGGCCAGGATAAAGAAACACTGGTGGCCATTAAAGTAATCAACTCCACATTTCTTAATCTGGCTCTTAATATCTTTAGCCAGAGAGGTACCCATATCCAGGGCCATGAGGTTTTCTGCGATGCTATTGAGGTCTCCCCTCTTATAGGCATTGTAAATCCACACATATTGCTCCCTGTTTGGAATGTTCCTGGGGGGGCTGGCATCCCGGCAGGGGGGGCTGGCAGCCAGGCAGGAGGGGCGACCCCCCAGCAGCAAGTCGGCAGGGAGGCAGGCAGGTGGACGCGGCTCCTCCGTGAGCCGCGGTGGGCTCCGGCCCTGGTTTGGCTCCGGTGGTAAGCTCAGGCACGCTTAAGCCAGGCAGACTCCGGCGAGCGGCTGTCCCTCGGGGCTGGCTCCCCGCAAAGCGGTTACGGACGGCTCCTCCGGAAAGCGCTTGCAGGGCAGTTCCCCCCTTCTCCTCTCGGCTCCTCTGGGCAGCTGTAGTGGCGTTTCAGGCGGCTTCTGGTACTGCAGCAGGGTCCCCTCCCGGGCGGCATTCCCCAGGCAGAGCGCAGCAGCAGCCTGCAAAACTTGTCCTCTTTTTATAGATCAGAGATCACCATTCAAACTAGGTATCACTGTTCAAATTAGCCAATTAGCATTGGCCAGGAACATACTCTTTCAGAGGCAGTCTTTAACCTATTGTCCATTTTTCTGCCAGTTCTCATAACCCTTATGCTCTTTTCTTGCTGTGGACTTATCTGGTAGAACAGGGGGCCTGTTCCAGTTCGTCCTTGGCTAAATCAGCAAAAAGATGCCACTCTTGTTTTGCTGGCTTGAAAGACATTTTGTTTAGTCTTATGTGGGAGGAGAGAAGATGGACCTTTCCCCACACCTATGCAAGGACAGGAGTTGGACTCAATGATCCTGATGGGTCCCTTCCAACTCAGCATATTCTATGATTCTATGCTAGTTGAGCATTTAAGGAGTACTATTAAGTCTGAATATAAAATTAAAAGGTATTTAGAAAGAGAAATTTTGTCTGGGCAGTGTTACATGCATTATCGCAGAGTAGTTCTGCTGTTCTGGTTCTTCATTGAGCCCGAGTCAGGGCCAAGACCTAATACTGACCTCTAATACTGAATATGAGTCTGTGTAGATATGAGGATGGGCCTGAGTGGCCTTTTAATGCTAAAATAAAAATGTATTTTATGGTGAGCAGGTTATTATAAGCTTCAGTTATCTTCACATGGCTTTATGATGTGGTGGAGAACAGGAGAGGTGTGTGACGAATGGAGGAGGGCCAATGTCACTTCAGTCTTCAAAAAGGGCAAGAAGGAGGACCCAGGAAACTATAGGCTAGTTAGTCTCACCTCTGTCCCTGGGAAGGTGATGGTGCGACTCGTTCTGGATGTCATCTCTAAACCAGGACATTCCACCCCTTATTCCAGACCATATATATTACACAAAGGGGTTATATTTTAACAACTGTCAAATTAAGGATCCTCCCCCAGAGTTAGATAACCTTCAGGTACATATTGTACTTCACCATCCTCCATCATCACACACCAGGTATGTCCAGGTCCAAAAGCAACTCCCTGGACAGGTTTACCTTTACCCAAAGCAGGAAAAAACCCAAAGACATTGACCCAGCAGATTCCTTTCACACACCACAGGGACTTTATCCCCATCTACTCTATGTAGAAGGTCTGACTAAGCAGGACCAGCTCAAATGATGGATCCCCTGGTGTTAACTAACCAGGTGGCCTTTGCCAGATTTTTTCCCCAATTTTTAAAAGTTCTGCCACCCATTGCCTTCAGGGTACCTTTTAGCAGACCATTGTACCTTTCAATCTACCCTGAGGCTTGAGCATAGTATGGGATATGGTATATCCATTGGATACCATGTTCTTTAGCCAAGTCAGTCACAAGACTGTTTTTGAAATTAGTCCAATTTTCTAACTCAGTTCTTTCTGGAGTACCATGTCACCACAATGTCACTGTTTGACTCAGGTCTGACAACAGTGCTCTCGATCCCCTCCCACCCAGGTAAGGAAGGAGAGAGAGAAAAAGAGACTTGGCTGGATTGAAAACTAAACTACACAGCTTTAATTAAAACACTAATGAAT
>NW_009952261.1:28763-29670 GCF_000747805.2 Chaetura pelagica
AAGAAGAAGGAGGAAGGAAGTTGTCTTCTGTGATCTCTGACCTTCCTTTGAGCTTATGTAGGTATATGGAATGGAATATCTCTGGCCCATTTTGCTGCCTGTCTAACTCAGCCTCCTATGGGGGGGTCACAGATCTCCCTGTAGTGTCTGAGCCGGCAGAGTGAAAGTGCGACCTTGAAGACCCAGCAGTTAGAAAAACATTCCAGTGTCTTATTAGCCTAGCAGAACACACTGTTGCTAGTTACAAGAAAGCTTACTGAAGGAAAAAAAAAAAAAAAAAGAGAAAAAGGAAAATTGGCTTCATCCTGGCTCAAACCAGGGAACCCAAAATTTGCTTCTCAAGACCCAGGATAGTATTCCGGGCTGTGGCATGGGGCACAGGATATGTCTCCAACCATCCTGTACTTGTTTCCACCATTGTAAGCACATAGCACTTACCCTGGCGGCTCTGAGGCAGTGTGATATAGTCAATTTGCCAAGCCTCCCCAAACCTGTACTTTGACCACCTCCCCTCATACCACAAAGGTTTCAACTGTTTTGCCTGCTTAATTGCAGCGAATGTCTCACAGTTGTGGATAACCTGCACAATAGCGTCCATGGTTAAGTCCACCCCACTCAGTCATGAGCCCATCTGTATGTTGCATCTCTGTCCTGATGAATGGAAGTGTTATGGGCCCATTGAGCTAAAAAGAGTTCACCCTTATGTTCCCAGTTCAAGTCTGTTGAGCCTCATCTGCTCATTGCTTGCGTCCATGTTCCTCAGTGGCTTGACTCAGAGGCACGTGTGTGTCACCGTTTGACTCAGGTCTGACAACAATGCTCTCGATCCCCTCTCCCCCCAACCCAGGTAGGGAAGGAGAGAGAGAAAAAGAGAGAGACTTGGCTGGATTGAAAACTAAACTACACA
>NW_009952261.1:30457-55232 GCF_000747805.2 Chaetura pelagica
CTGGATGGCTTTTACCTCTGCAAACTGATTTGATTCACCTTCTCCTTCAGCTGCTTGTGCAACCAGTCGTGTGGGACTCCATATGGCAGCTTTCCACTTCCGGTGGTTCCCTACAAGATGACAGGAGCCATCGGTGAAAAGAGCAAATTGTTTCTCAGTCTCTGGTAGATGATCATATGGTGGAGCTTCTTGAGCCTGTCTCACCACTTCTTGTGTTGGCATTCCAAAGTGTGTGCCTTCTGGCCAGTTTGTAATTGCTTCTACAGTACCTGGACGATTAGGCCTTCCCCTTCAAGCTCGCTGGGTAATTAAAGCAGTCCATTTACTCCAAGTTGCATCAGCGGCATGATGGATAGGAGAAATATTACTCTTGAACATCCAGCCCAGTATTGGTAATCTAGGCACCAGGAGGAGCTGCGCTTCAATGCTGATCACTTCAGAAGCAACTCTAACTCCTTCATATGCTGGAAGTAACTCCTTTTTTAGTTGTTGTGTAGTTGACCTCAGAACCTCTGTAGCTCCAGCTCCAGAATCCCAGGGGTAGACCTGGAGTTTCTCCTGGTGCTTTCTGCCAAAGGCTCCAGGTAGAACCGTTGTACCTGGCTGCAGTGTAAAGTACATTTTTGATGTCTGGGCCTGTCTTGTTGCCTTCCTACATACCCTGACAGCGTTCTTATAGTTCTCCCAAGAGACAAATCCCTTGTTCTACATACTGTGAAGCTTTTTTCTTCCACGAGACTTTTTTCAGGAGCTCCTTGCTCCTCCCTGCAGGTCTCCTTCCTCCTCTACCTGATTTTTTTACTCAAAGGAATGCACCTATCCTGAGTTTAGAGGAAGTGATGTTTGAATATTAACCAATTCTCTTGGGTCCCCCTACCTTCCTGAGTCCTAGCCCACAGGATTCCTTCAAGTACATCTTTGAAGAGTACAAAGTTAGCTCTCCAGAAATCCAGTGTTGCAATCCTACTTATTGCCCTGCTTCTTGTTTGTAAAATACTAAACCCTATCATGTCATGATCACTGTTGCCAAGACTGTCCCCAACCTTAACATCCCCAACCAGACTTTCTTTGTTCATTAATACAAGGTCTGGCAGTGCACCTCTTCTCGTTGGCTCTTCCTCCACCTGCAGTGGTTATCATTGATGCACTGCAAGAGCATTCTGGACTGAGTATGCCTAGCTGTGTGGGCTTTCCAACAAATATCAGGGTGATATTTGTGCCATGAGCACTAAGGCGTGTGATCTAGAGGCTACTTCCAGCTGTCTGTAGAAGGCTTCATAAACATCTTCCTCATTTGGTGGTCTATAGTAAACACCCACAACAGTTTTGCCCACATTTGTATGTCCCTTAATTCTTACCCACAAGCTTTCAATACGTTCTTCCTCCCCCCCTGGGTAGAGCTCAATGCATTCCAGTTGTTCTCGCACATAAAGAGCAACTCCACCACCTCGCCTTGTTGGTCTGCCTTTCCTAAAGGGTACATAGCCATCCATGACAACATTCCAGTCATGGGTGCTGTCCTACCATTTCTCAGTAATTGCAATGATATAATAGCCCTGCAACCTAACACAGATCTCCATCTCCTTCTGCTTATTCCCCATACTCCATGCACTGGTGTATAAGAATTTCAGAGAGGGAGTCGAGCACTTAGTTTTTGCTCTTGAGGGGTGGAAGGCCATCTGATTCTCAAAAAAGCTAGCACACTGCCCCACAAATGCTGGGCTACTACACCCAGGGGCCTCACTAGCATGTCCAGTTACATCCCTCTTCAAACCTAGTTTAAAGCCCTGTCAATCAGCCCTGCAATCTCTTGCGCAAAGATCCTCTTCCCCCTTTGAGAAAGGTGTTTCCCATGAGGTGCGAGCAAAGCTGGTGCTGTATAGACCATCCTGTTGTCAAAAAAGCCAAAATTGTTGCGGTGACACCAGCTACAAAGCCATGTATTAACAGACTATATTTGTCCATTCCCATGTCATTGCCTGCAACTGGAAGAAGAGAGGAAAAGACAACCTGTGCCCCAGAATCCCTCACCATCTGTCCCAGTGCTCTAAAGTCTCTTTTGATTGATCTTAGACTACAAGTCTCAGTTTGCTCTCCACCTATATGGAAGAGCAATAGTGGGTAATAGTTTGAGGACTGTATCAAACTAGGAAGTGCCCTAGTGACATCCTTAACTGGGGCTTCAGGGAGACAGCATACCTCTCTGTGAGGAGGGTCTATCCAGCATATCGGACCCTCTGTTCCCCTCAGAAGGGAGTCACCTACAACTATAACCCTTCTTTTCTTCCTTGTGGATGTCTTTGCAATGCAGGTGGTAGGTCTTTCTGACTGTGGACATAACTCTGGTGTAGGCTGCCCAACGTTCACATTTTCATTTGGCTGGTCTTTCTCAACCAGAGCCTCATATCTGTTTTTCAGTGGCACCTGGGGGGGTGAGGTGGGCAAGGAATGAGTTTGTCTGTTGCCATGACCACAAACTTGCTTCCATTTACTCCCCTCATCCAGGCTACTGCTTCTGGTCTGGCAGGGGCAGGATACAGGGGCTCCCTGATCCTGCATACTTTCTGATGGGTGCTCCCATTTCTGTTTCAAAGAGGGCAGAGCCTGGCTCCACCAGTCTTATCTCCTTTTCAGCTTCCCTGATGCCTTTCAACTTCTTGCAACTCTGCCACTCTGCAGAGGAGATTATCCACCTGTTTGCAGCATACACAGCAGTTGTCATAACTGCCACTTGTTGCCAGTGAAAGGCTCTGACACTCCCTGCAGCCTGTGGCCTGCACAGCTGCATGTTTCCATGGGTTCTCTGTCTAGGTTCCCACGTCCACCCTGACTAGTGCTGAGTGCATGGCCTTTTACAGGGTGGAGACCATAGTAGACGTCTTTCTTAGAGGGTGACAACCACCAATAGGGCTCACCTGTCAAGCAGGCAGAGCTGCTGTTCCTCCTCTTGTGCTCACTCCTCGTTTAAAAATCCACCGGTTGCCCTGGCAACACCCACATCAGCCTCTTGGCCTCTCTCGTGAGAGCTGCCAATTCCTGACTCTGATTCCTGACTCCGGGTCTCCCTCGGGCTTCCCTGGCTCCAGGAACGCCCCTGTCCATCTCAATCTAGCACAATTTTTTAAAGGCACAGCACTTACCATTGATGCTGCTTTGCTTCTTGCTCCTTGTGGTCTGAGTTCTTCACCCAGTGTGCAAAGAGCCAATCAACACACTGAGTTGAGATATTTGTCTTTATTTCTAGTCTGCAGAGCAGGGTGCCAGGCATCTAACACCACTCAGCACACCTTTTAGGGAACAAATAGAGTCTTATATGCAAAATAGCAACAAAAGGGAAACTACAAAAAAATACAGGATTGGTTAATGATGAATCAGTCACCACTCCTAACTATACATATATATCTAAGATCATGTTTAAAACATCTAGGGAGATTACCCAATTAACATGCTCATTATTCACAAGTGGGTTTCTATATTTTAGTATTATAATCATGTAAGGTTACTGTCACAAGCCAATGCTGTCACAGAGGCTACTGGCTGTCAGGATGCTTCCACGACTTCCCCCCCCCAATGTGGAGGGATCTTTAAAACAGACCAAGGGCATGTACGGCGCTCGCTTCTCACAGAGGATCGATCACTGCTGGACCGAATCTTAGAGTGGAGACTAGAAACATCGCCCTCACCACGCCCACAAATTGTTACTGAGACCAATGTTTAGTTTACGAATTAATCGGTTTATTAAGGGTTAACACAAACTGAGGGACCAAGGGACCAAGGTTCAGGAGAGGTAGGCTAGGAATATGTTAGGGAAATAATTCAAAAGTACTATGGTCTTATTAAATGTACACTCTGAGGGAGAAGTGTGGAATCAATGAAGTAAAAAGGGTAGGAGTTGAGCCTGGCAGGAAAGTTAGAGAGTATGTACATGTGTGTGTGTGTTTACCCTTCCGTAGCATGTGGCTCCTGGGATGCGGCTTCTTTCCAGCTAGCAGGGCTCTGTAGCAGGTCCGTGGGAGAGCTGGGTTCATGGTAGCAGGGGTGTGTCGCGGGCCGGTACCAGGGGGCTACCGGCTGTCAGGATGTTTCCGCGACTCCCCCCCAATGGCACTCAGGCAGGTTCAGGTGCTGCAGTGGGGTCTTGTCCCAGGCAGGCAGAGAGAGCGAGCAGAGACCCACGGAGAGCAGATCCTACTCTCTTTTTTATGGATCAGAGACCATTGTTCCAGAAAGCACCACGGTCTGAATTAGCCAATCACCATTGGCCAGGTACATATTCTGTTAGAGGCAGTTTTTAACCTATTGTCTATTTCTCTGCCACTTATTATGACCCTTGTGCTGCTTCTTCGCTCTGCACTTATCTGGTAGTGCAAGAGGCCTGCTCATTCTGTCCTTGAGTGAATCAGTGAAAAGGCATCACTCCTGTCTTGCTGACTTGAAAGGCATTTGTTGTTTAGTCTTCTGTAGAGGGGAAAAAGAGGGACTGTTCCCCACATCTCACCCCGTGGCTTTTAAGGCAGCAATCATGTAGTGTCTTTATTGTCTATGAGTATGTATGTGTGAATCAGGCTCTTGTCCAAACCCTTTCCTTACATTAGATTTCTCCCCTCCTCGGGTGTAAAAACAAAATAAATGTAAAAAGAAAACAAACACATAATAATCTATAATGACCAACAAAGGAACAATTCCTAAACATAATATACAATCATACAACTTCAATAAAATCTAATGATACAAGAAAATACATACAACTATGTACAGACACATTCAAATGCGCGCAAAGACTCTCTATTCCCCCTCTACCCCCCCCATCCCAGCTGCAAACAGTCCTGAAGAATTCCAGTCTGCTGGTGGAGAGAAGCAGTGAGTGGTGAGGGTTAGGAGAGCTTGAGCCTGAGGGTCGAGGGTGATGGATGGATGGAGTCCTCCTCAGACGTCAGCCACGGGTGGAAGAAAAGGGAAGAAGAGCAGGAATTTGGCTGTCTGTTTATTTCAGCCTCCTACAGGGGGTCATAAATTTCTCTGAAATGTTTGAGCCGGCAAAACAAAGATCTTACCTTGAGGATACAGCAGTTAGAAAAACATTCTTATCAGTCTTATTTAAAACAATAAAAGGAAAAGAAATAGAATAATTGCAATTGTTAAAACATACACCCAATTTTTAATTTTGTTAAAAACAAAAAGGAAGAAGACCACTTGGGAAATTCCCAAATTTGAACCAAATTCTTGAAGTATAAAAGGAGACACTGTTATAGAGCACCTTGTTTAGGCCATGGGGTGATCAGTCCCATAGCGGTCACAAAGCAACTCCTCCGGAGTCCAGTAACAGGTTGATCAGGCCTGGTACTGTCACCGGGATGTCTCTGGCTCTTTAGGCTGTTATAATTTGCAATGTATCAACTAACAACATTAGCACAGGTATGCAGAAATTACTGATTTTTCCTAAAAGGAGACACCGATTTACTCAACATGAATTATCCAATTTGCACTGATTTTATGTTGTCTGTCATTTAAATCAGATGCAACCCATGTATTTGAATTCACCGGTGTCTGTAAAGTAAGCTTGACCTTACCAATGTTTGGCAGGTTTGCCAAAACAGTTTGTCCAGGGTGGAGAGGAATTTTGGATTTGTTGTAAGGTCTTCTGTGCTTGTCATCATCCTGAGTAGGTGATGCAGGGAAAAAAGCATTTAGGCGAGGGCACCCGTTCACCCCCCACCTATTGTTTACAGTAGAGACTGCATAACTCAACCTCTCATCCCATCTGGATTCCTGTGGACGAATGAGACTTTTAATTAATCCATTAGTACGTTCTACTATCCCGTTAGCTTGTGGGTAATATGGGACATGAAATGTCCATTTGATACCTTCCCTTTTAGCCCATTGTTGTACCAGATGTGAGGTGAAATGAGTTCCATTGTCAGATTGAATATTTGTGGGTTTAGGGAGAACCCCAAATACCTTTTCCAGAAAATGAACTGTGTTTTCCCCATTTGCTTTAGAAACAGCTTCAGCACAGGTTAATCCTGATACCACCTCCACGATCACAATGATATATTGTTTGTTTCCAGATTTGCGGAAGGGACCGATGTAGTCCACCTGCCATGTGGACCACAAGGGTTTTCCTTCCCTGATATGCAAATGATCAGATGTCAGTGGATGTTCCCCAAGTCTGATTTTGCAAAGATCACATGAAGAAATGACTGTTTTGCACTGCTCACGGGTGACAGGCCACCCACGGGCTTGTGCCTCTTTGATCAAAGATCAAAGATTGATCAAAGATTGATCAAAGATCAAAGATTTCCAAATGGCCTCTTTTACAGTGGAGTCATTCTAGCAATTTTTTCCATTCCTGATTTTCTCCTTCTGTGATAGCTGATCGGATTTCTTTCACATTAATTCTAGCTAGCTCATCAACATAGTTATTCCATTTACTAGCTTCACTTTTCAAGGGATCCACCCTACATGAAAATTAGGGTTTTCCTTAGCAATTTTCAATATTTGTTGCCATTTCTCTTTATGCCAAACTGGCACCCCATTAATCTCCCAATTATTCTGTTCCCAGAAAGTTATCCACTCTACACAGCCTTTGAAAACTGCAAAAGAGTCTGTGTAAATGTACACAGCATCCTTGGAGGCTTTTTCTTTTACAAAAACATTGAGAACAGCATCCAGCTCCCCCACTTGGGCACTGCCCTTATCATGATTTATTATTTGTTCGCCTTTGGAGGGTTTAATTGCAGCAGATTTAAACAACCAGGTTTTCCCTTCCCTTCGTGAGGAAGCATCTGTAAACCAAGCATTAAGCATTTCACTCTTGTATTCCGGGGCTTCTTTAATAGGACTGGGAGTTTTCATTGTTAAATCTTTCTCATCTGTCGATCCAATTTGTTCCTGAATCTTCAATTGTTTGTCCGGACCTTCTTCAAGTTTGAAAAGGCCAGAATAGTACTCAATTTGGCTGTGTTAGGCTCAGGTAGGCTTAAGCCATGCAGTGGTCCCTCAAATTAGCCAGTTAGCATTGGCCAGGTATATACTCTTAGAGGCAGTCTTTAACCTTTTGTCCATTTTTCTGCCAGTTATCATAACCCTTATGCTCTTTTCTTGCTGTGGACTTCTCTGGTAGAGCAAGAAGCCTGCTCCAGTCTGTCCTTGGCTAAATCAGCAAAAAGACACCATTCTTGTTTTGCTGGCTTGCAAGGCATTTTGTTTAGTCTTATGTGGGGGGAGAGAAGATGGACCGTTCCTCACAGTTACTATAGGATACACTTTTATCTTGACTGTATTCCAAAATCCTGCACACATTTCTAAGTTAGCAACCATAAAACATCTAAGCAGAAATTTACACCTTTCTTATCTTGAGATTGTCTATGTGGTTTTTGTTCGACACTAGGTCTGTAGGTTTAAAATTTTGTCTTGTGAGTTATTCATAGCTTAAAGTGCTATTCTAGTATGACTGCTGTCAAAAACAATTCCCTGCCTTGTAAGACTATTTTTTCCTCCCCCACTCCCCAGCTGCTTAGCAACTTTAATGAAATAAATATTTCATTGAGTTAGGATGTTTATAAAATGATAAAAGACTTGCAGGAAGACAGATATAGCAAAAAATATTCAGTGGTGTACTTGTGAGAATACTAGTTGTCAGGATCGACAATTACACCAGTGACAATAATGCTCTTGATCCTGTCTAAAAATAGGGAAAGGAGAGAGATAATGAAGGAGAGAAACTTTTCTGATTGAAATCTAAAGTAGACAGCTTTTAATGAAATACTAATGATAAAATAAAATATGTACAATTATATACAAGTATGTGCAGGAATTTGCAAAACCCTATTGCATCCCCTCGCCCCTACCCACGGCACTCTCCTTGGCTGTGAGCAGTTCCAAAATGTCTTGGACTGCTGCTGGAGATAGCAGCAGAGCAGACAGGAGCTGAGAGTAGAGTTATGAGGGTCAGGAATGTATGAGCCTAGGGATCAATGGTGATGGATAGATGGAGTCCTCCCTGGATGCCGGCCATGAATGGAAGAGAAGGGAAGAAGAAGACGGAATGGGCTTGATTTCTGTGATCTCTGATCTTACACTGAGCTTACATAGTTATATGGAATGGAATGCTTTGGTCAATTTTGCTGTCCATCTAGTCCTCTCCTTCCTATGGGGGGGTTGCTTTTCTAGCATCTGATGCTGCAAAGTGTTCCTGATATCTTGGCAGTAACATAAACATTTCAGTGTTATTAGTCCACTATCTGGAAAACTTGCTGCTAGTTAAAAGAGATTTCTCTAAAGGAAAAAAAAATCAGTAAAAGGAAAATTTGCTTAATCCTGGCTCAAACTAGAACACTACTGCTATTTAAGAGCATTTAATAATGAAATGACTTGCATCTATAAATAGTGATCTTCGATTTAAGTGTTTTGAGAATGTTCGGTATTTGGAATATCATATGAGAACACTTTTAAAAGTTCAAACCAAATCTTTGTTCCATAACTTGTAAACTGGCAATGGTCAGGTCATGTTCAGAGAATGGCTATTCCTCCAGTGTTCACTGACTTCAACTGGGTGGGGGCTTTCCAGGCCATGTGTGGCTTACAGATCCATTAATGTCTGTTAGACTTCATTATCAATCTCCTATTAATTGAACTAATTTTTAGAGGTGTTGGGTTTTTTTAACTTTTGCCTTCCTAGTTGTGGAAGACACAGATAAGGTAGAGTTACTGAATGCCTTCTTTGCTTCAGTCTTCACTGCTAAAGCTGTCCCTCATGAATCCCAGACCCTGGAGGCAAGGGGAAAGGACTGGAGAGAGGAAGACTTTCCCTCAGTAGAGGAGGACTGCCGCAAGCGCAATGAGGCAAACAAAAAAGACGAGGCTAGGCTAGTGATATACTCGTGGTAATATGACTAATTTTAATCATGGATCAATGTTTCTTATATAGGATAGAAACAGTATGACATAATGGTAATCTTGTTCTCAAAAAACAAGGAATAATAGACCATAATTATACAAAAGTATTTTAAATTATTATTATCACTTATTTTTACCAACTGCAAATATTAGTTACAAGATTTACTACTCTCCTAAGTGCCCATTAATTTATTACATAAGTATCCCGGATAGATTTATTAGTCTCCTGTTCTCCAAGTATCCATTAGTTCATTATGCTAATATCCTAAATAGGTGTGTTGTTTTCCAAGTATCTATTAGTTTGTTACACAAGTTTTCTAGATAGATATATTGTTCCCCAAATATCTTCAAATATCTATGAGATCATCATACAAATATCCTGGACAGAGTCAGAAGTTAGTAGAGTACATTATCCAAGAGTTAATAGGATAATTATCCCACTATCCAAGATATAGATCATCCAGCTCTCTCAGCATTTGTCTGGTGATGGGCCTTGCCACATCACTCGTCCTTTGAATGACCTTGCCTTTCAGAGGTCTCAGGCTGCTGAGCTGATTCTCCACAGAGGACTGGGTTAGAGACCACTTGGCCAAACTGAACATCCATAAGTCCATGGGCCCTGATGGGCTGCACCTGCCAGTGCTGAGAGAGCTGGCAGATATTATTGCTGGGCCACTCTCCATCATCTTTGAAAGGTCATGGAGAAGAGGAGAGGTGCCTGAGGACTGGAGGAAGGCCAGTATCACTCCAGTCTTCAAGAAGGGCAAGAAGGAGGACCCATGGAACTACAGGCCGGTTAGTCTCACCTCTGTCCCTGGGAAGGTGATGGAGCAACTCATTCTGGATGTCATCTCTAAACATGTTGAAGAACAGGAAGTTGTTTGGAGTGGTCAACATGGATTTACCAAGGGTAAATCATGCTTGACCAATCTGCTAGCCTTCTATGATGACATAACAGGTTGGCTAGATGAGGGGAGAGCAGCAGATGTCATCTACCTTGACTTCAGCAAGGCTTTTGAAACTGTCGCCCGTAACATCCTCATTAGGAAACTGAGGAAGTGTGGGCTAGATGAGTGGACAGTGAGGTGGATTGAGAGCTGGCTGTGTGACAGAACTCAGAGGGTTGTGATTAACAGAGCAGGGTCAAGTTGGAGGCCTGTAACCAGACCCCCAAGGGTCAATACTTCAGTCCAGTATGTTCAACATATTCATCAATAACCTGGAGAGGGGACAGAGTGTATCCTCAGCAAATTTGCTGATGATACCAAACTGGGAGGGGTGCCTGACCCTCCAGAGGGCTATGCTGCCACCCAGCATGATCTGGACAGCAGTAGAACTGGGCAGAGAAGAACCTAATGAGGTTCAACAAGGGCAAGTGTAGGGTCCTGCACCTGGGGAGGAAGAACCCCATGCACCAATATAGGTTAGGGGTGGACCTGCTGGAAAGCAGGTCCAAGGAGAAGGATCTGGGAGTCCTGGTAGATAGTAAATTATCCATGAGTCCACAATGTGCCCTTGTTGCCAAGAGGGCCAATGGAATCCTGGGTTGCATAAAGAAGAGTGTGGCCAGTAGGTCGAGGGAGGTCATCTTCCCCCTCTACTCTGCCCTGGTGAGGCCACATGAGGAATACCATCAGGAATACTGCATCTAGTTTTGGGCTCCCCAGTTCAAGAGAGACAGGGAACTGCTAGAGAGAGTCCAGCGGAAGGCAACAAAGGTGATTGGGGGATTGGAGCATCTCTCTTATGGGGAAAGGTTGAGAGAGCTGGGACTCTTTAGCCTGGAGAAGAGAAGGCTGAGGGGAGATCTTATTAATGCCTACAAGTATCTAAAGGGTGGGTGCAAGGAGGATGGAGCCAGACTCTTTTCAGTAGTTCCCAGTGACAGGACAAGGGGCAATAGGCACATGCTGGAACATAGTAAGTTCCATTTAAATATAAGAAAGAACTTTACTATGAGGGTGACAGAACACGGGAATGCTGCCCAGGGAGGTTGTGGAGTCTCCTTCTCTGGAGATATTCAAAACCCATCTGGATGCAGTCCTGAGTAATGTGCTTTAGGCGATCCTGCTTTATCAGGGAAGTTGGACTAGATGATCTCTAGAGGTTCCTTCCAACTCTGAAAATTCGGTGATTCTGTCCCTGTGGTATGTGAAAGGGATCTGCTGGGGAAACGTGTTTGGGTTTTTCCTGCTTCAGGCAAAGGTAAACCTGTCCTGGGGGTTGCTTTTGCTCAGGGACCTGGACATACCTGGTGTGCGATGATGGAGGATGAAGTATAATATGTACCTCAAGGAAATATAACTCTGGGGAAGAATCCTTAATTTGACAGTCAGTAGAACATAGAGCCTATGTATAAATATATGATCTGGAATAAGGGGTGGAATGTCCTGGTTTTAGCCAGGATGAAGCCAATTTTCTTTTTACTGATTTTTTTTTTCCTTCAGTAAACTCTCTTTTAAGCAGCACACTTGCTGAAAGTAGCAGCAAGTTTTCCAACTAGCGGACTATTAAAGCCTGAATGTTTATGGTTACTGCTGAGAGACCAAGGACACTTTGCTCTGCTTGTTGAATCTGCTGCTTTGGGCACTAAAGGAGCAGAAGACTTTTATCTATAACCATCTTGTAGGGAGGAGCAGAGCAGACAGATAGCAAAATCATTGAACAATAGTATTCCATCCCAGGAAAGTGGTGTAGTGGTGTCACTTCATTGAAAAATACTAACTTTAAAAATAAATTCAGTTTTCATTACTAGACAGGGGAAAAAAATTCTAGTGATTGAATTGTTTGCAGAATAATATAACACTTTGTGAACAGAAAGAAGTGTATATTTACAAACAGCTGTGGCATGATAAATATGCACTCCATATTTTACATAATATTGATTTTTCATATTATTATTACTTCATTGGTGTCATATTGTCTATGGATGTAAAATCATGTTAATATTTCTCAGGAAACTCAAATAAGCCTGAGGGATATCAGTAATGTCAAATGCTTGATGTCTTAAAAACGTAACACGTTTATTTTCACTACATATAAACTGCGCTTTATATCTTGCAGTTCTTGATATCTTGCTGTTTTGTTTTGTATCACTTTCCTGAAGTTCCCCTGTTCTTCAAAGAGCATAGACTAAGTGTCAAAACTAATAGGGGGTGAGTCTGTTTTATCTTACATGTTTCCAATACAGGAATGGTAGTTCATTAGCGATGCTACTTCAAAAGTGTATAAGGGCCAGAGAACTGCTTAGAGAACACAGTAAGCCTCTTTTTCTATTTGCTTTCAGGTGGAGATAGAAATATCTTACTGTATTTCATTCTTCACAGGGCTACACATCATTCTGGAATGATTGCATCTCCTCAGGATTGCGTGGCTGTATGTTAATCGAATTGGCATTGCGAGGGCGTCTTCAGTTAGAGGCTTGTGGAATGAGGCGCAAAAGTCTGTTAACAAGAAAGGTAAGTGGAGGAAAGTGGTCACGTTTACTTTTGTGCCATGCTCCAGGCGATACAGTAGCTATAAATTACAACTGGTTGTTAAGAAAAAAGTGTTTTTTCTTTATATGGGGATAGGGATTCCGAGTGGTGACCTAAGTTAGATGCAGAGTTATTACCTAAAGAATTTAAATGGTGAGCTGAAGTAGCTTGTAAAATCTATTTTACTTGTCCTCTGCTCCTGTTTGTTCTCTTGATGTCCTGTTGGGAACCTGGCACAAACAGTTGACAGTGGCTCTAGCCCGGTTGCAGTGGCAGCAGTTTCTGCTGAGAGCCAGTAGCACCAGTTGTAATCTGCTGAAAGAACTGGCTTTTGCAATGTTGGTGAGATATGGGTTGGGGCTGAGAGGGATGACTAACTCTCAGCCTGCCAGATGTATCCTGCAAGTCATCAGTTTAATTCTGCTGTACAGTGTTGCAGTTAGTGCTTGCAATGCATGGGAAGGAAACAATCCTTGTACTTTGGGCCCCTGAGAACACAAAACTGTATCTATTTTAAGCATGTGACCAGTGTGTTAAATTTGTCGTACTCACTGATGTTGGGCAAAATTTTAAGGTTCTTTATTGAATTAGTCTGATTATTTGAGGCACCTTAATTTATTACTTTTGCCTCTGGATTTTTTTTCTTTAGTATAAAATGTACTTGTAAAATAAGTTTATCGAAAACAAGGTCAAATGTTGTCTATCCATCACAAATGAATTATCTTTTATTGTGCATTTCCCTGTCAATATTATACCTTGCTAAATTTTTAAAGGAAAACTTACAAATTCCCCAAACTTCTCCCAGCTTCCTCCTCTTCTGAAGAATCGAACTTCTGTTCAGACAAACAGCTCCTAGTTCTTTTAGCTTCATTTAAGCATATTCAACTTTGATTATTTGCACTTTTGTTGTTTTTTTTTCTCTCAAAAGCTTTTAGCTCCTTAGGCATTCAGGAATGTTCTTTAGCAGTTATTTTTATTCTATACAAACGTTGTCAGGATTATCTATCTGAAATTTTAACTGTGTGTTTTTAGGAAAATGGAAAAAATAGCCTGTGCATATCTTCAGTAAAGAATACAAGCAAAATTATTGTTTTCCTTTTTTTAATTTTATCCTGTGATTTTTGGGGGTGGCTTGGTGTGTTTCTTTCAATTTTTATTTTTCCCCCATTGTTTAAGGAGAGCTACCCAATATTAAATGCTTTGTTCTTTCCGCTGTTGCAAGGCAATAGAGAGATTTCTTTTTGCAGGTAGGAGGGTTCTATGAAAAAGGCTTAATATAAAATTCAAATGAAGATTGATTTCTCCTTAAGGAATTTATTGCAAATAAATACCTAACTACTGTTGTTTCTTCTGTACTTGCCCTACCTCTCTCAATTTAGAAATCCTTCTCATTAATGACTTGTGTTGTTTTATAACTTATTTGAAGTCTTGCGTTAACACTAAATTTCAGTCTCATTTCTGTGTTTGTTAGATTTCATTGTCTCAACTTTACCAAGTGTCCCACTGTCGCGAGCCGGTACCAGAGGGCTACCGGCTGTCAGGATGTTTTCGCGACTCCCCCCCCCAATGTGGAGAGGTTTGTTAAAAAGCCCGAGCGTCCACCTCTCTCAGAGGAACGGCCGCTGAGGGTTCGTTTCTAAGAGGGTAGATTAAAGTACCCTCCCACCACGCTCACAAATTATTACTGAAACCAATGTTTAGTTTGCAATTAATCAATTTATTAAGGGATAATACAAACTGAGGGATCAAGGTTCAGGAGAGGTTAACTAGGTATGTATACTGGAAAAGGAATTCAAAGGCACTAAAGTTTATGAAGGCACACTCCGAAGGAGAGGTGTAAATCAATGAAGTGAAAGGGTAGGAGTTGAGCCTAGTAAGAAAGTTAAAGTGTGTGTGTGTATGCGTGTGTGTGTGTGTGTATATTTACCCTCCTTCCTTTGCGTAGCGCAGTTCTCGAAACCAGGCTGGGCAGGCAGGGTCCCTGGGAGCGGGCACAGGCGGTGCCCCCCTCTTTGCTTCTCCTCGCAGCGGAGTGGCACTCAGGCAGGTTCAGGTGCTGCAGCGGGGTCTTGTCCCAGGCAGGCAGAGAGAGCGAGCAGAGACCCCCAGAGAGCAGATCCTACTCTCTTTTTTATGGATCAGAGACCATTGTTCCAGAAAGCACCACGGTCTGAATTAGCCAATCACCATTGGCCAGGTACATATTCTGTTAGAGGCAGTTTTTAACCTATTGTCTATTTCTCTGCCACTTATTATGACCCTTGTGCTGCTTCTTCGCTCTGCACTTATCTGGTAGTGCAAGAGGCCTGCTCATTCTGTCCTTGAGTGAATCAGTGAAAAGGCATCACTCCTGTCTTGCTGACTTGAAAGGCATTTGTTGTTTAGTCTTCTGTAGAGGGGAAAAAGAGGGACTGTTCCCCACACCCACTCATCCCCCTTTTGCAGGCCTTGCTCCCCTTGCCCTCAACTTTCTCTGTGAATCGAATACTGTGCTTAATGAGTGGAATGAACTGTCTAGTTGTATCCAAGGTTGTAATTCAGTGAGGTACAGCTTCAGTGGCAATACCGTTTTTATATAGCTCCTGCCCCTAAGGCTAGCCCTTCTCCCTCCCTGCCCCTGCTCCATTCTGGGACTTTATGGAAAGATAAAATCTCATTAAAACTAAAGCTTTGATTTGTGACTCAAAACCCTGTATCTTCAAGCCATGATCTGAAGGGAGGAGTTTAGGCTTCAATCACTTTAGCCTGTGCTGCAGCTGAGGGTGGTCCTGTATTTGCAAAGAAGCTTATTATTGGAGTTTCTCTTGGGTTGTTACTAGTGTGTGTGCAGCCTTGTCAGCTAAAAAATAAACTATTTTGATTAGTTTAGTTTTTATTTAAATCACTTTCTTGATCTTATCATCAGGTGGGGCACAAGTGAGACTGCTGGTGCAAGCAATAAGATGAGAGCAAGAAGAGGGTAGAACTAGTTCTTTAGGCAGTAATACAGATTTATAATCAGCTAATGGTGGCCTTGGTCACACAGCTGACTTGAAAGATTGCTAGCTACAATGATTTCCACTTCAAGCTTTAAATCGGATGAATCTTTGCTGATTATTTCTTGCAGTATCTAAGACACAACTTCAGAAGTGATCAGTGCATTAAGTCCATGCTTGAATACCATAGAGAGACAAATGAGACCGAGAAAAACTGGCACACAAAGACTTGATAAACATTAGTGAAGCGTCTGAAAGTCAATATGCTGTATTTAATGTTGCAACATCCTTGCTTTAGAATATGTAATCACTGCATCTTTTTGGACTTCTCTCTACTAGTATCGCTTTTATAAACAAATACACGAATGTTGAGATTTATGTATAAATAGTTTCTATGACTAGTAGTTATTAAAGATAGAAAATGGTACTCTATGCTGCCTTACAGTCTCAGAAAGCAAATCCAATAATTACAGTTACAGTTCTTAAAAGAAATCTTAACAAATCCTTGGTGGATTAATTTAAGTATTTTACAGCTGACAATTCTGAGTGATTAATGCATGAGTGATTTTTTGTATTAAAACTAAATAATGAAGTTTACTTAAAAATCAATGCCAGAGGTGCTTCCTCTTTAGCATTGCTGTCCTGCTTTGAGCCAGGATGAAGCCAATTTTCTTTTTACTGATTATTTTTCCTTCAGTAAGCTTTTTTTTAACTAGTACCAGAGTGTTCCAACTAAGACTGATAACAAATGGAATGTTTTTCTAACTGCTGGGTCTTCAAGGTCACATCTTTGCTCTGCCAGCTCAGACACTACAGGGAGATCTATGGCCCCCCCATAGGGGGCTGAATTAGACAGACAGAAAAATTGGCCAGAGACATTCCATTCCATATATCTATGTAAGCTAAGAGGAAGGTCAGAGATCACAGAAGACAACTTCCTTCCTGCTGCTTCTTCCCTTTTTCTTCCGTCCATGGCCAGTGTCTTGGGAGGACTCCATCCATCCATCCATCACCGTCGACCTCTAGGCTCGAGCTCTCCTGACCCTCAGAACTCTGTTCTTTCTCCAGCAGCAGTCTGGGTTTTTTCAGGACTGTTCGCAGCTAAGGAGAGTGCTGTGGGAGTTTCTGGCCCTTTGCCCCTAGGCTCATCTCTGGTGAGCCTGGTTTTATTCCCCTCCCCCTTCAAGTCTAGTGTAAAGCCCTGTCCATGAGCCCTGCTAATTCTTGCCCTAGTGTCCTTTTCCCCCTGTGAGACAGGGTTTTCCCATCTGTTGCGACAAGGCCTGGTGTCCTGTAGGTCAAGCTGTGGTCAAAAAATCCAAAGTCCTACTGGTAGCACCAGGTTTGGAGCCAGGCATTGATCTGTTGGGTCTTCTTGTTTACCCATTCATCATTCCCTGAAACTGAAGAGATAGAGTAGAACACAACTTGTGCTCCCGATTCCTTGACCAATTATCCCAAGGCCCTGAAATCTTTCTTCATTATCCTTGGACTTCTTCTCTCTACTTCATCACTACCTACCTGAAAGATCAAGAGAGGATAGTAATTTGAGGGCTGTATCAGACCAGGGAGTTTCCTGGTTATATCCCTAAACTGGGCCCCAGGGAGGCATCAGACCTCCCTGTGGGAACGGTCCAGTCAGCGTATGGGACCCTCAGTTCCCCTCAGAAGGGAATCTCCTATAACAATCACCCTCTTCTTTGCAGCATCAGTCCTAATGCGTGGAGCCGGCTGCTTCAGTGACTCCCTGGATGGGGCTTCATCAGCATTGTCATTTCCTCAGTCCTTTATCTCCAGTGCTCTGCACCTGCTCTGTGAGGGCACGTAGGAAAGCAGGGGAGGTCCAGAGGGGACGCTCCTGCTGCCCTGAGCAGGGTCCTGCTTCCGTTCCTCCCCATCCTCACCTAGTTCCCCTCCTTCCACCTGGTGACAAGAGGGAAGGGAATCCTCCACCTCTCTGCTGTCCTCTCCGCCACCAGCCGTTTCTTCCTGCAGGGCCCCATACCTGTTCTGCAGGGGCACTGAAGGCAGTGAAGGTCTTAAGGGGACACGCCTGCCCCGTTTATGTCACGGGGCAGGGACCTGTTCCCATTGTCCCTGCTCCTGCAGGGTAGCTTGGGAAGGCTGGGAATCCAGTGCACCACTAATGAGGATTGCCTCTGTAAGGGTTTAAAAACAAAAAAGGGGCTTTAAGCGGTTAACACTCCCCCCTCCCTCTGTTTGGCTTTACTTGATACCTGTGCCAACCCCTCCCCACGGGTAGTACACACTCTCGCTCAAAACGGGAATGAGGACACTGAGTGAGGGGTTTATATGTGCTGATACTTTATAAACAGAACAAAATTAAATGCTTTTTCTCAGCAGACATTTCCTGTAGTTGAAATTAAATTTGCAAGGCTCATTGGTCATTCAACTATTTTAGGAATAGATGTTGCAAGCTCTAAACAAGACAAGAAACAGATTACCAAACTATCTAGATGTTATTTAGATATCTTCATTCTTGAAAATCAAAATGTAGCAGAGCTCAGAAATATTTTAGTGTCATTCAAACCAGTTCCTACCCTGACCCTGAATTCTTTGTCTTGCTAAGATAATTCACAGTGTTTCAGAGAAGACAGAGAAAAACTGCAAAATCTTGTCATATTTCAAGGGAAAACATCTTAACTATGGCTGATAAATTAAAGCCTAAAGCATGGGCTGAATTTTATATGAATATGATGCAATAAAGTAGAAATTCTGTTCATATGTGTTTGGAGAGATGTCATAATCAAACTTTGGTTTCTCTTTTGGAGAAGTCTTGATGCAGCCCTTCTGTAATCTTTGAAACTTTTAATTTCATTCTTTGGATATATTGGATATCGCGGATGAATCATTTTTCCAAGCCATAAAAAACATTTAGGGTCCATAGAGAATGTGATTGCCAAAAGCAGTTTACTATTCTTTTCAAGTGCAAATGCTGATTGAAATCTGAACGAATCACTGAATGGTTTGAGTTGGGAGGGACATTTAAAGACCATCTAGTCAAACCCGTGCAGTGAGCAGGGACGTCTTCAACCAGATCAGGTCACTCAGACTCCGACCAACCTGACCTGGAATGTTTCCAGGGTTTTCTCTCTAATGACAGAAATTTAATCTCCCTTATATGGTGAAATAGTTGTATAGGAGGCATATATTTTCTGTGGTAAGGGGCATAACCCTTACAGCCTCCCGAGCTGATTTTGTGGAGAGCAGGCTTTGAAAACACTCATTGAGCTCACTCTCGCTCTCCCTGATACTCCTCAGTGTGCTTACCTCTTCCCTGAGCTCTGTTACTTCATCTTGCAGCTATGCCACCCAGCAGAGCAGGTCATCAACCTGCTCACACCAGACACAGCCGTGATCAGAGCTGCCCCCCCATTGCCAGCCAAAGGCTGTGACATTCCCAACAGTCTGTGACCTGGTGTCCTGGTTTGAGCCACGATGAAGTCAATTTTCCATTTACTGACTTTTTTTCCTTCAGTAAGCTCTCTCTTAGCTATCAGCAAATGTTCCAGCTAGTGGACTGATAATGCTGCAATGTTTGTGTTACTGCCAAGACTCCAAGGTCACATCTTTGCCCTGCCACCTCAGACGCTACCGGGAGATCTATGAAACCCCTATAGGGGAGGCTGAACTAGATGGACAGCAAAATTGGCCACAGATATTCCATATATCTACGTAAGCTCAGAGGAAGGTCAGAGATCACAGAAGATAACTTCCTTCCTGCTTCTTTTTCCCTTTTCTTCCGTCCATGGCTGGCATCCAGGGAGGACTCCATCTGTCCATCACCTGCTGACCCTTAGGCCTGTGCGTTCCTGACCCTCATAACTCTATGCTCCCTCTGGCAGCGGTCCGGGACTGTTCCCAGCTCAGGGGAGTGCTGTGGGAGTTGCTGGGGTGGGGGGAGGCGAGAGGCTCGTGCACATTCCTGAACACATTTGTAAATAATTGTACATATTTTCTTTTATTGTTAGTGTTTAATTAAAGACGTCTAGTTTCATTTTCAATCCAGAGAGTCTCTCTCTCATTCTCTCTCTCCTCCCCTACCTGGGTGGGAGGGCGAGGGGATCGAGAGCATTGTTGTCGAACCTGAGTCAAACTGTGACAATTGCTTAATTGCAAAACCGTATTGTAAAAAATGACATTTAAATATTCTGTATAACTGAAGTGTCTTCAGCAGTTGGATACAAGGCAAATCTAACACATTATAAATCACTGAAAAATTGGAATAAAGAAATGTTCTTTGCAATAAGGCTAAGAATCGTAATCTCTGAAGAACCAGGATCTCAGCTTCTTTCTCTACATAAGCTCATCTATTACAGAGAGAGAAAACATACCCCTTTGTGGATCCTTAATTCTCTGTTATGATTCAATTCAGTTTCCCACTCTTGTGCTGTTATTACTCTGGAGGGAGTTAAGCAAGAAGCATTCGTTAATAAAACCTCCTTCAAGTAAGTGCAGATCCATGAACATAAGAGAGCCTGGGCTCCCCCTGTTGCTTGTCTACATGTGCTGGGAAAGGGAGGGGAAGAGAACTACTGTGGAAGTGTGAACTAAAACGCTTTTTTGTTTGAGGGGAAGGGTAATCAGAAGAATCTTTGCAATGAATATGCAATGTAGCATATAAGTGAGAAGAAACAGTGCTGTATGCCTGGCTGCAGAAAACAACAAACTTTGAAACAAAATCACTGTGGATTGTGGCTTCCCAAGAGCTTATGGAGTTCTGACTGAGTTGAAGGGAAGCGTCTGTGCTCCTTACAGCTCTTTCCTCTAAATGCCTGTATGTTTAGGGTCATACAGACATGGTGGATTATATTCAGACTAACTTCTTACATTTCTTTGCAGTGGTTAAAAAAAAAAGTATATTGTCCTGGTTTGAGCCAGGATGAATTCTCTCTCCTTCTTATATATCTCCTTCCCTACCTGGGTGGGAAGGGAGGGGATCAAGAGCGTTATTGTTGATGGTTCAATTGCTGCTCCTGAGTCAAACTATGACAATAATTTATTGTCACCCAATGCAAGGCACAATCTTAAGCCCAGGCAATAAATTCTCACTAACTGGTGAATGTTTAGAATTCTATCTCTGATGGGAGGAATCCCTCAGATAGCTATGGGCAACGCTTCTGCTGAATATACTGGTGGGTTGAAAAGTGGACAGACACTTTCTGCAATGTTTCTGCTGGACATTTTTCCCAACATGCAGTCATATATGTGGTATGCAGATGAAATAATATTGCTCGGTGTAGCTGCTCTTGTTATTGTTTTATGATTCATCTACAGGACTATAGCCATAATCAACCATGTAATAACTTATCTAGTGATAACAAGGGTTTTCATACTGATCTTTATGGGGGCACTGTATGTGTACAGTACAAATCCTCTTGTGAATAGAAAGCTCTGTGTTGATAATGGCAGTAGCAGGTTCAGTTTACCTCTCCATTTTCTTTCAGGCTGAATCTCCCAGCTCTTGATCTGAATTGCATTGTTTCAGTAGGGATGCTTCTGCTGAATGTTTATAATGTATTGTGGATGCATACAGCAAGATGTTCCACTCACTGCCACTCCCGCACAGGCAAGGCTGCTACTGCCGCTGCTGCAAAGACCACTCGATACAAATGAGTAAAGGTTAATCCTGTGATCAAGGGTAAAGCAAAGATGAAAGGTCCCAGACCTTATCCCTGCCTAAAATCTCCATGGTTTCCACAAGACCAGGAGGAGAATGATGCAGAAGATGCTTCTCAAGCAGAAGGAGGAGCAGACACTTTTAAAACAGATAAAGGAGCAGACCCTTCTCAAACAGATGGAGGTGCAGGCACTTCTCAAGCAGATGGAGGAGCAGGCCCCTCTCAAGCAGATGGAGGTGCAGGCACTTCTCAAGCAGATGGAGGAGCAGGCCCTTCTCAAGCAGATAGAAAAGCAGACAACTCTCAGGCAGATGACAATGATGTTCTTGTCCAACCTTTCTCTCTAAAGGAACTGCACCTCATGAGAAAGGACTTTATCTGCAATGAAGGTGAGCCACTTCTTTGTTGGTTGATCTGATGCTTTGATAGTGGGCTGATACCTATGATGTGGATGAAAGAGAAGCCAAGCAGTTGGGATCCCTGGCCAGAGATGTTGGTATTGATAGAGCAATTGGTAGTAAGATGGGAACTACCACCCTATGGAGCTTACTTCTTTCATCTGTAAGAGAAAGAAACCCCCATAAGGGTGACATCGAATGGCGCCGAAGCAGAACACCCACTCTTGAGAAACCCATCACGTATTTGAGAGAAATAGCTGTGCGAGAGGTGATCTGTGATAAAAATGGACTTACAAATCCTGATGACATTCTGTGTGACACACAAATGTTCCGGAGGTTTGCACAGGCTGTACCAGCAGCACATGCCCATATATTCTCCTTCATGGGATGCTTTGAGGATGATGCAAGACCAACTGTGCGTGAGGTGGCTTTGAAAGCATGACAGTACAGAGACATAATCTCTGATTCCCATCAGTTCCACACCTCAGCCATTGAACAAATGACTGACAGAAGGAATAAGATGCCAAATAGATGGGGAGGCAAACCCCAATACCTTCCTAGAGACAATTGGTCTTGTGTTGCACCCATTAAGAGGACACATCCTGCTACGAGACAGCAGAAAGAGAGATGGGACCCACTTTGACGCCACTTGTGGACTCTTGCGTAATTATTATAAAGGGGACATGGAAACCTGGGACAATAAACCCACTGCTATTCTCCAGATACGCGTACAAGAGCTGCTAAATAGAACGAATGCAGGAGACGATCCTTCCAGAATGAAGTCTGTTCCAGTCTCCAGCAACCAGTCCTTCCACCAGGATGGTGCATCGAGCTCAAATGCTAAATATTAGAGGGGCCCTGCCTCCAGCCAGGAGGAAGAGAGGGTAAACTGAGTTTATTAGATTGTGTGGATACAGTGTGTGGGAAACGGTTCTTCTTCTTCCCCACATAAGTCTAAATAAAATGCCTTTTAAGTTAGCAAAGGTCTTCTGCTGATTATACCCAGCTAACGGACCAAAAACAGGCCTGCTGCTCAAGGACAAATGAAAGCAAAACAATAGGTGTGATACAAGGCAGGAAGGATGTGCAACAAGTTACGAATTGCCCCTAACAGTTACCGCCCTAACTTGGGACTCATGGATGCTAATTGGCTCTGGACATTAGTATGTTAATGCATTGCGGCAGTGACACTGACTGGAGAGGGGGTCACTTGAGGTATAAAAGGAAACAGGTTTTGCAGGTGAGAGCGGCCTGCTCGATGCTTCTTGCGTGGGACACATCCCCGTTCGTTGCACATCAGACTTGCCCTACTGCGGAGCCTGGCGCTGGGACTCTGCCAGGCCTGCTGACCTGCCTGCCTGCCCCAGGGATCGAGCCTGAGCCGTGACGGTGGGCACGCCAGGGTTCTGACCCCTGGAGCACCAGTCCTTCCCCACAGCCCTCGGGGCCGGAGCCCCCCCATTTTGCTGCCGCCACTGCCCAGGGCCTCCTGCTGCTGTTTCTGCCAGTAACACTTCATGCCTGTGAACTTCAAACTGTTGCTAGACAAAAGAACACCTCTAGCACAGTTTCTTAGGGGCACCTACTGACAGTGAAAAACTGCCTCAGTAACAAGTCTCCATGCATCTTAGAGACCTACCTCAAAGTACTCATGAAGCTGCTAAGGATCAAGATGAGGAACATACGAACATTCTTTTTACTCCTCTCCCCATACTTACACACACAGGGCGACGACGACTTTAAGGAGGACTGTTGTCGGGCTTGCCCTCCTCCCCCTTCTTTGATCCACAACCCTCTCTCGAAGAGAACATCTTAAGGGCACAGTACTTTTTGCATTACTTCCCTGAAGGGCACAGTACTTTTGTATATATCCCTGGTAGCCATTTGCCATTTTTACATTTCTCCTAAACCTCATCCCTCAGTTTGTATTAACCCTTAATAAACCGGTTAATTTGTAAACTAAACACTGGTCTCAGTAACCTTTTGTGGGCGTGGTGAGGGTGGTATTCTGATCTCTGCTCTAAAATATGGTCCCACAGTGGCCGTTCCTCCGAGTGGCAAGCATCACGTGTGTGCCCTCGGTTTGATTTAAAAACCCATCCAAATTGGGGGGGAGTCGCGGAAGCATCTTGACTGCCGGTAGCCTCTGTGACAGCATCGGCTTGCAACAGAGTGGCCTGGCACATTAGAACCAAAAAAGTATAAATCCATGGTGGACACTGGTGTACAGTGCACCCTAATGCCATTGAACCATAAAGGGACAGAATCTGTCACTGTTTTGGGAGTGACGGGAGGTTCTGAACAAGTGACTCTTGTGGAGGCCATTGTGAGCCTCACTGGTAAGGAGTGGCAAATGCACCCTGTAGTGACTGGCCCAGATGCATCCTGCATCCTTGGCATACACTATCTCAAGAAAGGATATTTCCGTGACCCGAAAGGGTACCGGTGGGCCTTTGGTATAGCAGCTGTAGAGACTGAGGACACTGAACAGCTGCGTACTTTGTCTGGCCTTTCAGATGACCCTTCTGTAGTAAGACCAACAGGTGCCAATTGCCACTTCAACAGTGCACAGACGACAATATCGCACCAACAGAGACTCTGTGATTCCCATCCATAAGTGGCCTGAATGAGGTTACACCACTGCTCAGTGCTGCTACGCTGGACATGCTAGAACTTTGGTACAAGCTGGAGTCGAAAGCAGTCAGGTGATATGCCAATACTGACATTGCTCATGCCTTTTTCTCTATTCCTCTAGCACCAGAGTGCAGGCCACAATTGCCTTTCACATGGAGGGGAGTCCCTTGGACCAGTTCAAACAGGGCCAGACATCAAAAATGTGCTCTACACCACAGCTGGCTACAACAGTCCTACCTGGAGCCTCTGGCAGATAGCAGCAGGGGAAACTCCAGGTCGACTGCTGGGATTCTGGAGCTGGAGCTACAGAGGTTCCAAGGCCAAATGTACGTTAACTGAAAAGGAGATACTTGCAGTATATGAAGGAGTTAGAGCTGCTTCAGAAGTGATCAGCACAGAAGTGCAGCTCCTCCTGCTGCCCCGATTGCCAGAACTGGGCTGGATGTTCAAGACTAATGTTTCTCCTATCCATCATGCTACCGATGCGACATGGGGTAAATGGACTGCTTTAGTTACCCAGTGAGCTCGCATAGGAAGCCCTAATAATCCAGGCATTGTAGAAGCAATTACAGACTGGCCAGAAGGCACACACTTTGGAATGCCAGCACAAGAAGTGGTGAGACAGGCTCAAGAAGCTCTACCATATGATCATCTACCAGAGACTGAGAAACAATTTGCTCTTTTCATCAATGGCTCCTGTCGTCTTGTAGGGAACCGCTGGAAGTGGAAAGCTGCTGGGTGGAGTCCTACAC
>NW_009952261.1:55257-62247 GCF_000747805.2 Chaetura pelagica
TCGAGTCAATTTGCAGAGGTGAAAGCCATCCAGCTGGCTTTGGACATTGCTGAGCGAGAGGGGTGGCCGAGACTCTATCTCTACACTGACTCGTGGATGGCAGCAAATGCCTTGTGGGGTTGGCTAAAGCAGTGGCAGCAGAACAACTGGCAGCAAAAAGGTAAACCAATTTGGGTTGCCGAGCTGTGGAAAGACATTCCAGCTCAGATGGAGATACTGGTGATAAAAGTGCATCATGTAGATGCACACGTACCTCTGAGTCGAGCCACTGAGGAACATCGACACAACCAACGAGCAGATGAGGCTGCTCAAGTGTTCCAGTCTTAGACTAGGAACATAAAGGTGAACTCTTTTTGGCTCAATGGGCCCATGACAGTTCATGTCATCAGGGCAGAGATGCAACATACAAATGGGCTCGTGACCGAAGAGTGGACTTAACCATGAACGGTATTGCACAGGTGATCCACGACTGTGAAACATGCACTGCAATTAAGCAGGCAAAAAGGTTGAAACCTTTGTGGTATGAGGGAAGGAGGTCAAAGTACAGGTATGGGGAGGCTTGGCAAATTGACTATATGACACTGCTTCAGAGCTGCCAGGGTAAACGCTATGTGCTTACAATGGTGGAAAAAGGAAAAGGATGGTTGGAAACATATCCTGTGCCTCATGCCACAGCCAGGAATACTATCCTGGGCCTTGAGAAGCAAATTCTGTGGAGACATGGTACTCCAGAGAGAACTGAGTCAGACAATGGGTCTCATTTCAAAAACAGACGTGTGACTGACTGAGCTAAAGAGCATGGTATTCAGTGGATATCCATCAGCCCGTTCCAGCACTTGAGCACTATTTCAGTAAATTTTTCCTAATATCCAGTCTAAACCTCCCCTGGTGCAACTTGAGGCCATTTCCTCTAGTCTTATCATTATTTACTTGAGAGAAGAGGGCAACACCCACCTGCCTACAACTGCCTTTCAGGTAGTTGTAGAGGGATTAGGTCTCCCCTCAGTCTCCTCCAAACTAAACAACCCCAACAGACCTTTTTACCTTTCAGTTCTCCCTGAGGCTTGTGCATATTCACTGCAAAGATTCTTCTGATTACCCTTCCCCTCAAACAAAAAAGCGTTTTAGTTAACACTTCCACAGTAGTTCTCTTCCCCTCCCTTTCCCAGCACATGTACAGCACGTGACATAAACGGGGCAGGCGTGTCCCCTTAAGACCTTCACTGCCTTCAGTGCCCCTGCAGAACAGGTATGGGGCCCTGCAGGAAGAAACGGCTGGTGGCGGAGGGGGCAGCACAAGGAGGTGGTGATCCCTCTTGTCACCAGGTGGAAGGAGGGGAACTAGGTGAGGATGGGGAGGAACGGAAGCAGGACCCTGCTCAGGGCAGCAGGAGCGTCCCCTCTGGACCTCCCCTGCTTTCCTAGGTGCCCTCACAGAGCAGGTGCAGGGCACTGGAGATAAAGGACTGAGGAAATGACAATGCTGATGAAGCCCCATCCAGGGAGTCACTGAAGCAGCCGGCTCCACGCATTAGGACTGATGCTGCAAAGAAGTGGGTGATTGTTATCACACGAAAGTTGTCGTCTTCTGTGATCTTTGACCTTCCTCTGAGCTTATGTAGGTGTATGGAATGGAATATCTCTGGTCAATTTTGCTGTCTGTCTAATTTAGCCTCCTACGGGGGGGTCATAGAACTCCCTGTAGTGTCTGATGTGTCCTTGAAGTCCCAGCAATAGCATACATTCCAGCGTTTGTTATCAGTCCTAGCTGGAACACTTTGCTACTAGTTAAAAGAAAGCTTACTGAAGGAAAAAATAATCAGTAAAAGGAAAATTGGCTTCATCCTGGCTCAAACCAGGACATTAGTTAAGCTGCCATTTTTGAGAAGTGTGCAGCACCTCATTCTGTGAGAACAAAGTTGATAAGAATATTTTATTTTCATTCATGGCCAGCCATGGTATGCAGGTTTCCATATTGATTGAGGTGTTTTAGCAGTTTTAAGCTAGCCAGGTGATAGGGCAAGGAGGAGTGAAAGTCGGGGCAGCTGACCCCAGCTGGCCAAAAGAAGTATTCCATACCTAAATGTCACCCTCGCTATACATTGGGAAGTTTGCTGAGGACAGGGCTCTTCTTCAGTGGACACCATCCCTGGAGGGTCTTGTCCATCCTTCTGCTCCTGAGGCCTACTGTCCTGTTTGTTGTGACCATCACACTCTTGTGGAGCTGTAGTGCTTGCAGTGTTTGACATCTAGGCATTCACTGCTGGGAACACCTATATGAGCCGAGTATAACTTTGTATTTCTTATTAGTATTGGGATTAATAGTAGTTCTTTATTATTATTTTATTAAATCTGTTTTCATTTCAACCCATGGGGCTCCTTTTTTCCCCTCTTCTCCTTGGGTGTGGAGGGGTCATGGGGTGATAGAACAACTGCCTAAACGTAGACATAAACTAAAGTGGTATTGCATTTATTATTGTATATTAAGAGTTTTATTGGTACATACATATTTTGCCCAATATGTTTATTTTAACTGTTAGTGAATAGAACTTAGTGTTGCTGGTTAACATGTTCTTCAGAGGTGTAAAACTTACACATGTTGTCTTTAACCTATTTTATCCATCAATAGCTGAAAGAAAAACAGTTGACTGCCATCAGAGAGCAATTTAACACTGTAGTATACTTTGTTTAGAGGAGGTAGTGTAGGAGCTGGCCAGGTTAGTGTAGTATCTTCCTTAAAAAATTAGGTATTAAGCATGTTATTAATACTATAGTTTTAGTCAATTAAGGTTAATTTAGGTTATATATAACTTAAGACTTAACATAGCTTTGTAATCAAAATTCTAAATAGTTTTTTTAAACAACTAGGTAACTTGCATATCTTAGAGAAGATTCCTCACTCCTTAAAATTTTCCTTGGTTCTGAAAACAGATTTTTCCAGTTTTTATTGCTGGATGTTCATGGTATATGAACTAAGTCAAAATACTGACTGTGTTTTATTCTGTCCTAGGTGATTTGCAAGTCAGATGCTCCTACAGGGGATGTTCTGCTTGATGAAGCTCTGAAACACATAAAAGAGACCCAACCTCCTGAAACAGTACAAAATTGGATTGAACTGCTTAGTGGTAAGCCTCAAACATAATGTATTTACTTTTTTCCCCCAATAAAGCTAATTATCTGGCATCACTAGAGATTATATTGTAAGATTTTTGGGGAGAAAGTATGCAAAAAAGTTAATTAGTCTGTCCTGTAGAGTAGTCTCTTGTTGATTGTAGCCTTTAATCAAATAGAAGTAACTTTTGCTTTTGACTTAACTTGGTACAGAAAGAATCTAGACAGAAGTCAGAGGACATCCCTGCTCTGTGGAAGAAGTGACTCTGAAGTAAATCAAGACTGCACCATGGAGATATAACTGTCTTTCTCTGTAATTGGAAATTAGGGTTAGTGGAAGTTTGGAGTATAGCCATATGGATTCAGTATTCAGATCTTTTGTTAAAGAAAGGAGATAAGGAGCTTGCTGTTCAGATGTAAAAATTGAGGGTGATTTGGCTATTAATCATAAAGAAACAAAGAGTCAGGAGTTCTTTCCATTTTTCCATTAACTGGAGAAATGTAACAAATATTTTCAAATATTAGATACCTATAGTTGTTCAAAACAAAGTCTTCAAGAGTACTTTGCACACATCTCTTCTTGTAAAGCTAATAAGTTGTTGCCAGAAAAGGAAATGTCAATTATATTTCATCTTTACAACTGCAGTTAACACTTTTCATATACCTCACCAACATTTCTATTCTCAGGCTGCATAAATTAAACTGAAATTAACAATTACCATCTTTTAACATGTAGTGCTTTTATTGGTTTTTGGCTTGTTAGGTTTTTTTCTGTAGCCAAAATTCATCACTAAGGTTTGTGTTTTTGCAAAACACAGAAAAGCAGCTTCCCTGGAGTAGATCAGAGCTGTACTTAGTTATGCAAACAGTGCAGGGAAAAAACCCCACTGTTCTGTCAACAATATGACTTTGGGAGGTAGGAGGTAATGAGACTTGAAATTGTCTAAATCTGTTACTTGTAACAACAGATAAATAAGAGTTTCAAAATTGAGCAAAATCTCTCTTTCTCTACCTTCTGGTTTTAGTTATGTTCTTCCCATTTGCCCTGCACCTAAAGCAGCCTTCCTTGCATATTTGCATACAGTCGACGCCCTTGTAATCTCTCCCCTCTTTCTCCTTGACTGTCAGGCAAAGCAGTGGGAGGAGGGCGGAGGGCGGAGAGGAGACCAAAGCAGCCTTTGTCAGTAGGGGGCATGGCTGCTGCATAGCCTTGCAGTTTAGTTCTTGCTCAGCTCTCCTTTTACATCCAACAAAACCAATTGCTTTTTTTTTGGTCCCAAATACATCATTTGTGCTGACATTTCACCTTCTCTCACAGTGTGGAGCACATCAAGTTAGTATTGATTAAAAAAGGTCAACTAATGAATGAACGATGTTATAAGTTTTCCTTGAGCTAAGCTAAGGTTTTCCTGACTCTGCTAAGCTTTGGCTCTGGAAAGATAGTTATCATCAGTGCTGTGGCTGAGACTTAGATCAATAATTTTTACTTACACATGGGTATTTAATTATTAGTTCTTGGATGGTATTGAGGTTCTTTGCATTTCCCAAGGTTTAGAGAACTGCCCTTTGAAGAAAAATATTTTTATATTTTGTTTTGGGTTTTTTATAAACTCTATTAGAATTTTGCTTTAGGGCCTGATCCTGGAAAATAGCTACTCTATCCATAATTATCAGTAATATGAAGAATGCTGCATGAAGTCAGTGTTCAAAGACATCATGGAAATATTTATATGGACATTTAAGGCAATGTTTGCCAGGCTGATCTCATTTATAAGATAGCTTCTAAGGGAAGCAAAGTATAGGGAATACAGAAGTTGGGATCAAAATGTCAGGTCTTCCTGTAGATATAATAAACAATTGTCTGTTTCAATAAGCAAGTGCCTGTGTAATGGAGGAGATTAGTCACAAGGTGTCACTACAGTACTATTTTTTATCATATAGGCACATCTACCTAACAAATTACCTTTGCCCTGTGAAACACTGTGAGGAGATGACCTTTTGTGTGTGTGTGTGTGATAGTTTCATTTATAGTCAAGCTGGGGAATCATGTTCAATGAGAATGTGATTCCTAGAGAGACTTGTGGAGTTCAGGCCTGGGTGTGTTCTCAACCTTTCACTATGCAGTAAGTGTCACCTCATTTGTTTACTTGTCTGTTACTTGGATGCGGTGTACATCACCTGTGGCGGTCTGACCTCAGTAGCCAGCCACCAGAAGTCAGGATGTTTACACGACTTCCTCTCTTATTGAGAGGTTTGATTTAAAAGGGTCCGAGGATTGCGCATGGCAGTCGCCTCTCACAGAGGAACAGCCACTGCTGGACTGTATTTTAGAGTGGAAATTAAGATGCCATCCTCACCACGCTCACAAACTATTACTGACACCAATATTTAAATTTAAGAATTAACCAGTATATTAGGGGAAACGCCAAATTAAGGGACAAGGGTTCAGGAAAGGTGAGTTGAGGGATATATCAGGAAATAATTCAAAAGCAATATGCCCTTATTAAATAACAATGTACACTCCTGTGGAGGGGTGCAAGGATCGAGGGAGTAAAAGGGAGGACAAGACTGATGAAAAATCCTCTTTTAGAGGTCACGACGTGCGTGAGTGTAAGTTGAAGGGACCAATAAGGGGAGGAGCAAGGGGAGTAAAGTACACAGCCTTACTCTGTTCCTGAGACGGTCCAATGTGAGGACGTTTATCTGGGCAATCTCTCCTTCGGCATGGCTAACCGCCTCATGTGCAGAGGCGGAGGGCTGCACCGCACCTTAGTTGATTTGCAGCGGTAGTTTGGTCCCTCGCAGCGAGACGTGGCAGCACATCTCCCAGCGAGCTCCTTGTACTCCAAGTAGTGAAATCCCTGACAGCAATCAGCCACAGCAAGCAAACCTCCAGCAGACAGGTAGCCGATGGCAAGCAGCGTTTCTCTGGCAACTGCAAAACTTTAGTCTGGCTCCCCAACAAGTGGCTCCCAGCAGGTGGTTCGCAGCAGGCGGTTCCCAGCAAGTGGTTCCTCAGCAAGCGGCCCACAGCAAGTGACAAAGAACCAGCAAGAGCCACTACCTTTTATAATCACAGAATCCTAGGGGTTGGAAGGGACCTCGAAAGATCATCCAGTCTAACCCCCCCTGCCAGAGCAGGGTCACCTAGAGTACATCACACAGGAACTTGTCCAGGCGGGCTTTGAATGTCTCCAGTGAAGGAGACTCCACGACCTCTCTGGGCAGCCTGTTCCAGTGCTCTGTCACTCTCACAGTAAAGAAGTTCTTCCTGATACTCACATGGAACCTCCTATGCTCCAGTTTGCATCCATTGCCCCTTGTCGTATCACTGGTCATCACTGAAAAAAGTTTGGATCCATCGTCCTGACACTCACCCTTTACATATTTGTAAACATTGATGAGGTCCCCCCTCAGTCTCTTCCAAGCTAAAGAGACCCAGCTCCCTCAGCCTTTCCTCATAAGGGAGATGTTTTGCTCCCTTAATCATCTTTGTGGCTCTGCGCTGGACTCTTTCAAGCAGTTCCCTGTCCTTCTTGAACTGAGGGGCCCAGAACTGGACACAATACTCCAGATGTGGCGTCACCAAGGCAGAATAGAGGGGGAGGAGAACCTCTCTTGACCGACTAACCACACCCTTTCTAATGCACCCCAGGATGCCATTGACCTTCTTAGCCACAAGGGCACGTTGCTGGCTCAAGGTCATTGTCCTGTCCACCAGGACCCCTAGGTCCTTTTCTCCTGCACTACTCTCCAGCAGGTCAGCCCCCAAGCTCTACTGGTGCATGGTGTTGTTCTTCCCCAAATGCAAGACTCTACACTTCCCCTTGTTGAACTTCATCATGTTTCTCCCCGCCCAACTCTCCAGCCTGACCAGGT
>NW_009952261.1:62707-63870 GCF_000747805.2 Chaetura pelagica
ATCTGGACAATCTCTCCTTCGGCATGGCTAACCGCCTCATGTGCAGAGGCGGAGGGCTGCACCGCACCTTAGTTGATTTGCAGCGGTAGTTTGGTCCCTCGCAGCGAGACGTGGCAGCACATCTCCCAGCGAGCTCCTTGTACTCCAAGTAGTGAAATCCCTGACAGCAATCAGCCACAGCAAGCAAACCTCCAGCAGACAGGTAGCCGATGGCAAGCAGCGTTTCTCTGGCAACTGCAACACTTTAGTCTGGCTCCCCAACAAGTGGCTCCCAGCAGGTGGTTCGCAGCAGGCGGTTCCCAGCAAGTGGTTCCTCAGCAAGCGGCCCACAGCAAGTGACAAAGAACCAGCAAGAGCCACTACCTTTTATAATCACAGAATCCTAGGGGTTGGAAGGGACCTCGAAAGATCATCCAGTCTAACCCCCCCTGCCAGAGCAGGGTCACCTAGAGTACATCACACAGGAACTTGTCCAGGCGGGCTTTGAATGTCTCCAGTGAAGGAGACTCCACGACCTCTCTGGGCAGCCTGTTCCAGTGCTCTGTCACTCTCACAGTAAAGAAGTTCTTCCTGATACTCACATGGAACCTCCTATGCTCCAGTTTGCATCCATTGCCCCTTGTCGTATCACTGGTCATCACTGAAAAAAGTTTGGATCCATCGTCCTGACACTCACCCTTTACATATTTGTAAACATTGATGAGGTCCCCCCTCAGTCTCTTCCAAGCTAAAGAGACCCAGCTCCCTCAGCCTTTCCTCATCAGGGAGATGTTCCACTCCCTTCATCATCTTTGTAGCTCTGCGCTGGACTCTTTCAAGCAGTTCCCTGTCCTTCTTGAACTGAGGGGCCCAGAACTGGACACAATACTCCAGATGTGGCGTCACCAAGGCAGAATAGAGGGGGAGGAGAACCTCTCTTGACCGACTAACCACACCCTTTCTAATGCACCCCAGGATGCCATTGACCTTCTTAGCCACAAGGGCACGTTGCTGGCTCAAGGTCATTGTCCTGTCCACCAGGACCCCTAGGTCCTTTTCTCCTGCACTACTCTCCAGCAGGTCAGCCCCCAAGCTCTACTGGTGCATGGTGTTGTTCTTCCCCAAATGCAAGACTCTACACTTCCCCTTGTTGAACTTCATCATGTTTCTCCCCGCCCAACTCT
>NW_009952261.1:64698-72399 GCF_000747805.2 Chaetura pelagica
GCCCTGCGGAAGTCCAGGGTTCTGGTCTTGCTAGGTACCCTATTCCTCCCACACAGGATCCTGAACTCCACCATCTCGTGATCACTGCAGCCAAGACTGCCACTGACCATCACTGCTTCAACAAGGCCCTCCTTGTTGGTGAGTAGAAGATCCAGCAGCGCTCCTCTTCTAGTCAGCTTGTCCACCATTTGCATTAAGAAGTTATCATCAATGCACTGGAGGAACCTCCTAGACTGCGAATGGCTGGCTGTGTACGCCTTCCAGCAGATACTGGAGTAGTTAAAATCCCCCATGAGGACCAAGGACTGTAGTTGCGAGGCTGCTTTCAGCTGCCTGTAGAAAGCCTCATCAACTTCCTCGTCTTGATCAGGAGGTCTGTAGTAGACCCCCACAACTGTATCACACATGCCAGACTGTCCCTTAATTTGTACCCACAGACTTTCAACTTGCTCCTCATCAGCCCCTGCACAAAACTCAATACATTCTAGTTGCTCTCTCACATAAAGAGGAACTCCACCACCTCGCTTCCCCGACCGATCTTTCCTAAAAAGGACATAGCCATCCATGGCCACATTCCAGTCATGTGACCTGTCCCACCATGTCTCAGTTATTGCTACCAGATCATAACCCTTAGACCGCACACAGACCTCTAACTCTTCCTGTTTATTCCCCATGCTGCATGCATTGGTGTGCAGGCATTTCAGGAAGTGAGCAGAGCACACTGGTGGGACCCTTGGGAGGCAGGAGGCCTTCTGGTCAGGGTCTAAACATCTATCCTTTCCCTTCAGTGAAACAGCAGATTGAAAATCCTTCCTAGTCCACCATCCTTCAGGCCCTGGCATGTTGCTCTTGGGCTTGTCCCTAGCAGACCCATTTATCTCCCCTTCCCCCTTCACATCTAGTTTAAAGCCCTCTCATTGAGCCCTGCTAAGTCCTGCCCCAAAAGCCTTTCCCCCCTCTGGGACAGGTGCATCCTACCTGCCACCATCAGGCCAGGTGTCTCCTATAGCAGCCCATGATCGAAAAACCCAAAGCCCTGCCTTTGGCACCAGTCACGTAGCCATTAATTGATCTGAATGTCCGAGGTCCACTGTCCATGTTAGTTTCGCATTGCATTCTCTTGTTTGCATATAGGCCTTAGCCAATTGGAGTTCTGTATCCATGGGTCCAGAGCCAGAGCAGGGACTGCCAGGTGTAGTTTGCAACTTTGTATCATTTTTCCCACCTTTGTCTCTTAAATGCATAGGCTCTTTTATATCAGAAAGGGATTTTAATGTTTACAATAAATACTTATTAAGTAAACTTTTAAGCAAAGCTGGATTTTTCAGTGCTTAGGAACTTTAGCTTTCTCAGCAGCTGTTGATGCCGATTTTGTGCTTTTAGAATTCCCTCCTCAAATGCACACACTCAAAAACTCTGAAGTACCCAGTTCTCCTGCCTTAACAAAAAAAATTAGAAATAATTTTTATAGAAACAGCAAAGCCCTTGCCCAACACGTGCCCGTGTGTAATGCGCACACCCACACTCACACAGTGCATGTCACTGTTTCACCTGGTGGGGGCAGGAAGGGAGAGAAGAATGTAAACCTGAAGAAATGGAGAAATGAGGAGGACATTTAGGGTAGGTGTACATTAGCTTGTCTCTGTGGCAGAAAGAATGGCAATGACATTTCTTCCAGCTTCTGAATTGATAAAAGGCTGTAAGTAGACAAACGGACAAGATTGGAGTTGATGCTTATTTTTGTTTTTATTAACTCTTTCTTCATGACTGTGTATGGTGTTTTGTTTGGTGGTTTGTTTTGGGGGGTGTTTTTGGGGGTTGTTTATTTTGTTGGTGTGGTTTTTTTCCTTCAGTATAAGCATGCTTATTTGTCATATCCCTAAGCAAGACACTGCTTAGTTAGCATTTTGTCCAAACTTTAAATGTACACTGAAACTCCTCAAAAAGATTCTCATGGTCTCTGTCTCTATGCATATATCTGGGTAGGTCAGAGATCAGAGAAATGCTGACATGAGCAAAATATTTTAGGTTAATAGTCAGCTATATGAATTTGACAGCTCATTCTGCAATGGGGGTAAGGAGAATCACTGTAATAATACATCTTAAACTTTGCCTGACTCTTGGCTTTTTTGCTTGTACTTTTTAGGTGAAACATGGAATCCATTGAAGTTGCACTATCAATTGCGAAATGTCCGTGAACGGTTAGCTAAAAATCTAGTGGAGAAAGGTGTACTGACAACAGAGAAACAGAACTTCCTTCTTTTTGACATGACTACGCACCCTCTCACCAACAACAATATCAAACAGCGCCTCATCAAGAAGGTTCAAGAAGCAGTTCTTGACAAATGGGTGAACGATCCTCACCGCATGGACAAGCGCTTGCTGGCACTGGTTTATTTAGCCCATGCTTCAGATGTTCTGGAGAACGCTTTTGCCCCCCTTTTGGATGAGCAGTATGATTTAGCCACAAAGAGAGTGCGGCAACTTCTGGATTTAGACCCTGAGGTTGAATGTATGAAAGCCAACACGAATGAGGTTCTTTGGGCCGTTGTTGCAGCTTTCACAAAATAAATGCATTCAGACTGAAGTGTTCTCTCTTCTTTAATGTAAACCAGTAGTTTCTCCTCTATTGACTATTCATGTTTTCTGTAATTTGTACCTTCTCACATGACAAATCAGTTCTTGTTTAATGGGAATTATAAGTGGTGTCTTCCCTCCTTCTATGTGTATCTGTATACAGGATTCTTCTGGTACAAGAGACCTTCCTGTTTAAAAACAATAGAAAAAGGTTTTACTGCCATATTTACATTCTTATTTCCTATTCAGTTTGAGTTATCTGAAAAAAATTGTTTAATCTGTTTTTGATCTTACAGTTTTTGAAGTGGTTTAACATGGAAAGTACTTTGAGGAAATGTGCTTGCAGTTGGATCACTAATCTCAGTTGACACAGATGTGTGCATGCATCAATACTTCTGCAGTACAATTCATAACAGATAAAAAAGGGCCTTTTAAAATTACTAAAGCTCCACGTTGAAGTGTCCATCAGGATATTTTATACACAGATGTTGTTTCAATTATATCTAACAAAATTAATTAAAAGCAGAAATGCCATTAAACAGCTTTGTCAATAGTTCCTGTAAAATGCCCCATAAATTTTACTTTTCATGCAAGTCTCTTGTGTATGTATGTTTTCATTAGAATGGTAGCTGAGTCATAAGGCTAGTGTAGAAAGGTCCAATTGTTTAATAAACCAGTTTTGGGATGGGATACATTCCATTATATTGTATATATACTTCAAATTGTATATTAACAACTGCCCCATCAGTATTTTACAAGATCTACTTAGCTGTACACCTGATGCCCCTTATTTGCTATCAGCTATTGCCATTTGATGGAAAGAAAGGCCTCCTATAAAGAGCCATGTATGTGAAAGCTATTTGTTTCCATTGTCTACAGTTTGCCATCCAGGTATTCTCAGTCTATGCATTGCCTTTGATAATTAGTATATAGAAAGAGACCACTTTCTATCATAATTTGTACATTTTTTTCCTTTTTTTCCCCACCTCTCCTGTATGGAAGAGGCTTGTGACCAGTACAGTTCTTGAGTGCAATTTTAAATTTTGTTTGTAAACAAATTAATGTTTGTCTCTTAAGCCTCGGAATCTATTTTACAATTTAAAAACAAAAAGTCAGTCCTGGCAGGTGTTGCATGTGAACTATTAGCAAGTAATGACTGCAGTTCAGATTATTAAAATTTCTGTAATGGGATGTTCTGCTATATTTTAATTGTTATATACAGTTATGCTGATTAGCACACTGTTTAAAAAAAAATAGAAAACTTTGGCTTAAAAAAATTTATTTCCTCTTTGTCACTGCTTGTTATTTCCCATTGTTTTATAGTGTAAATATTATGTATTGAACAAATTAAGTCTTGATTTATATTTTTTTTTCCTTATAACAATTAAGATTTATAGTGGGGCTTACAGGTGTTTAGGAACTTTTTTTGGTTAATATTCAGAGCAAGAATACTAGATGGTATATAACTGTAGAGTTGAAATTTAAGGGATCCCTTAATCTGTATACTAGTTTTTTAGCTACAGTAAATAAACTATAAAGTGCCTGAAACAGAGCAAGCATGTAACTTGTTGGAGGTTTTTTGTTGCTAATTAGAAAGGTTTTATTGCTTAACTGAAAGCTTTAGTTAACATCCTTATCAGAAAGGGAGAGTAGATCAAACTGACCTAATCAGCAGTGTCACTCAGATCTGCAGGATTCATGGCTGAGACAGACTGCATTAGATTATGATTATGCAGCTGTCCCTGCCATGGGTATACCTCTTCTATCTTGAGCACAACTCTACAGCCTCATCTGTGACTTAATTTTAAATAATTTAGATGCTTATGTTAAAATACAACTTAAATTCATCATACCTATATGACCTTTTTTAAATAAAGGTTTTTAAAATACAGTCCTTAACATTTAGTGGCACACTGTTCTTTCAGTTCTTAAATTATGTTTCTTTAGAAAAAATAAAAGTATATTGTAAAGTATTTCAAAATTTGGTTTACAAATAAAAGTGTAAACAGTGTTCTCCCAGCTGTAAGATGTTGTGTTTAAAATTTTGAGGAGCTTGGGTGTGAGCTTTGGACATTTTCTTTTAAACATTTTCAAAACGTTATTTCTTATAAGTGGAGGAAAAATGAAAGTTGCTGTGTTGCTCTTATATTTGATAGCTTACAGAATACTTTCTGTACTTGATAGTATATGATAACTCGCTGCTTTCATTGTCTCTCCTGTGAACTGTTTTCTCATTTTCTGTTGCTCTCTGAGAGGAGAGAAAAATAATTAGGTGGAAAAGTCAGAAAAAATAGTGCAGTATTCAGGAGCAAGTTGAGTGCACAATAAAATGGCTTTGAAAATCTAAACTACTTGAAATGTGCTTCAGACTGGAAATATTTTTCATACTCCCTTTTCTGTCCTCTCATCTTCATTCTGTCAGTATTTTTCATGTTCCTCTAGTTTCATGTTACATTGTGGAGGATATTGGGGTTTTTTCACTCTTACAGCCAACATGGTTAAAAAAAAGAGTCACCCTTCTTTAATCCCGTCCAGTAAGAGGGTTTGTTGTTTTGGTTTTGGGTTGTTTGTTTGTGGTTTTTTTCCATGTAGGAGATAACTACCTACAGTATTTATCAGCTTTATTTCGCTTAAAGATAGAACCTCTGTGATGGGGAGAATTTTTATTGGATGTATCCAAGTAACAAAGGGTTTGTGAAGCCTGACACTATCTTTCGCTAGACCACCTAGCATAAGCCTGAATGTGCAGGGGAAATAGATGAACTTTTGGAGTCTTGAGTCCTATGTTGTGCTTTAAAAAACCCAAAGTCTCATGAGTGCTATCAGACCTTATATCTAACAATGAAGGTAAGTTTAGTAGGTTAACGGGGACTGATTTAGCAAACATCCTTGCCTTAGTTGCTATTTCACGTTCTAATAAAATGATTAAACATGGGAGACTCATTTGTTCTGCTGTGATTGAGGTACCCTTCTTCCTGAGTGCTTGTGTTCATTCCCATTCCTCGTACAAAGTGAAGAAATGTTTTAACTAATGTGTTCTCTGTGAACTGGACTGAATCTGTATTGAAACAAAATAAAGCACCCTTTCAAGCTATGAGCTGCAAATGGTTACTGTATATCACATGCATGCAACACTTAAAGGATTTTTTTTTTCATTTTCAAAGTAATTTCCAGTTTTTCCTGAGGCTCTGGTCTTCACCACTTTGGGAAAGAGAACTTTAAGAACAAAGCCTCAGATCTGCCTAAACGTCTTCAGGTACTTTGTGTAGTCAAAGCCTGTTACATCGTAGTTTCCCCTATTGTGTCCATCTATATTTTCTTTATGAAAGGAGGTTTCCAGATTCAGAGAAGTAAAAATTTCTTGAAAAAGTAACTAATTAGCATCTCATTTCTGTCAAGTGCTTTGTAAGTGTCAAGTATAAAATATTTCAGGTGTGTGTAAGAGGTGGTCTTCTTGGGTAGGAAGGGAGTATCTTTGGATGGGGAAGAAGCATGGTCAGAACTACTGCCTGTGTTAATCTCCAAATAAGTTTCCTCCCATTGAGTCTTGTTGCAGAAAAGAATAGGGAAAGAAATACTGATGAGCAGTAGCCTTTGGCTTTCTCCCCTCTACCTTTCTGTACTTCCAAATAATTTGCTGTTATGCTTTCTTCTCTCTTTACTTTGGTCTCTAGTCTTCTCTTTCTTCTCATTTCCCTGTTGCTTGGTGAATTCCTCTTTCGTGCTCATGAACAATTTGTACTGATTTCCAACCTTAGATGTTTCCACTCTTGCCTTCTTATTACTAACCTTTTTATTTTGCTTTCAGTTTTACAAACAACTCAAGCCCAAGTCTCCTTTACCCTGTCCTCGGTGTTGCTTTCCCCTCTGCTCTGATTCTCTGCTGATGCTTCAAGGAACCTCTCTTTCTTTAACAAATAAATTTGTCAATATTAGCTGCCTCAGTGGCTGTGCTGAAGCAGCTGGCCATCTGCTACAGCTTATAACACGATTTACAAGGTGAACAAAAACTTATGTTAATTTACCTTAAAACTTCTCTTTGCTTGCTTCAAAAGCAAGCAGTTGTCCATGCAGCAGGGAGGACTTATAGCTGAGGATTGTGATTTTGTCAATTCTCTAATGTGAGTAGATCTTGTTCCCAAGTCAGTGCTCTAAGGATTTGCTGTCTCTTACTCAAGCTTTTCTTACAGTGAGAGCATAGATACAAGAGTAATTTTTTATTTTGGGCTCTCTGCTTGTTAAAGAAAAGAACTGAGTTTGTGTTGCAGCTCCAAAAAGCATCTGCTCTATTTGGCCATTTATATTTATGGAAGTTGGAGACACTTAAATTGTTTGGAAGTGTTAGAAATGAAATTAAATGCAGTATTGTTTTTGCATCCTAGTGTTAGAAGCATATTGTTGTGTTGTTTTTTTTATATATATACCCTAGTGTTTGTTTAAGAGAAGTGAGATATCTGCACATTCAAATGACACCTGGAGTGGTTTACAGTCCAAGAAACTGAGGGACTTAATTAGGCTCCATCTGGGGGATCTGAACATGGAGTAGGATTTATGGCCAAGATAAGGCTGAACAAAGCCACTTCTATCTTGCTCCTCGGGGAAGGATGACACCAATAGGTATAGATCATTTTGTTAACTGGGAAGACAGCCAAGGGGGCAAGAAAGGTCAAAATTATACCTTAAAAGGTAAAAAGTAAACTGCTAGAATGGAATGTGTAAACAGGGGCGGGAAACTTATAGGATAATTAGAAGCGTTGGATAGGCTGTAAACCCTGGAGTACCCAGCCAGTGGGGAAACAGGGGAGGGAACTGTCCTGGTTTGAGCCAGGATGAAGCCAATTTTTCTTTTTACTGATTTTTTTTTCCTTCAGTAAGCTTTCTTGTAACTAGAAACAGTGTGTTCTGCTAGGCTGATAAGACAGTGGAATGTTTTTCTAACTACTGAGGCTTCAAGGCTGCACCTGCACTCTGCCGGCTCAGACACTATGGGGAGATCTGTGACCCCTCCCGTAGGAGGCTGAGTTAGACAGACAGCAAAATTGGCCAAAGATATTCCATTCCATATATCTACGTAAGCTCAAAGGAAGGTCAGAAATCACAGAAGACAACTTCCTTCCTTCTTCT
>NW_009952261.1:76369-77116 GCF_000747805.2 Chaetura pelagica
TTCTCAGTTCCCACTGTAAAAGTATATAAGGGAGCATTTTCTCATAATAAACAATTCCATTGCTTCTCACCCTGGAGTCCATGTCTTAACCACCACAATACTTCTTTTGATGCAGCCCAGGATGCAGTTGGTGCTCTGAGCTGTGAGCACACACTGGCAGCTCATGTCGAGCTTCTCATCTACTATCACCCCCAAGTCCTTTTCCTCAGGACTGCTCTCTAGCCATTCACTCCCCAGCCTGTATTTGTGCCTGGGGTTTCATCAACCTAGGTGCAGGACCTTGCACTTGGCCTTCATGAAGTTGCCGCTGGCCCACCTCTCCAGCCTGTCAAGGTCCCTCTGGATGGCATCCCTTCCCTCTAGGGTGTCAACCACACTACACAGCTTGGTATTGTCAGCAAACTTCTGAGGATACACTCAATCTCACTGTCCATGTCTCCAACAAAGATGTTAAACAGCACTGGTCCCAGTACTGACCCCTAAGGAATGCCACTCACCACTTGCCTCCACTGGGACATGAAAGCATTGACCAGAACTCTCTGGGTGTGGCCATCCAACCAATTTCTTATCCACCAAGTGGTCCGTCAAACCCACGTCTTGTCAGTTTGCAGACCAGGATGTTGTGTGGGACAGTGTCAAATACCTTGCACAAATCCAGGTAGATGATGTCAGCTGCTCTGCCATTATCCACCAACTCTGTAGTCTTATTGTCGAAAGCCACCAAATTGGTCAGGCATGACTTGCCCT
>NW_009952262.1:0-8367 GCF_000747805.2 Chaetura pelagica
GTGAGCTCGGCCTTGATGCGGGGCGTGGGGGCTGCCAGGTCCCAGATGGAGAGGGTGCTGGCCTCCCCCCCCACAATCAGGCTGCGGCCGTCGGGCAGCAGCTTGCAGGAGCGGATGTAGTTGTCGCGGTTCTGAATTGATTACAGGGAACAGTTGAGGGAAGGAGGAGCTTATCAGTGCAGGGAGTTGTGGGAGATAGATCTCCTTATCACAGGCGTGAAAGGACCCTCTGTTGCCCTCCATTGTAACAGGGGCACATTCCCCTCTCCAGCCCCCACAAATTGCCTTTCAGTTCCTCCTCCTTACCAAGCAGTCCAGCTGAGCCACGGCCGTCTTGGTGCCCGGCTGCCCCACGTCCCACACCTTCACACAGCCCTTGCCCCCAGTGTAGACGTGTCGTGTGGAGTTGCTGATGGTGACGGCGCAGACCACCTCGCCGTGGCTCAGGGTGTGGAGCTGCCGCGCGTGGCGGGGGATGCCGGAGCCGATCAGGGCATCGGGTGGGAAAGGCACCGGCTGCATCTGCCCGTCGGCGCTGACGTGGAACGAGTAGGCACTGGAAGAAGAGAGGAACAATCCCTGTGTGATGCCCGAGTGCTGGATTCAGCCTTTCCCATTAGCCATGATGAAGCCAAGTGGAAGATGTCTGGAGCACTCTGGCTAATGAGGGATAGAATTAATTGGCTCCTTGCTACCATCAGCTGCCAGAACAAAACTGAGTTGGACTCAGAACTGGAGAGAAACTCCAACCAGGCCCTGCCCTACCTCTACTGGGTGTAGAAATAAGCTTCAGGGCGGAAGACACGCCCACCCCCCCCCCCGCCCACCCTGTGCTGCCCAGCTTGGCTCCTTGCTACCCCTGCCTGCTGCCACACTCACGGTTTCCCTCCAGGGACAGTGGAGAGTGAGGAAGAGATGGTGGAAGTCCTCAGGTGAGGGTGTGACTCAAAAGCCACCTGCACAAAGCAAAGGACACATGATGAGTGAAGTCCCAAACCCTGGGAGGGGGACATAAGAGCTGGGCTTTTGCCTTTCCTGCACACCTTGGGATGGGGCCAGCCCAGCTCTGTGAAAGGTCCCTGCTTGCTGCTTCCTCCACATGCACATGACAAAGACCAAAACAGGCCAGACCCAGCTGCACCCCAGTCAGACCAGGGAGCAGTTCTCAGAGAGCACTGCAGCCTCTACTGGCCCCACAGCCCAGACACTCCAGAAGGGAGTCCTTCCCCCAGCTGCAGCTCCCCCAGCTTGATCTCAGTGCAGCAGTGAAGACACTGCACGTCAGGGTGTGTGCATGTCTAGGACAGCAGGGCACAGTCAGCAGAGCCCACATGTGCCAACACACAGGGCCTGTCCCTTGGCCACTCACCATCGGGGACTGGCCGTACAGCACGGCACTGCTGACCTGTGGCGAGAGGTGGATGCCCAGGTACGTGCTGGGGGCTGGGAGCTCCCCACTGAGGGTGGCATGAGGCACCATCCCAAAGGAAGATGAGTAGAGGCTGGACACACTCAGCAGGCTGCGGAGAGCTGCACGAGGAGACACCTGCTCAGCAGTCCTGGCCAGCAGGTGTGAGCAAGCATCACCTGAGGGAAAAGTGTCTGGCAGAAGCCATCAGCATGAGCCAGAAGAGCAGGAGGAAGGCAGGCAGGTTATGGATTGGATGAGGGGCAGCCCCTGAGCCCCATCAGTCTGGAAGCTGGGCTGCAGCTCCAGCACAGATCAAATGGCTCCATTCCTCCCTCTGAAGGATGCACCACAGACCAGCCGCTATCCCACAGCAACCCTCATTTCCACTGCCAACGCCTTTGCAGTCTTGGCCAGGCCAAATTGCAGTTGATGGCTATGTGGCTCTACCTCCAGGGTTTCAATGGTTTATTGAAATCAATTCCAATTCAATTTTTGCTAAACCACTGTAATTTTCTAGCCAGACAAGGGTTTAACGTCCCCAGTCCTGGGTATATTTCTCCCTTGGGCCATCCTCCTCCAATCACCTTCTGGTCCCTTTGGCTAGAGAGCAGCCAAGCTGTTTCAGAGACCTTTTCCCAAGGCTTCCCTAAATGTCTTCAAGGAAACTGGGGCAGGAAAAGGGGGCACGACCAGTTCACCATCAACCACCACAGCAGCCACTACCGACTGCTGTCCTCACCCCAGTCCTGGTGCCTCCGCAGCAGAGCACGACCCCCGCTGTCCCTGAGCACTCACCGATGATGTCGGTGGGCGGTGCCTTTGCCGGGGGCTGCCGGAGCAGGGCAGCCGAGCTGGGCCCGGAGCTGGGGACGAGGGAGTCGGGGGGTGGCGAGGCAGCGGTGGGCTGGTCAGGGGGAGTGCTGGCTGGAGGGTCGGTCTGTTCGGCAGAGGGAAGAGCAGCCTCAGGGGGGGGCAGCCCCAAAGCGATGGCAGCAGCCCCAGACCACCCAGGCAGGGCAGGGCACCAAGAGGCACCACTCACAGATGGGCACTTGGGGTCCTGGGCCCCAGCCCTGCCGGCCATCCTCCTCCAATCACCTTCTGGTCCCTTTGGCTAGAGAGCAGCCAAGCTGTTTCAGAGACCTTTTCCCAAGGCTTCCCTAAATGTCTTCAAGGAAACTGGGGCAGGAAAAGGGGGCACGACCAGTTCACCATCAACCACCACAGCAGCCACTACCGACTGCTCTCCTCACCCCAGTCCTGGTGCCTCCGCAGCAGAGCACGACCCCCGCTGTCCCTGAGCACTCACCGATGATGTCGGTGGGCGGTGCCTTTGCCGGGGGCTGCCGGAGCAGGGCAGCCGAGCTGGGCCCGGAGCTGGGGACGAGGGAGTCGGGGGGTGGCGAGGCAGCGGTGGGCTGGTCAGGGGGAGTGCTGGCTGGAGGGTCGGTCTGTTCGGCAGAGGGAAGAGCAGCCTCAGGGGGGGGCAGCCCCAAAGCGATGGCAGCAGCCCCAGACCACCCAGGCAGGGCAGGGCACCAAGAGGCACCACTCACAGATGGGCACTTGGGGTCCTGGGCCCCAGCCCTGCCGGTTCCCTGCTTTGCCCCTGGCGCCCTTCCCACCTGGAAGCAGCCCCATGTCTCCACTTCCCTCCTCAGGCATGAACACACAGCGAGAGCCCCACATCACCCCAAACTGCTGCAATCCTGCACCCCTGCAGCACCCTGCGCCTGGCATGAGGCCCCCAGAGACATCACAGAGGGATCTGCTGCTCCCTCCTGTGAAACCCCTCTTGTGACAGGGGCACCCCCAGCCCCACCCTGACCCAGCAGGACTGGGAGGACACCTGGGATGAACCAGCCTCTTCGATCCCCACAGTTATTTCATTCATTTCTTTTTTTCTTGCCTCTCCTATTTCTTCCTCTTTTCTGCCTGGGGATTTTGCCGACACCAGCAAAGGGAAAAAAAAATTAATAACAGAGAAAAGCTCCGTGCTGCGCTGGCAGATTGCTCGGGGCGCTTTGTCTGCTCTAATCCGATTGTGCCGGGAGCCGCTGCTGCTGCTCCCTGCGGCCCCCAGCTGGCTCCTGACCCCGGGATGGTGGGATGCGTCGCCTGGGTCTCTGCAGTGGCTGCGAGGAATGAGGAGTGGCAGAAATATCCCTCCCCCTTCCCGCACATTGATGTTTCAATCTAAGCATTGGGCTGGTGCTTGGCAAGGAGGAAGGGGGGAGGCTTAGGGTGAGGGAAAAGAAAAATCGATTGCTATGAGCAGCTCTGGGGAATCCTGCAGGCAGCCAGATGGAAAATACCTGCAGAGCCATGCCTGGCAGATGATTAGCTTCTCTCCCAGGGCATGGACCTCTGCTCCCAGTGCTGGGAACCCAACCCTAAGCACTGACATCTCCTCACTCACCTTCAAACTGCACAGACGGGCCGCAGAGAAACTCGGGGCAACATCCACAGCCCCACTGCCCACCCATGGCCAGGGCTGCCCCCATCTGCCTACCAGACTCTGGTCCTTCGGCTTGAGGGGTGTGGTGCTCCGGCTGGAGGTGATGGAGGCAGGGCTCTCCGGTATCTCCCGGCCAGCTGGCAGCAGCTGGCTGCTGGCTGTGTGGCTGGGGCTGCCTGGCTCCGAGGGAGGGTCCTGGGGAAAAAAAGAGGTCTCTGCAGAGTGAGAACCCCAGTCCCTCTGCGCAGAAGGGTAAGAATGACAGGCCCCAGGGAGCTGTCCCTAAGCCTGGAGCCCAGTAGGGACCAACAAGCCCCAGTCTGCTCCCCCCTGCCTGCAGGGAGAGCTGCTCATCCAGCCAGTCACTGTCCCATGTCTGCCTGAGTGGAATAATGAGGAGAATTTGCTTACAGGCCTCAGCTCTGCTCCACAGTCCTCTGGATGAGAAACCTCATGATTTTCCTTTGAATAAAATTAGAGGTGACAGCAGATTCAGAGGACACTGGTGGCCACAGGTGCCTTCACAAGGAGGGATGGTGACCAGCACACCCAAGGAACAGAGAAAGTGCCTCTTGGCAGTGCCTCAATAGTATTTCAGAGGCAAGGCCACCATCAGCTCTTGCACTATAACCACTCAATTAGGGCTGTGATTTTTATCACCATAATTACATCAATGAGAAGTTTTTATAAGTGTCACTTCCTGCAGAAATCCCTGCTGATGTTCCTTCCAGGGCTTGTATTTTCTTAGGAAATGGCAGGAGGGGGAAAAAAAAAAAAGTGTCTTGTCCCTTCCCCAAGTCTTCTAGGGGAGGAAAAGGGATGTCCCCAGAAACATTATCTCTGCCAAGAATAGCTGGGCTGGGATAAAGCACTGTTGTATCCACCTTGGTGGTCAGGGAAGGTTGTAACAGAAGTACCTGGCAGTTTGGTTGCAACAGACTGAGATTCCGTGTGCCCCCCACACTGACACCCCAACACAGCCTCAGGGTGTGAAGTCCCAGCTGCTCCATGGCCAGCACAAGACCCTGAGAGGGGGCTGGTGGCACTCAGGGGCATGCTGCGAGATATGCTGCCTGCTCCAGCCACCTCTGCCTGCCTTAGCTGCAGCAGAAAGCCTGGATCCCTGGGCTCTCATCCCAGTTTATCAGCCTCCCCACATGGGATGCTGCAGGAGAGGGGATGAAACAGGATTGTGAAGCAGAGCCAAGTCTCCAGCTGGCAAAGCTGAGCCCTAGCTGGCACAACCTTCAGCCTGGAGCACTGCAATCAGATCGGCCTTGGCTGGCACAAACACATCCGAGCAGGGCTGGCTCATGTCCTGGCTGGCCACTCCTGCCCAGCAGTGATGATCTGGAGCCTAACAAGCCCCAAAGTCCTAAACCTGGTGACTACAGCTTGAGCTGGATACCTGGCAAGGCTTCAGCATGCCATTAAGGGCTTACCTCATCCACCACAAGGTTGCAGTCACTCTTGTCCTCATCACTATCCTGCAAGGGGGAAGAAACCCAGAAAGGTTCAGTTGGGAATGGGAGAGGCTGTACCAAGCTCTGGGCTCTGCCACATGAGACCCCATCTTCTCTTGCACATCACTTCTGGACCAACACACTCTGCAGGCAGTGACAACCCTCTTGTTGCAGGCTCCCCCAGGGCTCATAATTTTCTTCCACTTCATAGGATAACAGCCCTCAGCACCCCAACTGGCACGTAGCTCCAGCAGCCCTCAGGGGCCCCAGCCCCTCTCCAACAGGCAGGTGCACTCACATAGCACCCAGGCAGGTCCTTCTCCTCCTGCTTCTGCTTCAGCCCCGTCTGCTCCTCGTCCTGCAGGCTCTCGGGAGGGGTCGCAGAAACGCTCTGAGCCAGAGAGAGGGAGAGGCAGGAGTGAGGGGCTGGTGAGCAGACAGCACACAACCCCCTGCCAGCACAACCCCCTCTGGAAGAGACCCCCGGAGCTTCTGGCTGTGTCCTGCTGGTGTCCAGCAAACAGGAGCTATCTGTGCAACCACAGCCAGTTTGGGGCAGGACTCCCCTCCCCAACAAAGCTGGTGTCAGGGCTTAGGGGGGAGGCACTGCTCCCCCCTCTGCACAGGTACCTCTGCCATCCCCTTACTGGCATCCCACGCACCCGAGACCAAAACGCATCCGGGGCAGAGACGGAGCTTAGTCTGGTGCTTTAAGCAAGGCTAGGGAAGAGGGAGAGAACAAAACCCTGCCCCAAACCCCACAGCCACAGGCACCCCTTCCCTGGCAGAGCAGAGGGGCAGTGAACAAGGCAGGGGGCACCAGCCGCAGCGGCAGATAAGCCCTGCTGGGCGAGCGCTGGGCAGGACCGGGAGCCGCGGCCGCGCCCGGCACACGGGGCTGCGAAGGCAGGAGCCGAGCCAGAGCAGAGCGAGGCAGCAGCCCCAGCGCCCTGGAGAGCAGGTCCGCCCCTCCGGACGATAACAGGGCACGGCGGAGTGGAAAATCCCCATCGGAGACGTGTTTATTCACTTTAACCCTGCCGCCGCAGGAGCGGGCGGGCTGGGACCAAGAGGGGCAGGTCAGGACGATGCCCCTTCCAGCACCCGCAGGGGTGTCCCACATCCCCTCTCGCCCCCCACGGTCCCTGCTCGGAGGGTGATAACGCAGTTATGGTGCCTGACCCCCCGCAGCCCGCCGGCTCTCCTGAAAGCCAGAGCCACGCCAGGCTGCCCAGTGGCTGCCTTTCCTCCCACAGCAGCCGGGCTCCTGGGCCGGGCCAGTTCCTGGGGCTCACAGATCTTCCCAGGACTGTTTGTGCTGGGGACTGGGGAAAAAACACCCCACCGCTGAGCTCCCAGGTGGTCGATTGTTTCCAGCATAGTAGGATAAAAAGCCTCAGCACATACAACCACGGAGCAAAAAGGCTGTTCCCGGTCCCCTGGGTGATCTCTGGAGGAGGTACTGGGTAGATAGGGGATCACAGGGGTGATCCATCCCTCCCTCCTCCTTTCCCACCTGCTGCAAGCCTACAAAGATCAATGCCAATTGCTCAGCAATGGAAGGACTTGTTAACCCTTCCTTCCCCTGCCTGTACCAGGGGCTGGAGCTCTGCCTTCCTGCATCCATCGAGACTGGGAAGGGAGTCACAGCCCGAGACTTGTGACAGGCTGGGGGGTATCTCAAAAGGGAGGGTGCAGCCAAGGATGGCAAAGGGGCTGACAGCACTGGGCTTAGATAAGACCTGTTCAGTGTTTCTTGAACTGGAAATTCCTTGAAAAGGACAGAGATGGTTATTTAAGGAGCAGCCCTTGACCTTTAGATTCTTGCAAAGATTCTGAATTGAGGTGGCCTAGAACCTTCAGCTACAAAACCCTGCTGCAAACACAGCCCACCTAAAGCAAAGGGAACTGGGGCTACAAGGAGCCTCTTACATTCTCTGCTCAGTCTTACATTCTCTGCTCAGATATTCTCGACTTTCCCACATCCCTACACACACATATTTGCTACTTGGCTGCTCTCAGCCTGCAGGGCCATGCTGTTCAGAAATGGCCCTGTTCAAAAAAATATTACCCCAGAATTCCTCAAATCCAGAGACTTGGCACAGCCTCACGAAGATCCCTGCACTGCCTATGGGAGCAGGTGCCTGGGCTGTGGTGCACAAGGGAACTGCAGGGACCTGCTCTGCCTGCGGAGCTGCCTCCCAGCCCCAGTACAAACCAAACCCCAGTGCCTGCGGCTGCCTTCCTTGTGCTGCAGGGCCACCAGATAGAGAGCAGCTCAGCTACCTCTGAGCTGTTTGCTTTGAAAAGGTCAGGAAACAAAACATTCCTGGAAATCCTACTGTGAGGCTTGCCAAGGGAAGCAGCTGCAGTGCCTGCAGAAGACAGAGCCCCTGTGCCAGCCAGCACTGCCAGCCTGGCTTGGAGATGCCCCAAGCCCAGGCCCACCCTGCCCCGGGCTCCCAGACCCTTCCCAGGAGCCTCCTGCCTGGAGCAGGCTGGAAATGCCAGCAGGACCCTGTGGAGGGGACACTGGTCCACCTGCCCGGCATCATGGCCAGCCTGGGCTGCTGGCACCACTTACCTGGCTCGGGGTGTGCTCTGCAGCACAGGCAGCAGCTGGACAGCGTCGGGGGTCCAAGTCAGGGAGGCAGAGGGGAGGAGAGGGAGAGGCTGTTAATGAGAAGGCTGCACCTCAAGTACCCGGGCAGGGAGGAGAGGGGCAACGTGGGAGGAATCAGCAGGACAGGGGCTGAAAGAAAGGCAAGAAGGCCAGCCAGCTGAGACCTCCTAAATCACACTATTTCCTTAGGAAACTACACTAAAAAGGCTCTGCTCAGAAAACAGGTCGACCTCCCTGGGCTCTGGAAAGAAGTGCCTGGCATTTGCTACAAGCTGAAGCGTGGGGTTGTGGACTGGGGTCTAGTAGCCTTCCCTGGCGGATTTTGACTCCTAACAATCACATCTGGAGAGAACAAGTTTGTTTCAGTCTCCGCTGACAAAAGGAGGCAATTATAAGGAGATGAAGGACCCTC
>NW_009952262.1:8397-11397 GCF_000747805.2 Chaetura pelagica
CAGCAGGAAGGCAGGGAAAGGGGAGGGAGAGGGACCGGGTGCCTGCCATCAGCACTTCAGCCCTGGCTCAGCCTGATCCACACCAGCTCCAGCTAACCATGGCAGAGTACCAGGGATTAACCCAAGCCATATGTAGCATTTCACTGGTTTGTTTTTTGTTGTTGTTGTTTTTTTTAGGAATTATTCTGGGTGCCTTTGTGCCTGCTGCCATGGCTGGATGTCCCTGCCAAGGAGCAGCTCTGGGATGTGCATGGCTGGATCTGCCAGAAGCACCCGGGCCCCTAAGGGTTAAGGCAGGAACAGCACAGCCTGCTCTTATCCTCTTTCTGGAGTTTGCTTTTCTCCTTGGGGGAAGGCCATCCTTAAAGAAACACTGACAGAACCAAAACCACAGACACCTGCATACAGGGCCACAAAGCAAACATGGACAATTTCCTGCTGCACTTTTCACCACCTTGAAATCTTACAAGCAAAATCAGATTATTAGGAAAATGCAACAGACCCCTCCATTGTTACTTCTGGGTCCTGTCCCAGCAGCATTTCCAGGCCCAGAATTGGGGTGGTCAAGAGGAGCCTGCACCATCCCCAGAGGAGTTTGCAGAGAAGCATCACTCGGGCTGCTGGCTCTTGCTGCCTGTTCCTTGCCCACTGAGCTGCCCAGAGCCCTCTGCCTGTGTCTCCATCATCCTGCCAGCAAACACCCCTTGCCTTTCCTCTGCAGAAAGTGACTTGAGCTCAGAGCAGCTTCTCCTTGGTGTAGCACCACAATAGCAACAAGCCACCAAGAAAGCTGGTTGCTGTTATTAATTTGGCTCAAGCCTGCTAGTAGCATTCAGAGCACTGATTTAATGATGATTAAATATTGATGATGTTTGTAAAGCACTTTGTGATCCTGATAGGAGGAGGCATCCATAAGGATGAGGAATTACTGCTGTTTACAAGGCATCACACACACACAGTAAGACTCTACTTTCTCAATTCCTTGCCACAGACCCACTGCTCCCAGAGTTTCTACCAGGGACTTGTAACACTACTTTCCTTTAAAGCCTCAGCTTCAGACATCAGATCTTTACCTGGTGAAAACCCTGCTGCAAACAGAAGGTTTCTCTGTGGCAGGGATCTTGTCCCCTCCCAGATGCTCTGTGAAGGGGGGACCCTCACAAGCTGGGCATACATGGGGAGCAGGAAGACCCATGTGTGCACACATAGGGGGCCAGAACCCAGCAGCCAGCATCTGGGGGCACACACAGCTGCCTCCCCAGTGCCATCACTCCACAGCAGCTCTTCCATGGGTCAGAAATAGAGCCAGCCCTTGGGGCTGCAGGTATTTGATTAGCTGGATCTGTCATTCAAAGTGCTTGCCACTCCCCTTGGCCCAAGGGAGCAGCTGCCAGGATTGAGGGGCCCTGGGAAACAGGCAGAGTGGGCAGCAGGATCCCTCCCAGTGCTGCCCCTCTGGGACCCCTGATTCAATCAGCCTCTGAAGGGTTAATCCAGCTGTGCATCATCCCCTTACCTCTGTGCTCCCCATCCTGGGCCACTCTGTCCTCCTTGACAGCCAGCTGAGACTGTGCCATCAGTGCCCCCGAGAGGGCCAGGAGCCCCGAGGTGCTGCCCCCACTCAGGCTGGAAGGCTGCATGCTGGAGGGGTGGGGTGTCAGCGGGATGGGGGATGCGTGGTGGGAGAGGTGCTGCAGCTGCTGCTGCTGAAAGAGAAAGAGCAAATGGTCCTCGATGTGGAGGAGACATGCAGCCATGCCCAGCATCCTCAGCCTCCTGCACGAGCTGCGATGCAAAGCGCAATGGGATGAGACTCCAGGCGTGGAGGAGGGGAGCAGGGTTGTGGGGGCTGCACAGGCCGGGGGGCACACCACAGACCCCTCCCACCCGCCTTGAGAACCTTCTCATGGATATGATCCCAGCGCACAGCAGAGGAGCCTAAGCCATGGCTCTGCCCTGCTCAGCTCAGGGTGGTGGGCCCAGGGAGGGCTGCAGAGGCCATCCACCACCTTGAGGACACAGTGGCAAACCCTCTCATCACAGGGGACCCACCCTGGCCTTCCTGGCTTCCCCCATCACTGCACTGCATGGTTTTTGAGCCCTGGAGTGCAAAAAGAGCCTTCACCACAGCCAGGCAGGAGACTCACCCCAATGATGCTGTTCAGCTCCCCCATGGTCACCTGTTTGGCCCGCTCCACAGCCTGCAGGACCTGCTGCTGGTGCTGGGAAGGAAGAACATGGGAAGGTGACCCTGTGCTCCTGGCTGGAGGGACTTCATGGCCCAGCATCACCTCAGCCTGCTCTCCCATCCCTCCAGCCCAGACACAGAGGTCTCCCTGTCCCAAACCTCCCACTGTTCAGGCTGGACTCAGATTCCCCTCTTCTCAAGGGCCTCAAGAGAAACCAGAGCAGCCAAGGGGTGCACATCCCCTTGTTCCCCAATTACCTCCTGAGTCAGAAAGGGTATCATCTGGGTGCAGATGGCACTCAGCCTCTTGACAATCTCTGCCTGAAAGAGGAAGCAGGTATCACCACAGATGAGAGGGCTCCAGGCCCCGTCCTCTCCAGCGGTGAGGGCAGCCAAGCGTCCTGCAGACACATGAAGCCTCTGCGGAGGACTTGAACCTCCCCACCCGCTCACTGTAAATCCTCCTGCTGTCTCTGCATCCCTGCTGGGATTTCCCAAGCTGCTACCAAGGGAGGAACCTGCCCAGGGCTGTGGGACCCTCCCAGGCTGTCAGGTCCCCCAAGCACATGGGAGGAAACTCGACTCCTAAATCCCTCCCTGGATCCAAGCCAAGCTGAGCTGTCAGTCCCTTCACAGTCCAGCTGGCTTTGCTCAGCCCAAACCCATCCTGGCTTTGTGGGCTGGTGCTCTGGCAGCCGGGGGGCAGGCTGGCAGGGAGGGAGGAGAGCTGGGCCACCAGTGCTGGCAGCTGGCCACCAGTGCCTGCTCACTGCCCCCCTTCCCCCCCGGCAGCCACTCGGAGCCAGGAGGCC
>NW_009952262.1:11551-14953 GCF_000747805.2 Chaetura pelagica
CTGGTGCTGTGGCAGCGGGGGGGCAGGCTGGCAGGGAGGGAGGAGAGCTGGGCCACCAGTGCTGGCAGCTGGCCACCAGTGCCTGCTCACTGCCCCCCTTCCCCCCGGGCAGCCACTCGGAGCTAGGAGACAGCCGAGGGGGACACAAATTCACACACACAAATTCAGCCCTCTCTTCATGGTGTCAGCAAAGCCTTGCAAGGCACTGACAGTGGTACCTGCTCCATCCAGAGCAGGGGTCCCCCTTCCCCTCCCTGCCAAAGCCCTTGGCCAGCCTGCAGCTCTCCCTGATGCTTTCAGGGGGGAGTGAAGGCACAGAGCCCCCCATTCCTGCCCGCTGCGACACAAATTCACACACACAAATTCAGCCCTCTCTTCATGGTGTCAGCAAAGCCTTGCAAGGCACTGACAGTGGTACCTGCTCCATCCAGAGCAGGGGTCCCCCTTCCCCTCCCTGCCAAAGCCCTTGGCCAGCCTGCAGCTCTCCCTGATGCTTTCAGGGGGGAGTGAAGGCACAGAGCCCCCCATTCCTGCCCGCTGCCTGGCAAGCAGCAGCAAGAAAATGCAGGGGACCTGGCACGTCCTGTCCTCAGCCTGTGGTTACAGACAGACCCACATCCCAGCCGTGTCCTCACCTTCCCTGTGGCTTCCAGCCCGGCCTCTCCAAAAGAAAACCTGCATCTCCCTGGGAAAACTTGATCCTCCCCACCCGCTGCAAATCCACCCTGGCACTGGTGGAGGGATTGGCTGCTCTGAAGTGTTTTCTCATCTCAGGTTTCCGACAACCCCGACAGCATTGCAGAGAGGTCAAACCACGCACAAATCCAGCCAAGAACAAAAGGAACATCTACCTACTGTGCTCCAGGGCTGCCTGCACCCCAGCAGCACCTGCTGGTCCCGGCTGCTGCTTCAGCCACTGCCCTGACACCGTGGGGGACCCCAAGCCCCCCCCTTCCTCCAGACCCCTCCTGCCCACACAGGGCCAGAAGCCAGACCCGAGTGGGACAGGGGGTCCGTCTCCCCAGCCACTTGGCCATCACCTCTGTCATCTCACGTGGTTCAGGCCACTGTGTCCCAGTCCCCTCAGAGTTCAGAGCATGTGGGGATGGAGGAATGTGCTCCCAGGCTCTACAACTCTCCCTGTTAACAAAAGGAGCAAACTCGGAGGGGCTGAGCCAGCTGGAGAAATATGGCAGTTGACTTGCCACTTTGTCAGGCATTGGTCCAAACTAATTTCCCTGGCAGAGAGCCTGTGATGACTAGATTGATAAATCTGAAGAGGGAAAGCAAATTAACACTGGAACAAAAGGGGAACCAAGGAAGGGTGAAAATACTCCTCTGGCTTCAGGAAAGGAAAAGAGGATTAAAAAAAAAAAAAAAAAAAGAGAATAGAAAAGAGAGACAATCTATTTGCCTCTGGGCTCCAGCTCGGGCTGTTTCCTCCACGCTCTCTCCTGTGTCTGTGACCCCAGGGAACTGCTGCTGGAGGCACAGAGGTATGTGTGCATGGCTCATGGCCAGGCTCCGAGAGGTGCTTTGGGGTGGCAGGGAGGAGGCCTGTCCCGAGGCACCCACCAGAACTCAAAAGCCATGACCTGACAGCCCCTTTGCACGCTAGGACTCCAGAGCTGTGCTATGTCTCCTGTGCCATTAGAGCACCACAGGGGCAAGAGAGATAATTTTCCAACACAGTCTCCATTCTCAGCCTCTTCCCCACCACCCCTGCTGCTGGCCTGGGCCCCACCTCACTTACCTGCTTGTGCATTTCAATGTTCAGCCCGTAGGACATCTCATAGTACTGAGAGCAAAATCACAGCACAGCCTGGTTAGAAGCTGCCCGCAGCAACTGGCCCATTCCCAGCCCAGAGGTCGGCAGCCAGCCCTGCTCCCTGCAGCCCACCTCCTCCACTGCTGAGGAGGGTTCCTGTGCCCTTGGCCCATGAGAAACAGCTGCTCAGCACACCATGGGCCACAAGCCTGGGACAAGGTAGGTAGCTGCCACACTGGAGACTGTTTAAAACCTCTGATGATTGTATTGCAATTTCTACATCAGTTTGAGCCAGAGTAAGTCAGCCCCATTGCCCCCTGCATCCCCATTGGTCCTGGTCCTGGCCTGGGGAGATCTCTTAAAAGGCCAAACAGAAAATGGAAAAAAAGAAAATAAAAGAGACAAAACCTATGGCAGGATTCCTGGGCTCCAGCAGCACCGAGTGGCACAGAGATCAGCAGAAGAGTCAGCTGTTGCTAGGAATAACAATTAACTCCTTCCTAACTCGCGCAGCCCCCAGCCCCACCACCCAGGCCAGACCCACACCACCAAACCCCAGCAGGGTCAGCTCGGGAAGGCCACTGCACTTTTGGGCAAGCAGCTGAGGGGAGCCCCAGAGCCTGGGACCTCACGGGAGGGTGGCAGCCAGGGATGCTCAGGGGGGGCAGGATGACAGGGCAGGGGTAGCTCACCATGACATAATGTCTTTGCATCTCTGTCTTCTCGCTCAGCAGCTTCTCACATTCCAGCTTCAGGCTGCAAAGAGGATCCATGATTTATCATTCTTACCATTCACAGACCCACAGCTCCTGCCCCGTTCCCCAGTCCCCACTTTCCACATCTCCTGCCTCCCCCTGCAGTCTCATGGGGTACTGTGGGTGTCCTAACTGGCATTGCCAGCCCTAGGAACCCGACCCCCTGCCCATACACCCCTGCTCCTCCACGCACCATCCCTCACCCCCCAGGTTCCCACAGCACTGGTGCTGTCCCCACCACATTGCCTTATATCCAACTCAGTCAGAAGAAACAAACTGTGGGTGCTCTCTACCTTGGGACCCCCACTCAAGAACTGGTGCCCCAATACACAGCTTCATGCTACTCCTCAGCCTAAACCCCCCTCCCATTCTTGCCCGAGAAAGATCCATCTTCTGCTCCAAATCACCCCCTGGTCTGCATCCCATGCCTGGACATCCCTCTCCTCACGCCCTCAGTTACACCCCTCCACCTGGGGCTCAGCCCTGCCCACAGCCCTGCCAGACCCCCACTCCCATTCTTGCCCGAGAAAGATCCATCTTCTGCTCCAAATCACCCCCTGGTCTGCATCCCATGCCTGGACATCCCTCTCCTCACGCCCTCAGTTACACCCCTCCACCTGGGGCTCACCTCTGCCCACAGCCCTGCCAGACCCCCACGCCCCCTTCTGCCCCCTAAGCCACCCCACCTCCCGCCCTAGTTCCCCATCTAAATCAGCCCCCTCCGCGCCCGCACCTGCTTTCCCGACCCTCCAGCCCCGTTCCGCCGATCCTCACCTGTGGTATTGAGCTTGCAGGAACTGGAACTCCTCCTTGATGCGGTCGCAGATTTCCGGGACCGAAAACTTGAAGGGCTGCCCGGGCTGGAGAGGGGTCTGGGGA
>NW_009952262.1:22114-23061 GCF_000747805.2 Chaetura pelagica
TGCCGCTGCCGCGAATCTTCCGTTCACCGGGCAGCCCTCGCCCGGGAGACCGCCGGGCTCGGTGCTCCCGAGCGGGAGGGTCACAGCCCCCGCCTCGCCCCCTGCGACCCTCCAGTGAAGTCACCGCGGTTGTGGGTAGGAAAGGGGAGAGCGAGGAACGATCCTTAAATATTGCAGGAACCCGCTGTACCTGCGCACCGCACTAGGTTAAATATTTAATGCCTCGCGTTTCATCCTGATCTTTTATTAATCGCGTAATTTGCTCGCTGGATGCTGGCAGCGGCCAGAGAGGGGCAACGTGTGGGCACCGGAGGGTGGCCCCCCCCCCCTAAATATTGCAGGAACCCGCTGTACCTGCGCACCGCACTAGGTTAAATATTTAATGCCTCGCGTTTCATCCTGATCTTTTATTAATCGCGTAATTTGCTCGCTGGATGCTGGCAGCGGCCAGAGAGGGGCAACGTGTGGGCACCGGAGGCTGCCCCTCCCCTCCCCGTGGTGCCCGGTAGAACCGGGGGGCATTTTTATTAAGGAAGGTTTTTTTTCCAAAGCTAGAAACGTTTCAGATCATGTTTCAAGGGAGGGCGAGGTTGAGATGTTTTGCAGCATTTTTTCAAAGCTCCTTGCAAAAAACTGCCATTTTCCTTAGGCAGTTTCTCTGCTCTCGTGTCTCAGAGTGACACAGGTAAACCTGGAACAGGCAGCTCTGGAATGATGGATGCCACATACCTTGTCATCACCCTCCATTAATGATTGACGCGAGCCCTGGAGCAGGACAGCCTGTAACCCAGAGATTAATTTGCTTCAGCATGTGCTTGGGCTGGGGATAAAACAACCACGGTTAACCCTTTGCACCCACAGACCTTGGATGCAACAGCAAAAGGAGCGGGTCCCCCCCCTCCTCCCTCCAGGCACAGGGACAGGAGGTGCAGGGCAGGGGACATCTC
>NW_009952262.1:23188-28445 GCF_000747805.2 Chaetura pelagica
CAAAGCCCCGCAGGGCGCACAGCCCCCCGGGGCCCGCCCGCTGCCCGCGGCAGCCACACACTCGTTCCTGGTAGCAGCAGCGCTTGGAAGAGCCCCAAAGGGCGAAGGCGTTTTGAAATCCACGCCAGAATCAAGGGGCAAGTGCTGGAAACAGCCCTTGCAGTTTATAACCAGCAGAGAAACCAAACAAGCCCGGGCTCCGGGGCACCCGGGAGCTCCGTTTGAACCCAGATCCAAGCAAAACAGGTTGCTGCTGCTGGAATTACCCCGACGGTTTTACCTTTCAGCTCCCTCCCCAAACACCAGCCTGGGGCACGCGAGTGCGTGGCCTCCTGCCCTGGCCCGGCAGCCCCGGCTCCGAGCCACAGCCCGGGCCGTCTCCCTCCCCCGGGGCCCTCCCTGGCGCGGCCTCCCTGACCCAGCACATCTCTAGAGGGAGCAGCCAAGGGCAGAGACCACCCCACTTCCCAGAGATGCCAGCGAGGGCTCCCTGCTCTAGGGGCAGGGAAGCTGGCACATGCAGCATCTCCTGTGCCCTGCTCTGAAGCCCTTCTGGATGCCCCTTCTCCTGGCTCTGCTCAGCTCTGCCGGGCTCCATCCCTTCCCCAGTGCAGGCACCTGGCAGGCTGTGTGGTGAAGCACCACGTGCAACCATCTCACACCCAAGGAGCTGCTCTCAGCTCAAAGCCACTGTCTGTCCCATTTTGCTGGGGTATTTGCTGGCCTGGCAGGAGACCCCAGGGGAGGGAAAGTGAGATGGGGGCATGGCTGGGTCCCAGCACAGCTCAGTCTCTTTGCAGAGGCTGGAGATGCCCCATTCTTTGTAGACTTTTCCCTGACACCTGCCTCTTTGAATCCCTGTAGGTTTGGGGTGCACTGGGTTTAAACACTGGGTGGGCTTTTTTGGCAGCCAGGTGATGGTGGGTTTGCATGGAGAGTTTTTGGGTTGGTAGGGCCATTATGGAGCGAGGCAGTGGGGGGCAGAACCAGAGTTTCTAGATTTAGAAGATTCAGATTTTCCTTACTGGGATGCAATCAACTGGTTCGCCTGGTCTGTGGAAGCAGGGAGCAAAGAAACGTCACATTTCCAAACTGTCCCATTTTCAGCTTCTCATTTGCATACTTGAATAAAGAGCCCTGAACACAGCAGAGCAGAGTTCCTGTCACCCTCAGACAATGTGAATTTCCCTGGACATTCACACCAGCAGCTGGAACAAACTGGGTTCTTGTCCTGGCTGGAATCTGTTCCAGGATGAAAAAGACATGGGTAGGGAAACTAAGGGAAGGGACTGGCAGACTGAGCCAAAGCTGTACTAGAAACCAAGGTTCTCCAGTGCCCTGAACCATGCTCCTGGGACCAAACATCACAACCCCATTCTCAGGACTGTCACCTGCTCGAGCCACATGTCCCCAGAGCATCTGCAAGGTGAACCGCACAGGGGAGCTGGGGGACTCTTGTCCCCAGTGCCCTGAGCCAGGGACCCCTCGTCACCACAGGGCTGGAGGGCACTCACAAGGGAGATGTGGGAGCCCTCAGAGCAGCCCAGCAGCTGACAGCCTCTCATCTCTGGCGCTACCTTCGATCTGTGTGTTGGCTCCTGTTTGCACTTACCGGCTTTGAGTGGTTTTTAATTATTGATGCCTCTTTTAGCTTTTATCTCGTGCTTGCTGCAGCCAGGAAGGGCTTGGCGTTCCTGCATTAGTGATGAATTGGGAAGGAGGCCCTGCTCCACCGTGCTGCAAAGCATTCCCAGCTTGCAGGCTGAGCCATTGTTTCAAGTAAAGCCGTGCTGAAAAATGAGGAGGGGTGGAGTGGGAGCAGGATGTGGTGGATACAATTCCTCTGCTGCCACAGAGGCAATAGGGATCTCTCTTGTGGGAAAAGCTGAAGGAGATGGACCAACAGCCAAACAGGCGTGGAAACCTCCTTCACCCAGTGAAAAATTGGCACCCTCTCACCTCATCAAGGAGGAGAGATGTTTTATGATCCTTCCAAGTGACAGGCAGGTGGAAGAGGGGAGAGATGTGAGACAGCAGAGCTTTGGCAAGCCCCTGGCAGCTGCAAGCAGGAGTTGATGTCAAACTTAGGCTAAATGTGGTCAGGGCATGGAGCACTGATGAATGGGGTCCTGCCCCTGCCCTCCAGGCTTGCCCTACTCTCCATCCACCATGGCCAAAAGCTCTTTGGGCCAGTGGCTGTCACCAAGTTGCTCCACCCATAATGAGCCAGGGCTTTGCCAAGCTGTTATAAAGACAACAGTGCCAGGAGAGCTGGTTCTCAGCCCATCTGCCTGTGTCCCTCTCCTGCTCTTGTATCATGAGCTCTCAGACACAAAGAGAGGGGTTTGTCTGCCAGGAGCCTGACTTAAACCATCTTTGGAGGCCTCACATCACCCACTCCTTACAAGTACTGAGCCTCTTCTGCCAGGGCAGAGCAGCCCGTTTGGAAGGAGAGAAGCTGTTTCCTCAAGTCTGTAGCTACTGGGAAAGTCATGAGGAAGGTTTTTTAACTTTTTTTTTTTTTTTCTTTTTTTTTCTTCCCCTGCTGGTATGTGTTAGATTTGCAGATTTTGGTATGCATTTAGATTTGAGCCCAAATCTGGTAAGATGCCTTATGAAATTACTTGTTTTGGAGATCCAGGGACAAATCCAGTAGTTGAAAACAGAGCCAGGCTTAAAGTATGGGAAACTGCTTGTCCATGGGACAGGATATCAGAGTGTCTTCTGACACCCAAACACTTTGGGTGCAAAGGCAGCACACTTCAGGAACTGGTCACTGGGAGAGCAGGAGGGGAGCACAAGGTTCAGCTCAGCATCTGTGGGGAACTGCAATGGATTTGGAGAGCCCAAAAATTCTGTCTTTACACTTGACAGTGGGTTAGTGTCCCATAGGGAGCAAGCTGGGAGCAGCTGCCCAGCCCCAGCAGCCGAGGATGCTCAGCCAACAGCCTTGAGCCCCGAGCCCACCGAACCGAGGCTGCTAATTAGCTCTAACAACAAGGATGTCTGCTCCTCTGAAATCACCAGCCTGAAAACACCCCCGACCAATTTCTCCTAAATCCTCCTCCCTTGCACATCCATCAGGAGTAACATCCCCTTACGGTGCTCCCTGCCTGCAGGCTGAGTTTGAACCGGTGACCCCAAGGTGAAAGCCTTGAAAAGCTCCAGCCCTCCCTGCCGCTCCCAGCGGGGTTTTCAGCAGCACTTACAGAGCAGAGATGGTTTTAGCAACTGTCGCGTCGCAGCAGCCCCCCCCCCGGAAGCTGTGTTGGCCTGTCACGACAGACCCTGCTCACTTGGCATCAGGGCCCCTGGGAGCAGCCACAGCTCCCCACGGCGCAGTGGGGGGGAAGGCACCGGACCAGGGTCCTCACCTGTGCCACCACCATCCTCTGACCCTGGTGGGGAGCCAGGGCCATAGAGCTCCTCTTCCCCCCGCCAGCTTCTTTCCCAGGGGAAGTAAATTTTCCCACTCCAGCTGGCCCGGGAGATCCAGAGGGGAAGATATTATCAAGGCAGAGCAGACTCTGAAGCCAGAAAACAGCTCTAATTATTGAGAGCCAATTCCATTACATCAATCTCAGCCCCAGGGCTGACCCTGGTGGGGAGCCAGGGCCATAGAGCTCCTCTTCCCCCCGCCAGCTTCTTTCCCAGGGGAAGTAAATTTTCCCACTCCAGCTGGCCCGGGAGATCCAGAGGGGAAGATATTATCAAGGCAGAGCAGACTCTGAAGCCAGAAAACAGCTCTAATTATTGAGAGCCAATTCCATTACATCAATCTCAGCCCCAGGGCAACACAGGCCAGATTTTACAAAGGGGCCAAATGCCACAAAAGCAGCTTATCCTCTGTCCCCACAGGAAAAATAAATTATGCTGGTGCAGAGCAGACTCACAGCAGCCCATGGGGACCATTCCCACATGCCACCAAACTACACCACCCCTGCTCCAGCAGGGCCAGCAGACCCTGGTGGCACCTCACTCGAGCCCTCCTTGCTTTTCATCCTGACAGCTCCCTCATCCCTCTTGCCTTGCTCCCTAGTTTGTTTTGGCTTTGTCCAGGCATCTTCCTTGCCCTGGCTCCAGCAGACTCCAGCCAAACCTGCAGTGTGGGCATGTGGTTCCACAAGGATGCCTGTGGGAGGGATGACATCCTGGAGCAGGATGGAGGCAGCAAATGCAGTCCTCATTCTGTCAGCAGCTGCAGCAACAAGAGCAAGAGAAGAGCCAGAACCAGAGATGCCAGCATGAACCCACTCCTCCTCTCTCACAAACCTCCAGGGAGGAGTCCCCCAGGAAAGGCAACACATGGGTCCAGATAAGGCTCTGGGACATACTCACCAGGATGAGGGCAGCTCTTCCAAACACCTCCTGCAGACCACTGGGAGCTGTGACAGCACATGGGAACCAGGCAGAGCCCAAGGTTAGCCAGCAAAGCTACCTGTTCTCCACCACCAATTCCTCTGTCTGCAGGGGCAGGAGAGGAGGAAAGTATTTTAAAGGTAGCAAGAAAGCAGGCAAGTCATGGTTTTAACCAACCTTCTTATTTCTTTATTTGAAAGGCACAGCTTGTACGTCCTTGATACAGCATTTTCAGTTCCTCTTATTATAGGTCAAGTGATTAAACACAAAAAGCAAAACAAGATCTTTCTAAAGGACTATATACAAACACCAGATTATTATTTCATTTTATTATTTTTTTTGTTCCATTTTTGTTTTTTTAGAAGACACGCTAGCACACGGAGATAAGAACAGAGAAAGCTGCTGTATCCTCTACACGGGGGCAGGAGCGCAGGGAGGGGAGGACCAGGAAGGGCTCTGGGTCTGCCTGCCCCTCTGCCCAGCACCCCAGCCCCCCAAAGCCAGGTGTGATGCTAAAGGGGAGCGGGTGGCAGAGGCTCCCCCTGCAGCCCGAGGCCAAGGAGCAGCTGAGGAGAAACCCGACAGCAGAGCATGTCATACTGCCATGGGACTGGTTAAGAACAGATACATGCAGAACAGCAAGGTGCCGGCCTGGTATTAGTGCAGCAGGGGAGCAGGGAGGACAGAGAAGGGCTGAGGTGATGCCACGAGATCAAGAGCGCTTGGGGAGGGAGATGGTTTTGGGGCAGGGATCCCAGCGGGGAGTTGTGCAGAAACCATGAGGATCAAGGGGCAACTTTAAATACCAAGGGGGGAGCAGCGGGCAGAGGGGAGCCACGTGGCACCGAGGAGCCAGGACAGCTGTGGGGCAAGTGGCCCCAGGGCAGCCCCAGCCACA